>NC_135797.1:12377145-12677145 GCF_051106095.1 Pogona vitticeps
TGATGGGCCTTATCGCAGGGCTGTGCAACCTGTACCCCATCGAAATCTTGCGGGAGGCTCAGTTCTCACCCAACCTCGCGAGTCGGCTCAAGCATGATGGGAGCTGTAGTTCAGCAACAAATAATGGTACTTTGGAAGGTTTGCCAAAGAAGGAATGGGATCTTGTGTTTTTTTAAAACGGCATTGTTCGGTTCTTGATAAGATATGCCTAACTGCTTTTTAATATTGTAATTGATTAGCTGGATTTGTCTTTTTAAAGTTTTCGAAGCTGCCTTAAATCTCTTTGTTGGGGAAAAAATGTGCAGGATATTCATAAAATGACTGACAGTCAACGCAATGGGAACTTTAGCTTTAGAGACCCTCCCTTTCAGAGGAAAACCAGCTCTGCCAAACTGTGAATCACAAGCTAAGCTGAGCTGATCTCCTCTACGTCCAGACCTCTCTGATTTATGGAGCGTTTATAGCTCTGATTATCAAAGGCAGGCCTGAGATGTGTTCTTCAAGAGCTTTCTCACGCATTTAATTCCCTCTGAAAACAAGATTTGGGAGAAGAAAAATACTGATCTAAGCGAAGCAATTTTACTTTTTCATACACCACTTTCTGTGTATTGTTTTGTGGGGTTTTTTTTTGAAAGGCACAAATAGGATTGTGTTGTTTTAAACAGCATTTTAATGTGCAAACGCCGTTTTTTTAACATTTGCTCAAGAGGTTGAACAAAAAAAGCTGAAACAGAACGGAAGGGCCGCTTGCCCCAGAGGAAAAAAAGATTTACATTTATTTCTCCAAAAAGGATTCTCCGGAGCCTTCTATTGCTGCTGAATCTCTGATCACCACAGATATTTCGGTTGGCACTGGTCTTCGGCTTGCCGTTGACCGTCCTTAGGATTGGAACCAGAATTCTGTAGGGTTGATCTTCTTGAAAACAGCTTACAGTGGTGCCTCGTATAACGAGTGCACCGTTGAACGATGAATCCGCATTGCGATGTGGATTTCCCCATCGCTAATGCGAGGGCATGCTCGCATTACGATGGGGGAACAGCTGTTCAGCGGTTCCAAAATGGGTTTTTTGGATCCGTTTTACGATGTTTTCCCACAGCGAATGTTAATCCGGAACGGATTAACCTCGCTATGCAGGGCACCACTGTATTTTTATTTTCATGGTCTTCTAAAACAGTTGCGGTTTAGGGACATTCAAGAGATCTAGGGCTAGCAGAGACCCGAGAAAAACTTACTCACATGTAGACCTGAGAATAAGATAGCTGAACTCTCCTAAACCCCGGCTAGTGTTCCTGTTCACATGTTTAAGGTTTCAATCCCCAGCATTGCCATATAAAGCACCCTTTCCAGAAGGGCTGGTAAGAGTCACCGTCAGTCACAGCAGCTGCTAAATGGAGAAGTGCAAGGTCCTGATCCTTTTTCAGGCAGTTTCATTAATACTATATTAAAGGAAGCACATGCAAGAAACCAAGGCACTAGATCAGAACTCCTTCCTTCCTCCCTCCCTCCCATCCTTCCTTCCTTCCTCTCATCCTTCCTCCCTTCCTCTCATCCTTCCTCCTATCCTTTCTTCCTTCCTCTCATCCTTCCTCCCATCTTTTCTTCCTTCCTTCCTCCCATCCTTTCTTCCTTCCTCTCATCCTTCCTCCCATCTTTTCTTCCTTCCTTCCTCCCATCCTTTCTTCCTTCCTCTCATCCTTCCTCCCATCTTTTCTTCCTTCCTTCCTCCCATCCTTCCTTCCTTCCTCTCATCCTCCCTCCCATCCTTCCTCCCATCCTTCCTCCCTCCCATCCTTCTCACCCATCCTGTGTTGTGGGTTTGTAGCTGTGCAGACTTTCCAGGCAAGCAGGGCATGAGCCAAGAGATGAGAAAACGGACAACATTTTACAAGAGTACGTGCAGGTATTTACAAAAAGCTACAAGCTGCAGTGCAAGAATCCCGGGTGCTGTGACATGGCTGGTAGAGTTTTTTAAAAAAATTAATGAGTAAAAAAAAATGTAAGAATTCCTCCACTCAGTTCTATGCCAGAACTGCCCAATGCCCAGACTCTGTTCGCTTCTGTGGAATGTCTTTTTCCTGCGTACCCTAAACACGAACCTCATCAAGGGGGAAGCGAAAGCTATGGCCACTTGACTCGGCTAGGGTTTTGTGTGTTGTGTCTAACTTCTTCTTCTAGTCCAACCTGAGAGAATAAGGAATGCAAAATATTCACGCGGGTACAGAGAAGTAAGCTGGTGGGGAAATACGACGTCTACAAGAGAGGCAGCAAAGAAACTGGATCCCAGCATCAACCATCTCACTGAGATTAATCCAGCCCAAATAGGATGGTCTTATTCTTCATGTAAATGTCTTTCCTTTGCCAACGCGAACCATTTCAGGTTTCCAATGAGTACACCCACGGTGTGTATGGGGGGGAAAATGACCAAACCAGATGAAAGCAGAGGCCACCCGGAAGCAAACACAATGATAATGGAAGACCCTAAGAGTTCATTGCCAAAATCATCTGTTTTTGAGCAGAAGGCAAGGAGGCTCTTCGCACACAAGGATGAGATCTTCCTTCATGCAGTATGGACCGGAGACCTCTGAGAAGAGAGAAACAGGTTCGTCATGATCTGACCAGGACTGTTCTCGATTTCATTAAAATTAAACCACTTCATTGAAGAATTCACACCCATGTACGGGAGCCAACTCCTTAACTAGCAGCCGTCCACCACTGAGGTTGAGGCTGACTTACGCCAGCGTACGCAAGTAATGGGGATCGGACCATACTGTCTAGATGCTTGTCTGTTCATAGGCACATTGAGCCTCAACCCCATCATCCTTGCATTATGCTACTGACTGATCTCCTAGGTTTGTTACAGGAACCGAGCGGAGAGCCTTTGTTGTTTTGGTCTACAACTCCCATCAGCCCTGACCAGTAGAGCCAGTGGGAAGGGATTCTGACTCATTTGGAACCCTCTGGAAAGCCGAAGTCCCCTCCTGCTATAAAGTTTGCAGCTAGAACCACATACATGGAATGCTTGAAAGAAGTGCCGAGATGATGAACAAGGAACAGAAGCATCTTCCTTTTCTAATAAAGTGGTGCCTCGCTTAGCGATGTTAATCGGTGCAGCAAAAATCGCTTAGCAGCGATTTCATCGCTAAGCGATTTTTAAAAGCCCATAGAAACGCATTAAAACATGTTTAATGCGTTCCTATGGGCTTCCAAACTAACCTTAAGCGAAAATCCTCCATTGCGGTGGCCATTTTCGGTGCCTCTAAAGCAAGGCAAAACAGTGGGCGGCCATTTTGTTTACCCGGAGGCCATTTTGGAACCGCCGATCAGCTGGCCGAAAATGGGCGCTTTGCGATGAGCGCTTCCCCGCGATCATCGCAAAGCGAATTTTCCCCATAGGGGCCATTGCAAAGCGATCCCTCTTGCGATGGCAGAAAGTCCATCGCAAAGCGATTTCATCACTATACGGAGCGATCGCTATGCGAGGCACCACTGTATTTCATATTGCAGTGAAAGCGATGGTTGGAACTTCCTTGTGAAAAACCCACCTTCAGAGACGGAGGGATCGGGGGGGCGATTCCGCTCTGGGACCTTTGGTTTTGAAGGTGATCCCATCTCCCGGCAAAGGGGAAGCAAGGAAAGGCAGGAACCACACCAGATACCATCTTTCCCCCAAGACCTCGCGTAGGTTGTCCCGCCAGCCCATGTCGTAGTGCCGATCTCCTTCAAACCATTCCTTCGTGGTCTGTCCGCGCACAGCCAGGAGGCTGTGGAAGAGGAGGAAGCCGGTGGAGAAGAGGAAGCCCACAACGCAGGCATCCGTCACAAAAGCGTAGCAGAAGGCAACAATGTCCACCTGCCCTGCAAGGGAAAGACAAGTACAAGGACTGTGTTACAGCAGGACCCCTGTATCCACAGGATTGGCATCCGCGGTTTCACTGATCTACGTTCTGAAAATATTAAAAAGAACAAAACAGAAATACGCATTTTCATGATGAAATTACTAGAACTGGCCACTAGAGGGAGCCAGGGACTGTGCTATATATATATAGGGTTCACTATTATCCACAGCTTTCAGCATCTGCAGGATGTCATGGAACTGATCTCCTGCAGAAAAGAGGGTCCCACTGTACAGTACTTGCCTTCTCCAGAAAGGCTTGAGAGAAAGAGAGAGAAAGAATAAATGAATATGGGAAAAATTGGGTAGCTATTGCGAACTGCAGAGGGAGAAACTCAGTTAACTGTAGAATCTTAGACAGTGCACATTAACATATACAGTACTTAAAAAGGCTGTATATCTTCTCCTGGAAGCATTTAGGTGCGGCAGTTTAAGCATCAAGGAATGGGGGAAGGGGGGGTGATATACAGATATCATGGAGCCCACCTCTAGAGTTGATGGGATGGGAGGGTGACAGATATATAATGGGGGGGGGGGGTTGCATGGGGTCTCCAGGCCTCCTTCGCCTTTCTAAATCTGAATGCAAGGGACCGCCTTGTCCTCAACTGAAACGGAGCGAACCTGAGAACCTTTCCAACAGCTGATGTCTATAAAAGCCATCAATAAATAAGTCTGCGATCAAATTATGATTTGCAGGAATGTAAAAGTCCCCCAAAGGTGGGCTGATGATATGAAGTCAAACCACAGCAGTGCTCTGTGAAGATTCCCAATCATCCAGGTGAGTTTATCTGGAAGTTGAGCCATGGCCACTGGACTTCTTTCGAGTTAGGTTGAAACCTGAAAAGAAATAAGTCCAGTGTCCATGACTCAACTTCCAGATAAGGCCAGCGCTGCGTGGGATCCCAAGGAGATTTAAGTGGAAGGACCTGCAGACCCTAGAGAGGAATGAGGCATTCCTGCTCCTCCTCCTTACCCATCAGGAGCATCAGCCAAGGCAGAACAAGAAGCAGGATTGTCTGAGCAGGGTGGCCCCCCTGGAGCATGGACGCGACCACTCCCACATTGAGCACGCAGCCGAAGAGGAGGGCGAGCGAGCTGTGCAGCAGCAGACACATGAAGTAGCGGTAGTTCTGGTAGCCCACGCACTGGCCGAGCAGCGTGCAGTGGTGGTCACGCCGGAGGACACAGACGTTGCAGGCGAAACAGTGCCCGCAGCGGGGAGGCACGTGGGTCTGGCAGGTGTAGCAGTAACTGGAAAAGAGGAGAAGGGAGTAAGAGGAGGCGGTGGAGGGGAAAGGAGGGGAAGAGGTTCCTGCCCCGGCTCAGTGGCACAGCGCTGGCTTGGCGTGCATCAGCACCGGGTTTAGTTTCCCATTCTTCAAAGTAGGAGAAAAATTACTTCCCTCTTCCTGGGCCATTAGCTCCTGTGCAAAGACCTCCTTGGGATCCAGAAGAATAAGGGGGTGAAATCAAGTGGATCTCCCCTCACTTTTGGGGGGGCCAAAATATAAAAAACAACCTCCAAATCCCCCCAACATTTGCAAAGCAGAGAAGCCTTCTGATTTTCCTGCCTTGCACGCAGCCTTATATGTGGCATTCACACTTCTTGTTGTGATTTCTTCTATTGCTGGGTTTGATATATGTAATTTATTGGTTGCTGTGTTTAATTATTTGTGGCAAACGCCCCGGACTAGTGCTTTGCCCTAATGGGGCGGTACACAAATCTAAGAAACAAATGAAACAAATACAGACGGATGTCACCTACCTACAGGGAATTTATTGGCACACACTTTAGATTGAGGGCCGGGAGCTCCCGGGGGGTCCAGTTTTCAATCTCTAGGCTGCCCCATGGGTCGAAAAAGCCTTCCAAAATAAGGCTCCAATCTGGGGACAGAAACCAAGTGTGGGGTCTGCACTTTGTTATAAATTGTTGGCTTCCCAGACTAGACATGGGTCTTCCCCTCCAGTTTTTTTAGCAGGGACATTGGGGGCCTGTGAGGGACCTCAGGACCCACAAAAACAGCAATGAGGACCACATATCCCATGCACCTGAGATAAAGCTAGATAGCCCAGTAGTGGCCTGCTTTGGCTGCCTTTTGCTTTCTAGAAACAAATCAGTTTTATTTCCTCTCTTTCTTTCAGCGCACAGCGCCTTTTAACAATTCTCTAGATCCAGAGACCAGCCTCATCTCGGCCTCATCTTTCCACAAGCAGGCAAAGACTTTTCTCTTCAGGCCAGCCTTTCCTGCAGGAAACCCAGCCCTCTTGTGTCTGATTTTTAGAGGGGCTGTTCTGCGTGACGGCTTTGACCAGATAGGTGGGGTATAAATAGAATAAATAAAATAAAATAAATAAATTTTTATTACTATTTGTATTTCCCATTTTTGTGTTCTCCATTTCTTAGAGTGCCATTTTTTAAAAAAAATTGTATACTCATTGCTCTTGGCCTTAATGCGGCCTTTGAATGATGGAAGATGTCTATTTATTATACTCCTTGTTCTTAGCTTTAAATACTGTCTTCTGATGATGTCTATTGTTTGCAACTTTAAATATCGTCCTTCGTGACTGTAAGCCGCCTTGGGTCCTTTTTTCAAGGAAAAAGGCGGGATTAAAAATATATATATTTTAAATAAATAAAATAAAATGTGTCAACAAGGCCAGTTATTCTGATGGCCGTGAGCATGCGCAGACGGTGCAACCAGCGAGGTGAATCCTCCCAGGAGCGGCCTTTGGGGTGACGTCATCAGCGCGCCCGCCGCACCTGCGTGGTGCCCCGCCCACCCGCCTCGGCGGCTCCCTCCGATTGGCCCGCCGAAAGCCCCGCCCCTCTCCACTCCCCCCCCCGCGCACTCACTCCCATCCTTGCCCCGCCCCCGCGAGCATGACGCCGCGCGTGCTGGGCGAAGCCGTGACGAAGCGGCGCGCGTTCTCGAGCGCGTTCCCCAGCAGGAACAGCAGCGCCCCCAGCGGCAGGAGAGGGAACGGCCGGGGCTCCCCGCTCTCCGTCCGCCGCCGCTGCAGAAGGACCGCCAGCACCTCCACGACCAGGGCGGCCCCCAGGAACGCCCCCACGCACACCGGCACCAGCGCTCGCCGTCCCCATCCGCGGCCGGCCATGGCGGCGCATGCGCGTGGGTGGGTGCGCGCGCGCGCCTGCCCTCCCTCGCTCCTTCCCCCCCTCCTTTTTTCCTCTCAGGTTCCGCTCCTCCCACTCCGCCCCGTCAATTCATCCCTGTCCGCCAATCAGCGACGAGAGCGGGAACGCCTTAACCCCGCCTTCCTAGGCTATAAAGTCCCTCTCAGGGGCGCCGCTTCGCTTATTTCTCCAGTTCACCTGAGGGGGTGGGAGGGGTTATTATTTTTTTTAGTGTAGGAGGAGTTATTATTTTTTTTTAGTGTAGGAGGGATTATTATTATTTTTTTATATTATTATTTTTTTTAGTGTAGGAGGGGTTATTATAATTATTATTTTAGTGTAGAAGGGATTATTATTATTTTTAGTGTAAGCAACCTGAGGGGAATAATGAGAGACTTTTATTTTTTTTCCCGATAGCTCTTCCCAACCAAAAGTCCCTTTTAGCGCCTTCGCTTGAATGCAGCTGGAACTCTTGGGTTTAAAATTTAGGAAACTTTTTAAAAAATTCGATATATTTATGCCACCCTTAAATCCTCTTTCTTTCAAGAAGCCACAAAATGGCTCTGCCATGTCTTTTCCTTGTGTTTTTTTTCCACAACTTGTGTTTTTTTTTTTTCCACAGCAACCGTGGGAGGCCTTTGAAGCTGAGGGAATGGCCCTAGGGTCCCTTTTTGTTTTCTTTGCCACCCAAAGCTCCCCTGAAAAACTCAAGTAAATATTATTATTATTGTTATTTTGGGGGGCAGCAAATATAGTTTAGGGTGAGCCAGTGTAATAATATTCACCCACCCACTTTGCATTTCTCTCAGAACAAGTCTGTGAGGCTGGATAGGAGTTTTTTATTTTTAAAAAAAGGTTCAGGGAGCAAATTGTGCTTCTCTCCACAAGTCCCACCTTATTTTTTTGTGAGAGAAGGAAGGGCCAAGTGCAGGCTTAGTCCAGGGAATGGCTGACCCAAGGACACCCCCTTTTACCTACGAGTCTATCCTGGAGGAGGTTTCCTTCGACCCGTAAAGAGAACAGCAGCGCAGCCGAAATGCCAAGAAAACCTGTGAAAAGGATGTGAGCCAAGAGGGTTGGAAAAGAGCTCTTTTTATAAGTTTTAAACAAAAGGTTGCAAAATGTAACTATTCCAGTACAGTAGGAAACACACACCCCACCCCTTTTTATCTGTGGGATAAATATTTGCTGATTCACTTATCCACGGTCTAAAAAAAATGTTTTTTTATAACAAATCCTAGAAATAGATACTGTATGTATCTAAAGAGGACATGACCAGAATCTGGCTATTAGAGGGAGCCAGAGACCAGGCTATGTATTATGTTTGCTATTCAAACAGTAATTGGTATTCATCTTTTTTTCAGCATCCGCAAGTCTTGGGGGGGGTTGGAACTGGTTTCTTGAGGATATGGGGGTCCTGCTCTATTTGCATATTTTACAAGGTTTTTTAGCCATGCCATTATCAGTGGTCATATGTGGTGGTGGATTTGTGAAATGAGGAGGAAGGAATAGTTAATGATGTTTAAGGGTTTCCTGATCTCATGGCACATGGACAGCTTTTTAAGGGATTCCCTGTGTTGGGGAGAGGAAAGTAATGACAAACACTCTTGGATTATTATTTTTCCCCCCTGTGGGGAAGAGGGTGCTAAAACCTGGGCCATAATTTGCAGCTGGCCTCCGCGCTTGGTGTGTGCCTGCACAACAAGACGAGAGATAGCCCAGGAGCAAAGGAGGGAGGGGAATTTGAAGAGACAGCCATTGGGTGCATGCTTTTTGGTCCCTCGTGCTTTCCGGAGCAAATCAACTACTCCAGAGTCCCTAATCCTGTGAGCCTTCTTGTCCTAGGCCTGGGAACAGCTTTTCTGTAGCAGTCTGACCTACGGGTCTCAGATTTTTGTCCCTAAAGCCCCAGGGAATGGGGCAACCTTAAAATCAAGCCAAATAAATATTTGTGTATCACTAGGGCAGGGAAAAGGTAATGCAATAGATACTTACAATTTTGATTGCTTCAAATATCAAATGAGTGATCTCACTGCCCTTGTTTAATCTGACACAACAAAAATTGATGACCTTGATTAGAAGTTTATTTTTAAAGTCTGAATATTACTTTTTGAAATGTATTTGTATTTTCCTCTTTCTACTGAAGCAAAAGTAATTACAGTTGAGTTTTTTTTCCTTTCCCCTGCTTTGTTTCACCTGGAAAGGGGTACGGGCTGGGAATATCTTCTGATCGAATGTGTGGTTTGTGTTCCTTCCTGTGCTTTAGTGTGCACTGCTTCTAGCATTATACACAGTGACTGTGTGCTGGAGGGTCTCACTGGCCTTGTCTACCTCCCTGGGTGGTCCCTGCCCACCCCCCACATCTAGGGAGAGGCCGGAGGGATTGGGCCCGTCTCCTATTTGGGGAAGGAGAACGTTCTGTGGCTTGCCCCGTGTTCACTAGGTAGGGGCCAGCCTCGATCACTCCCCTCCACTGGGTTAGGTGGACAGGGTTGGTTCTTGCCACTCCTGTGTCCCCTCCTCCCGCCCACTGGGATTAGAGGAGCAGGCTGTTTGGGGTGTGTTGTGTTCCCCATTTATGTGGTCAAGGGAGATGCGGTTGTTCTTCATCCTCACAGTGCCCGGAAATGTAGTTCAAAGTCGATGTCTCTGGACCACTGAATGGTGTTAGATACCATCAGCTTGTGCCTGAGTGTGGCGTAGTTTTCTTCCCACGCCACATGCTTTCAGGACAGGTTCGTTTTTGGGGGGGGGGGTCCCAGGCCCCTAGGGTCCCCATCAGGAGTGCATGGGCAGACTCTTCCTACCCTTGGGCTGTTGGCAAGCCAGCCAACAGGGTGTATTTTTGATGCTTATGCTCTCTGGCCCCAGTCGTGGCTCCTCTCTCGTTCCCAAAGAGGATGGGGGTCTCGGCAGGCTCCCTGTTTCAGCCGCCATTCATGGTTCTCTTGATAGTTTGGGATGGCGTAGGCTAGGAGCTAAACCCCTGCCTCGTGCTGGGGCTTCCAAGCTGCTGGATGGGGTTGGCAGCTCTAGATGGTATTAAACAGATATTAAACTGATAAGAACAGATTAACTTTCAATAGAGGATCTTTGGGTAGACAATGAGGGAGAGAATTACAGGCGTATACGAAAATAGAAATAAAAATGTTGCAGTTGGCTACTGCCGTTCAAAGTGCCGTACTGCAGTATACACACACGCTTTAGGGCTGTAACGCTACAAGGTTTAGTATTTCAAAGAGAATGTCCAGAAGTCCAGAGAGCAGGGCAGGCCCGATCCCATTCTTCGACTGGGCCAGTATTCTTCCGTCAACGGCATCCTCTGGATGTGGAGTCTCGGCATCGGGGTGTTTGTATGTCTCCCCTGGGTCAAGGGGTCCCCCGGGAGGGGGGTCCCCTCTGCAGGACACACTGACGTGGCTGGCCTGGGAGGTGGGGAGGTTGTGTGAATTAAGGCAAAACAGTCCAGAGCATAAGAGGACATGAGGTATCGGTGCAAAGGATGTAGAGTCTTCCCTGGCTTCTGTGGAGCAGTTCAGTCAGAGTGGCCCGGCCCTTATAGTCCAAGGTGGCAGAGGGAGCAGCATGGAGTCCAGTCCAGTCCTACGGAGGGCAGGGAGCAAGTCCCCCCCCCAGCCTGGTGCCCCAAAGCCTTACACCTCTGCTAGCGCCAGGAGGGGCAGCCACCCGCCAGAGGGTGAAGTGAGGGGGACCTCTGGTGGCTGCCAGTGTGTGGAATGCTTTCACAGAGCATGATGGGAGAAGTGGGCGGGGATATGCAAAGTTCTGTCCAATGCCTGTCCCGAGGATCCGACTCCCCCTCGAGAAAAGGGCCAGATCTGGAGACTCGACAGAGAGATCTCCGTCCGGTTTCCCTCTCGGGCCTTTGCTTCCCCTCCGGACGGAAAGGATGCCCTTCCCGGAGCAGGCCGCGTGGGATCTGAGGGAGGGCGGCGGGCGAGGGGGCGGCGGGCGGTCGGGCACCCGTCCTCGCTCTCCGTCCCCTGGGAGGGTGGCCGGCCTGGAGGAGCCGGCGTCTTTTTGGGCCAGCCGGTATCGCTTCTCGGCCTTTTGGCTAAGATCAAGTGTAGTATCTGTTCTTATCAGTTTAATATCTGATACGTCCTCTATCTGAGGACTACATATTAAATGGATTTTTGGAGCTGGGAGATGGAAGAGGGGCTTGCTCCGTCCACTCCGCGCATCGACCTGGTATTGCAGTGCCTCCAGGAACGGTGCACCTCTCCCCCTCTTGGGGGGGGGGAATACTCAAGGTTTAAAGACAGAGAAATAAACTTTTGGCACCCAGAGAGCAAATCTGGGGAAACTGCTAACCTGAGAGCATGAGACCATGTTTGTCATTCATTTCATCTTAACATTGATTTATTTTTCTCTTTCTACTGAAGCAAGACTAATTACAGTTGGGGTTTTTTTCTTCCTTTGTCTGCTTTGTTTTATCTGGAAAGTGATGCAGGCTGGGAATATCTTCTGATCGAATGTGTGGTTTATGTTCTATCCTATGCTTTAGTGTGCATTGCTTCTAGCAGTAGCAGTGGTATTTGGCTGCAGGCGATGCCACCTTTCAACCTGGTCCTGAATAGTTAAGTAGCTAACTTGAAGTCTTGGCACTCAAAGAGAGTAACAGTATCCTAAATTCAAATTGAATTAAACTATTTTGAAGTTAAAAGAAGTGTGATCCAAAACGTTCAGTTGTGTTGCATCCTTCACAGGACAACTTTAAATGTCTGTCTGTCTGTCTGTCCGTCCATCCGTCCATCCGTCCATCCGTCTATCTGTCAGTCTGTCTATCTCTGTCTGTCTATCTATCTATCTATCTATCTATCTATCTATCTATCTATCTATCTATCTATCTATCTATCTATCTATCTATCTATCTATCTATCTATCTATCTATCTATCTATCTATCTATCTATCTATCTATCTAAAATTGTTATTAATTTCTTGTTCTTGGTGAGCTGCTCTATAAAAATCACTACCCACAGGCTGGAGTTTGCAGGGCTGTTGAGGACAGGACCTTTTGGAGGTCGCTTATTTGTAGGGTCGCCGTAAGCGCTCTATAGTACACCCTCTACCTCCATCCGGGAGGATGCTGTCGAGTCTCCTTCAGGGGGAAACTTTGAGAAGAACAATAAAGGAAAGCTGAAAGGTGCAACCAGACTGAGGATGAAGACAAAGTTAACATAGTGTCATTCGCAGAAATCTCTCTCTTAAATATGTTGATCAGAAAATCTCTAGTGGAATCCGATCGTCATGTGGACGTTCTGCAGCGTGATCCCAGCTCACCTTTGTTTTCTGTGAGAACTTTTGAGGAATTGCCTTTAAAGAAGGCCTTTCTGGGTGGTATTTATGCTGTGGGCTTCAACAGACGATCCGATCCAAGACACAGCTCTGCCAATGATGCTAGCTGTAACCCACCACAAAATCTCATTGCCCAGAGCCAACTCAGGGACAGGCAAAACTGCTGCTTTTGTTCTGGCTACGCTGAGCGGAGTAGATCCAAACAGCAGATTTCCCCAGCTCCAAGAGGGACTGTAATAGAAGAACAAATCGTGATGGGAACTCCGGGAACCTTGCTAAAAATTCTAGATGTGAAAAGGATCCAAGTATTTGCGTTGGACGGAGCAGATGTCATGACTGACACACAAAATTTCTCAGACCAGAGTGTCCGCATTCAGAGATGGGCTGCTTTCCAAGGCTAAAGAGCCCCACCTACCCGGCCTGCTCCCTCAAGGCGTGGACGATGGCGCCTCCTCCTCCTCCTTCTTCCCCTTAGACGGCAGCCCGGCTTTTGGAAAAGTTTACTGTACGACGGCAGCCCGGCTTTTCAGCCCTTCCCTTGTCCAGGGGTCCTCCTTCCTTCATGATCTCTACCCTGGCTCCTACGTTTTGCCCTTCTCCTTTGCTCCAACTGCCCCACCCGGTCGGTCCCTCTACCCTCTTTCTAGGTAATTAATTTACGACAGCCGAACCGGGCTTGAGGGCCACCTTAGGGAAATGTTTAAGGGCATTCTCGTGGTTCTGGGCCAAATATTCTGTTAAATTACAGTGTGAGAGGTCTGTCTGTCTTGCTAATTGGACTCCTCTATTCCTGCAGATCTCATATCAGTTCTGTAATCTGGAGATTTGACCCTTAATAAGTATTTTTCCACCTGAGGTCCACCAAACTCTGTGAAGGAGCTTGGTTTTTCATTTAAGGTCTCTGTTGCTGAGTATACAGTATGTGGTTGTTTGGACCCATTGTTAAGTTAGTTGTCCTTTTGTTTAGGGGACTCCTCCCTTAAACAGGTCTTTTTATTCTGTGTATGGGGCTTTCTTGCCACCTGACAAGAAATGGGCCATCAAGGGAATGATGGGTCCTGTTCTGCCCTTTGTTTTGGAACAGGGTGGGAGAAGACTTGGGAGGACAGGAAGGAAGGAAGGGGGGAACCGGGCCATTTGTCCACTCCTGGGGCAGGTGGGTTCAGCAGCCGAGATAAGGAGGGGAGGGATGAGCAGAGAGTAACTCGAACCCTAAGGGAAGCGTTCTGGGTCCTCCCTTTCTTGACTCTGCCCGTCTGCTTCTTTGACCCCTGCTTCTGTTAAGACATTGGTTTAAAATAGTCTTTTCCCACTAGGTATAAACCCTTCGTGGCGTTGTTTGGAATAGAAAAGATCTCTTTGGCTATTCGGTGCCCCTTGCTTGCTGGTATAGAAACCTCGCGTGGACCTTTTCGGTGTCGCTTGTTGTTGTTTTCACCCGTGTTTATAGCGTCTGGTGTGAGTTTCTGTATCTTTCTTTAAAATTGGTTTTGTCATTTTGGGAACAATGTATCGAAAGGCTGTTTTTGTTGTGGGGCCTTCAAGTCACCTCTGACTTCCGGCAAGCCTGTGAATCGGAGGTTTCCCCCCTGCCTCAGCTTTTGAACCCTCTTTGGCCACTCTAAAAATGAGTGTAGGGTTTTTTTGGGGGTAGAAAATATCTCTTTAGCCGCACGTGCGCCTCGGTTGCTTTGAAATCCCCTGGCATGGGAAGTTTTCAATTTTGCCTGTCCTTGTGTTTTCTTCTCCATTGTTTTTGTTTGTTTTTATAAATCTCTCTTTTTTTTGTACGTCCCTCAGCCACTGGAGAGCTCAGGGCTTCAGGTCTCTGGCTGCAGAGCCCAGAGGTTGGGAGTTCGGTTCCCCCACTGGGCGAAAACTGTGAATATATACAATTTTGTTAAAGCATCGGCCGGGGGGGGGCACTTGCCCCTTTGTGACCCGAGCCCTCGTTTTTTGCATCCTGGGGGAACGAGGGCATCCCTCCCACCAAAAGCGAAGCGAGGGGGGACCTCTGGCGGCCGGCAGTGAGTGGAATGCATCAGCAGAGCATGATGGGAGAAGTGGGCGGGGATATGCAAAGTTCTGTCCAATGCCTGTCCGGAGGATCCGACTCCCCCTCGAGAAAAGGGCCAGATCTGGAGAATCGACACGGAATCTCCGTCCCGTTTCCCTCTCGGGCCTTTGCTTCCCCTCCGGACGGAAAGGATTCCCTTCCCGGAGCAGGCGGCGTGGGATCCGAGGGAGGGCGGCGGGCAAGGGGGTGCCGGGCGGTCGGGCCCCCCGTCCTCGCTCTCCGTCCTCTGGGTGGGTGGCGGGCCCGAAGGAGCCGGCGTCTTTTTGGGGCAGCCGGTATCGCTTCTCGGCCTTTTGGCTAAGATCAAGTGTAGTATCTGTTCTTATCAGTTTAATATCTGATACGTCCTCTATCTGAGGACTACATATTAAATGGATTTTTGGAGCTGGGAGATGGAAGAGGGGCTTGCTCCGTCCACTCCGCGCATCGACCTGGTATTGCAGTGCCTCCAGGAACGGTGCACCTCTCCCCCTCTTGGGGGGGGGGAATACTCAAGGTTTAAAGACAGAGAAATAAACTTTTAGCACCCAGAGAGCAAATATGCTCTGGGGAAACTGCTCCATAGTGTCTCCATCCCTTTGGAGAAGCCATGAGATCAGCCATCAGAGGTGGGCGTGGTGGTCTCATCCGTCATACCCAAGTGGAATTTCCCTTAATAATTCTATTCATCTTTATATTAATACTCATAAAATTAATTTTTATTTCTTAAAGGTGTAGGGAGCCATGACCCTCGCCTAGGTCTGGTAGAGTGCGCTACAGAGTGAAGTGGGTTTTCAGGTTTGGGGGGGGGTCTTCCTTTTTGGACATGAGTGTGTAGTCATGGCTCTTTTCCAAAAAGCAGGGGTGGGAAAGTTCTGGAGAAGTGGGTCCATCCTGGCCAGGCTAAATGTTATGGGGCATCCTTGTTTAGCTCCAGTCCTCGCACAGACTTTTTCAGTGTCATTTTCAGTGTCACACTGGTGGTGGAGCAGGCATCGTAAAATTCGCAGACTAGCCCTAGAAAGCCCTCAGGGGGAAACCAAAGTCAGAAAGAGCCTCCAAAATGTGGTTGTGTTGGGATGGAGCCAAAGGCATGGGTGTGGAAGTCCAGCCAGGCCACTGTGCATTGTTTCCTGGCATGGCGGATGTCATCAAGGACAGTCTGGAGTAAGAGGTTGTGTTCATAGCAGGCTTTGCAGCTTATGAACCCTTTCTGTTGTGAGTTGATAACATTGCCTCTGGAGGCCTTTGCATGGACTTCCTTAAGGGGAGGTGGGCCAGTTTGTCTGAAATCTGGCCCTCACGATGGAACAGTCTGGTGTAAAAGTACTATACTGGAGTTCTTTTCTTGGGGTCCATGCAGAATTCGTATGGTGTCACTTTCCTGTAAACGTGGTTCTTCAAGTGGCCCTCCGTGAAGTCACTCAGACGAGTTCTGCAGCACACATGAGCGGCTGGAAAAATCCTCTGCTTGGAATCACCACCACCCCCTTCTCCCTCTTTATAACCAGGCAAGTTGTGAGACAAAAGCCCCCACTTCTCCTTCCCTCAGTAGACTACAGAGCCATCTGGTCATTAGGGTTAATCCCCTTTGACAATAGTCAAGAGCCCAGAGCTGTAAGGAACCCATTAACATGACCAGAGGGCTGGCCTTTGAGTAAACAGAGATAAGAACTTTGGATTGCCCAGCCTTCTACCTGTTGAGATTTCAAAGGCACCTTGAACTAACAGACCACAGGGTGGAGTCTGAAAACATCTGCTCCAGGCGTTAGGGACCGATTGTTTAGAAAGTCTTCAAAAAATCCCAAGGATTCCTACCAGATTGGACACTGTACTCCCAAGCTTCAGTTTTGGTATGGCTGAGAGAATGGATTTAAGGAACTAGATTTGGTGGACAGAGTGCCTGAAGAACTTTGGATAGAGGCTCGTAACATTGTCCAGGAGGCAGCAACGAAAACCATCCCAAAGAAAAGGAAATGCAAGAAAGCAAAGTGGCTGTCCAACGAGGCCTTAGAAATAGCAGAGAGGAGAAGGGAAGCAAAATGCAAGGGAGATAGGGAAAGTTACAGAAACTTGAATGCAGACTTCCAAAGAATAGCAAGGAGAGACAAGAGGGCCTTCTTAAATGAACAATGCAAAGAAATAGAGGAAGATAACAGAAAAGGAAAGACCAGAGATCTGTTCAGGAAAATTGGACATATTAGAGGAACATTTTGCGCAAAGATGAACATGATAAAAGACAAAAATGGGAGGGACCTAACAGAAGCAGAAGACGTCAAGAAGAGGTGGCAAGAATACACAGAGGAATTATATCAGAAAGATGTGGATATCCCGGACAACCCAGACAATGTAGTTGCTGACCTTGAGCCAGACATCCTGGAGAGCGAAGTCAAGTGGGCCTTAGAAAGCCTGGCTAACAACAAGGCCAGTGGAGGTGATGGCATTCCAGTTGAACTATTTAAAATCTTGAAAGATGATGCTGTTAAGGTGCTACATTCAATATGCCAGCAAGTTTGGAAAACTCAACAATGGCCAGAGGATTGGAAAAGATCAGTCTACATCCCAATCCCAAAGAAAGGCAGTGCCAAAGAATGCTCCAACTACCGTACAATTGCACTCATTTCGCACGCTAGCAAGGTTATGCTCAAAATCCTACAAGGTAGGCTTCAGCAGTATGTGGACCGAGAACTCCCAGAAGTACAAGCTGGATTCCGAAGAGGCAGAGGAACTCGAGACCAAATTGCTAACTTGCGCTGGATTATGGAGAAAGCCAGAGAGTTCCAGAAAAATATCTACTTCTGCTTCATTGACTATGCAAAAGCCTTTGACTGTGTGGACCACAGCAAACTATGGCAAGTTCTTAAAGAAATGGGAGTGCCTGACCACTTTATCTGTCTCCTGAGAAACCTATATGTGGGACAGGAAGCAACAGTTAGAACTGGTCATGGAACAACTGAGTGGTTCAAAATTGGGAAAGGAGTACGGCAAGGCTGTATATTGTCCCCCAGCTTATTTAACTTATATGCAGAATACATCATGCGGAAGGCTGGACTGGAAGAAACCCAAGCCGGAATTAAGATTGCCGGAAGAAATATCAACAACCTCCGATATGCAGATGATACCACTCTGATGGCAGAAAGTGAGGAGGAATTGAAGAACCTTGTAATGAGAGTGAAAGAGGAGAGTGCAAAAAACGGTCTGAAACGCAACATCAAAAAAACTAAGATCATGGCCACTGGTCCCATCACCTCCTGGGAAATAGAAGGGGAAGATATGGAGGCAGTGTCAAATTTTATCTTCCTGGGCTCCATGATCACTGCAGATGGAGACAGCAGCCCTGAAATTAAAAGGCGCCTTCTTCTTGGGAGGAAAGCGATGACACATCTGGACAGCATCTTGAAAAGCAGAGACATCACCTTGCCAACAAAAATCCGAATAGTCAAAGCTATGGTTTTTCCTGTCGTGATGTATGGAAGTGAGAGCTGGACCATAAAGAAAGCAGACCGCCGAAGAATTGATGCCTTTGAATTGTGGTGCTGGAGGAGGCTCTTGAGAATCCCCTGGACTGCAAGGAGAACAAACCTATCAGTTCTAAAGGAAATCAACCCTGAGTGCTCACTGGAAGGACAGATCCTGAAGCTGAGGCTCCAGTACTTTGGCCATCTAATGAGAAGAAAAGACTCCCTGGAAAAGACCCTGATGTTGGGAAAGTGTGATGGCAAGAGGAGAAGGGGACGACCGAGGATGAGATGGCTGGACAGTGTCTGCGAAGCAACCAACATGAACCTGACACAACTCCGGGAGGCAGTAGAAGACAGGAGGGCCTGGCGTGCTCTGGTCCATGGGGTCACGAAGAGTCGGACACGACTAAACGACTAAACACACACACACGAGAGAATGGATATGTCTGAGGAATGAAAGGCTTTTAAATCTAGAAGGACACGGCTTGCAGATAGGATGGCACGCCTTTTTTATGGTATGGCAAAACTAAAGCACACAAATACTTCCAAAACAACCTGATAAGAGATGCTTTGCGAACTATATGGGGAAAAAGTAGAAAACCAGAATCTATAGGAAAATACCAAGATGGGTCTCTCCAATAGAAGCATTTACTTATCCAAATCTTATCAACTTTGAGAAAATTGTGACATATAATGAAATTATATAAATATAATGAAATAAAAACCAGAAGGAAATCTCAAAACCAAGGAAGAACTAGCAAGCCACTATTATGGTTACTTTTATTGCAAATTCAATCAGTATGTAAAGAAGAATCTAGAACACAAGGTTTCTACAAGAAACAGCCACCATTTGATAAAATATTACTTTCGACAGAAAATAAGCTAATTAAGAATATCTATAAATTCCTTTGTCGCTATGCGGAACAAGAAAGCCCATAGGAACACATTAAAACACGTTTAATGCCATTCCTATGGGCAAAAAACTCACCGTTATGTGAAAATCCTCCATACGGCTGCCATTTTTGCTGCCCGGTAAGCGAGGAAAGGGCGCGAAAACACTGCAGGTGGCCATTTTCTTTACCCGGCAGCTATTTTGGAACCGCCAATCAGCTGTTGGAAAAACATTGTTATGCGATAATCGGTAAGCGAAACACTTACCGATCATCGCAAAGCGATGTTTTACCATTTAAAACATCGTTATGCAATCACAAAAACGATCACAAAAACTCAATCGCTATGCGGATTCGTCGTTAACCGAAGCGCTCGTTATGCGGGGCACCACTGTAATAATTCCTGTCCCCCTGTTCCTTCGAAATGTTGCATCTTAGATGACTTGCTTTAGTCTGCATCCTAATTAGAGATTATTTGTTTGAAAGAGGGCTCCATGGTGGTATTAGTGTTGATCTTTCTGAATTAACACTTCAAGGCAGGCTATTTATATATGTGTGTGTCTATAAATGCCAGTTCGGGATTAGTTGCAGTTTGCTTTTGTTGTGAAAGCCACCTATACATCTATCTATAAATGTGTCAGAGTATCGTTACAGCAAGTCGTCATTGCTAGTCGATTACACTCCAGACTCATAATCAGGTAAATAAAATCCTGGAAAATGCTGTGTTTCATAGTGCAATGCCATGGTTAGAATATTTCTCCTGGAGTGGAAAACTCTGTTTTGATTCCCCAAAAGCTATTGCGTGTCCTTGAGTCAGTCATAGTCTCTTCATAACCCATTCTACTCAGCAGGGTTGTTGAGCTGCTTGGTGAGAAATCTGGGATTTTCAGGTGCTTTGACTGAAGCCAACCCTCTTTTGAGCCCTGACACCTAAACCTGAGGGGTCTTCTTAGCTTCCTGTTTCTCTTGCTAAGGCCCTTTCTTGCTACTCCTAAGAATAGCCCCGAGTGTAACAGGAGGAGTGTTGTGAGAGAACCAAAGCTCCCATTAGGTTGTTATGCAAATACTGCAAAGTAGGGAAAGCTAAAATATCTCTGGGATTTACCCTAAATATCCATTGTACAGTATCTTGCATAGAATAGGATCCAAAGCAGCTTTTTCCTGCTTCCTAGAAAATTCAGGAGCTGCCTTTTTTTCTTCCCAGTTGCCTTGTTGTCAGGCTGAATTTGAGCTGATGTGTGTTTTCTCAGGAAAGGTGAAAATCTCTCATCTTTCTAAGAGGTAGGGCCAGGCTTCCTTCTGATTTTCTGCCACCTTATCCTGCACCCTCAGTACCAAACTACCAGGAGGGATTGTTCCTCCCCCCCCCCCCCCCGGTACTAGGAAGGTGATGTGATACCCATTTCCATAATTTCAAACATGCTGAGATTAGGGTCAATCCAGCAAAATCTGGGGTTGTTTTTTTCTTGTTAGTTTTGTTTTGTTTTAATATCTGGGCTTTTAGTTTTGGAACATGTAAAGCGGTAAGCAAGATGCCGGTGCATGTGAAGACACGGAAACTCCTTTTTTTTTTGCCCTGGAGAAGAACCACAAAGAAGCCCACCCATCGGAAAGTGGGGAAATGACTCCTAGGGGTGTTGGAAACCTTGGGATCTCAAGAAAAGCTTGTGTCTCCTGCCTCTTATTTTAGAAAATGACTTTACGATGGAGCGCCACCAGCTATGTGGGAAGCTGAGGGTAACGTCCAAGGTCACAGGAGAACATCAAGAGCCTTTTTGATCTTGTTGCCTTCTCAGCCTGGAGCCCATGTACAGCCTTGTCTTGGTGAGCCCTTCGTTAATTCTTGAAGCTGATGACATCTGTGGAATACTTTCCTTGTGGTTTACCTCTTGTGATCTAAATAGTTTTTTTTTTTTACTCTCACAGCACCTTTCATACACGCAAGAGCTGTTCCTGCACAGCTTGAGGGAGGCAAATTTGTTCCTCTGTGTCCAGCATGGATTTTTTTTTTGGGGGGGGGGGGAAACATAACATTGTACATACCCCCAAGGACAATTTTCCTTTAAGAGCCTCCTCAGTCTGCTTTAAAGGGGAGTGGGTGGGTAGGTGGGGGAGTCTTTGGCTTGCTACAGCAGCTGTCTTCAGCCTGTCTGGTTGGTACCAACATTTGCCCGGTCCCCTCCCTTTGGCCTTTTTAAGATGGAACCTGATCCCCCTTCCCAGGGCTGATAATACTTATTGAGGACCGGTCACGTGGGCCAGTTTTGACAGGTGCATCGGCAAAGCAGACAGACTGCAGAGCCTGGGCAGGGCTTGGGGCAATCTTGACCTCTGAGGAAGAGCCGAGCGGGGGAGCAAACGGAGGAGAAAGGGGGTCTGAGAGCGTGAAAGCGAGCGGGTGGGTTCGTGTGGCTAGAAGGGAACAGGGGCAGGCACTGAGAAGAGCAGGAGACGAGAGAGAGAGAGAGAGAGAGAAGGAAACATGACGACTCAAATCGAGACCCACGTCCAGTACAACCATTCCTACATGGTGACTGAGGACTACATGGCGCAGGAGGAAGACTGGGATCGTGACCTGCTGCTCGATCCGGCGTGGGAGAAGCAACAGCGAAAGGTAAGGGGGTGACCGGGGGGGGGGCGGGTGGAGGGGGCAAGGATGCTCAATCTGCATTGCAGGCCCTGTCGGCTCTTTGGCTGTTGAGGATGATGACCATGCCACCAACTTGGAAACACAGCTGAGCTGAACGTCCTTTGTAAGTTCTTCTTTTCCAGTTGGTCAGTTACACAAATCATGTCATTTCAATCTGTGAATGTGGACGATGGTGTTAGCTGGAGCTTTATATTGTTACTGTGATTATTCTTTGCGCTACCAAGGTGGGAAAGCGAGCAAGGGGAAAACGGAGGATGTAAATCAGGAATGGGGTGCGAGCAAGCTTAGCCTTACCTCTTTGGAGCTCAGGGGTGGTTCCATGGAGAGGCTCTTGATTTGCAGGAGCCAGAAGAAAAGACGGCTACAGGTTCTGGGGGGGGGGGAGACACATGTCTCCCTTGGGAGTGGCGGGTGGCCCAGCGTCTCCCAGAAATAAGGGAGGCCGCGCAGCAAGGGCTGGCTCCGCTTTTTCAGGGGGACTTGGGTAGCGATGAGACCAGTCCTGGCCTTTAGAGGAAGACGGTTCCCAAACATTTGGGGAAGATCGTCTCTAAAAGTCAGTAGCATCCAAACGAATGCTTTGTTTTGTTTATTTATAACCGTGAGCCATCCCATTTTGCACCCTGTTGAGTCCTAGAAGAAGAAATATATCTTTTCCTTATATACATTGAGCGCTGTAAAGAGTTGATGGGAAGGGAGAACTCGGAGGAGGCAGCTGCCTTCCTTTGGGCATCTGATACTGTTTTTTTGCAGCTGTCCCTTCCCGTCAACCTGTGGCTCTGCATCCTATATGGAACCATAAGTGACATTCTGGGCAAAGGACGTCAGATGAGGCTCTTGCACCAGTCCTGTAAAGGGGGGGGGGGGGGCGCGAGGCGTTGCAGGATACAAAGAAGAGAGAAGGGAAGGGCGTATGTCACTGGAGAAGAATCCACCAAGGGGCCGAAACTGTGTCTCAGCTATGCCGGGAATGAAGGAGACCCAAGAGAGGGAGAGAGAAGCCAGCTAAATATATCTCCGTATGGCAGAAGCAAAGAACATCTCCTCCTGTACCCAACGGTTATTACCTATGGGGTTGTCCTCATCGTAGATCGTCGGACTGAGCCCGTAATCCCTTTACTCCGCGGGGCGGACGAACATTGGCCTTCCTGCTAGGGGGTGTGTGTGGCCTCGTTGAGAGGTAGCTGGCAAATATTTCGGCTCTCCTGGTGAAAATTAGAAGGCTTTTTTTTTTGCCACCCGGGGTTGCTTTACAAGCAGCCGAACGACGTTCTGGTGGCTGCAGGGAGAGGCCTTGCCGAGGGTGGCGCTTGAAGGCCCGGTGAGGCTTTGCCTAGCCTCATGCTGACATAACTGATCTGGTCCTGATACAACCAGATAGGCGGGATATAAATTAAATAAATAAATAAATAAATAACAAGTAGGCAAGAAGTTGCGAAGCTCTTCCATGTGCAGGGCCCTCCCCCCATTCTGCGATGTAAAAGCTAAATGCAAGCTTTCATTTGCCCAGTTCCTTTGAAAGCCATGCGAGCCGATGTTCCCCCAGCACCTCCTTGATAAGATGCTGGTTGTGGTCCCCAGTACCAGCGCACCGGCCACATTCATGGGTCGCGGGGGGGGGGGAACTAGCCGAGATCCCTCTAGCCGATGGCCTCGCTCTTTCTTCCTCCTATCCTTGGTTGCACGGGGGTGCCACCTCACTGGATTCGATGCCCTGTGTCCCTCCTTGTGTTAAAACACCTTTGGGAGGAGGTACACTGGGCCGCTCCTGAGGCCAAAGCAAGTCCCATTCAGGGAAGGAAGTGCTAGGATTGTTCTCTGGTTCCAGTTCCTGTCTCGTTTCCTCACAGGCTGGATTTGATGCCACGGATGCCCCTGTGCCCATCTCGCAGCCTCAGTTTCCTGCCTTTAAAAGGTGGAAGAGGCATGCCACCGATCCTGGGGTGTCATCGCAAAGAGAATGCTTCTGAGCCCTCCTGGATGTTAAATGCAATATATGCCTTGCTGTCCTGAGAAAACGGCTGTGTCTTGCAGAGTGTGTGGCTGGTGGAACCAGGAGGCGAGGGGTAGGCCCACTTCTGTGTACTTCAGAAAACTCTGGGGAAGGGTCACCATCCACTTGAGGCCACCTAGTTAGGGAAGGGCGAGGAATTGTTGAATCGACTGATGTCGAGAAACCAAGCCGTGTTCTGAGCTAGGTCGGCCGCCTCCCTCTTTCATCCGTGGCCATTAATTTTAGAAACTCAAAACTGAAAAGAGGCACCCACAGGTCTGCGGAAGGTGAGCTTGGCCAGACGGGCAGAACCCTCTCGTTCACCTGTCTCTTTTTGATGCCTGCCTGACCTTTCCGCAAAAGGGGGTCTTCCTCCCTCTCCTTCAGGCTGTTCCCTGTCCAGCGTCCTTTTATTGGTCTGAACAACCCAAAAGACCATTGGCTTGTTTTTCCTTCTGACGTAGCTGTGCCGTCTCGGTGGCAGAGGGGTACGCTTGGCATCCAGACTGTGCAGCTTCCTTCTCCCTAGATTTCCTGTGTTGGGCGGGACCCCCCATCTGAAACTCTGGGGTGCAGGGAGGGAAGGAGGTAGCTCCAGCTGCCTTTAAGCAGTACTGAATTAGATGCATCCATGGTCTGGTTTGCTGTGTGACATTTCTGTGAGACCAGTGAGTGATTTTACTAGTTTTACTGCCATTTTCCTGCCAATTCCCACGTGTTTTATTGGCGTTCTCTTGCAGAAGGGTTTGAGCCCACCGGCTTTTCCCTACTGGGTAGTGACCGTTCCCGCAGGCCACGAGAAGAGTTTTCCAGGTCACCAGCGGGTTTATGGACCCTCTTGTCCTGACCCTCGCTAGTGAACCTCGGCGTCCCTCTGCTCTGATTCGGCCAGACAGGTGCTGTACCTCAGCCCTGGGGCACAGCAGGTCCATTTCATGCCCAGGACCTGCTTGGGGAGGCCTGTAATCTATCCACGGGGAAACACTAGCTGAGCATTCCCTTGTCTCAAACATGAGCCTTCCTCAGTGATGATTCATAGTGACCTGTCCCAAAAGACTACACTGCCGGAGTTGGGCACCGTTCCTGCTGATCTCATTGCTGAAAGTGTATTTCCCACCTGTTCCTCTGGGCAGAAAGGGAAGGAGGCAGGGCCGCAGACAACCCCCCTCCCCGTGTGATTCACCACAGTTCAGGGAGCCAGAATTGGGGTGGAAAGGCTTCGTTGCAACTTGACATTGAGGCTTGAAGTGGGGGGGGCAGAACCCCAGAAAGGTCTGAGCATCACCTTAGATCAGGGCGTGCACAGCGTTGTCTCTGCAGGTGGCCCCCGGGGGTATTTAGGTGGCCCTAGGACGTTTGTTCCCAAAACAATAGGCTAAAAGTTTCTGCTTCTAGAAACCTCTAGGAACAATGGTTTCGCAATAAAATGGAGTACAGCCCCCAAACTGTCCCGAAAAAATCTACTGCCAGCAATATTCAATTATAAATTTATTTGTTTTTTTTTTTAGCAATTTCTCATTTGGACGCCTAGTGTACACAGGTGATTAACCTTTGGCCCTCCCAGTGTTTTGGACAACAACTCCCAGAATCCCCTGCTTATATTGCCAGGGATAAGGGAACTTGGTAGTCCAGAAGGAACAGGCGAGAGGTTGGGATCTGTATTTTCTGCATTCCAGACAATTCACGTGGATTTCCTGCAGCCCGCTCTTTCCTTTAAAACCACAGCAGCCTGCAATTTTCAATGCCTCTGTTCCTTCCTTTGATTCCGAATGCTATGTTTCATGTCAGAGAAACACTTGTGGTCGTTGATGAGTTTTTAGAGGATGTAAAAATCAGTGAGGCTTCCAGGTAGGCTGAATCTTGTGAAGATTCAGGGGAGTAGGAACAGTATCCTCTATTTCTGAAGCATCCACTGCAATTTCTGGTCCCTGTGGATGGATGAGATAAGTATATCACACTAATCGAACCACCTTCTCTTGTGGGCATATTCATGTTCACTTAACAAAAATGGTATATTTTAAACATTTCTCTCGTCACTGATGCATGGATATTTTTTTTTCTCAGTCTGCATGAGTGCAAAAAAAAGATGGGGAGCTAGCAGAATTTGGGGCAACTTGCAAGAAGGAAAATAGGTTTTCTTTCTTTCCCAAGAACCGAAGGTACGTTAGCTCCGTGGTTTAGGTGTTCGATTCCCTCCCGTGCCTTCTTGGCCGGGACTGGACCCCGTGATCCATCGGGTCCCGTCTGGCTCTGGAGTTCTGAGATTATGGATTATGTCAATCAGCCAACCACCTAGTGAAATTTGAGATAAAAGTATGATGTGGGCCTGTCCAAGCAGATATTTTAAACATGGAACACACAGACACCCTGCAGGTTTAAAAAAGTATTCTAGCCAGCGCACCACATATACATGGGCTCCATGCATGTGTTTGCATGAGCAAGTGTGCAGGGGGTTTCATTGAAAGATGGTAATGATTCCCCCAGCCACTGAAATCTAATGCAATGGGGGTCAGCGTGCTCTGGGATGACCCAGGAACCCTGAGAAATCCGTTTTTCCAACAACAAACCCTTGAAAACACAAGCACCCTCCTCTTCCTCCTGAAAACGTTCCCTCTCCTTGCTCCGCTGAAGTAGGGGGTTTGCTCCTCAGCGAAACCGCTCCTGCCATATGGCTCGGGACACCATTTCCTGCTGATGCTAGAAATCCATGGGGTTGGTTTTGCAGCAGTGGGGTATCGGATGGCTGCTGTTGCTGGTGTTCCAGATGCCTTGCCCATCTAAGGCAGTTTCTAAAAACTGCTCTTCAGCTGTACTCCCTTGCAAAGGAGACGTGGGATGAGCTAATGGCAACATTTTGGAAGAGGGCAGAGCTTAATTAAGGTCTAAGAGGAGTCTTCCCTCCCTCCTTCGCTCCCTTCCTGATCCCCAGCATGTGGGGTGGCAAGAGCCGGCCACGACAGACCGAGGACGAAGAAGAAGCTATTTAAAGAGACTTGCACAGCCGGGGTGGTTCAGTTGAGTGGAGGACGAAACCCAGAGGAGCCCTGCTTTAATTCTATTTAAGCGAAGAGGGTGAAATTGTCGGATTGAAAACGCGTCTTAAGGACTGCTCCGTTGAGAGTTATCAATGTTCGTGTTCATTTTTCAGCCGGGAGAGGTAGGTTTGAATCCCAACTCACCGGCCAGTGTGAAACCGTCCCATATATATATGTTCTGTGCAGAGGGATGGTTTCACATTGGCCAGTGAGTTGGGATTCAAACCTACCTCTTCCCTGTATATAGGAGAACAGATAAAATATGTTACAAGCAGATAGATGCCCACAGTGCATCGAGAAAGGGAAGTGGGCTTGCCCCCCCCCTTGTGATGCTCCAGATCCTCTCCCTCAAATTTCAGTTTTCATTATTTAAAAAATAATCAATGAAGTTGGGAAGGATTATTGTTCCAGTTGAGACCTACATTACTTCCTTCTTCTTGTAGTCTTCATTCTGGCGATACGCGCAGCTGGAAACAAACCCGCGTGTGAATCGTCTCCAAGGTTGATTTGATTAAAATAATGATGGTTTAAAAAAAAATACGGGTGATTAAAATCAATTTGATTTTTTAAAAAAAAAAAGTCATTTTTTTTCCTTATCCATCCTGGTCTTCCCGGGAGTTTTGTGTGGGATGGAGACAGTTCAGAGTTTCCGAAGGGCCGTGTTTGTATTTTTGAAAGGGGAGCTCAACAGTTTTATGGCTTTCTCTGCACCCAGAACAGGAAAAGCCATTCCAGGCGAAACTCGAAACCCGATGAGCCCACTTTGGGAATCTGCAACGTTGCACCTTAAAACAGGCAGCAATGCCTTTAGCATCACCCTCCTGCTGCTTCTTGTGACATCACGCCCTGAAGTAAGAGATCTGTTCTCTCAAAACCTTGCACGGATTTTTGGCTGTCCTCTGAGAACAATTTGGGTTTTGCAGCTGACCTTTGCTGGGCACACAGGAGCAGCAAAGAAAGGCGTTTGCACATTTTCAGCTCTGAAGGAATAAGCCGCCAGTCATTGATGTCCTATTTTTTCCTCCCACGAGCTTGAGTGGTATAACAGGGCATTCCTCCCTCTGCACGTTATCTTCACAGCAGTCCTGTGAGGTTGGGTCAGGCTGGCCTAGGATCGCCCTGTGAGTTTCGTGGCCAGTTGGCTGTTTAAACCCGTTCAGCTGTTGCCCAACCCTCACCAGTACAGCGTACCACCTTTCAGTCACTGGAGAAGGTTTTGGTTCAGAAGAGCCCTAGAGGCCGAACCGCATATTACAAAGATGCCATTAGAGCTGACCTGTTATTAGAAGAGGACAGGTTTTATGTGATTGTCACAAGCAGGAGCTTTTTCACCCTCCCGGCCTTGGCAAGTTCTGTTTTGTAATTGGTTTTCAAGATAGAAGCACATTTCTCCTTTTAAAGCCTGATCTCTCCGATGCTGGTGGGCATGTTACATGTACCTAGGTTGTCCGCAATCCCCTTTTAAGAGCAGGTCTCTCTAACTTCAGAGCACTAAATCCTGTGGGTTCCTTGTGTACCATGTGAGGGGTACACACCCAAGAACTCAGCCTTAAAGTCTCTTGCCTTAGATAGTAACATTAAAAAAGTCATCTCTCCTTTTGAGATGGCTTGTTGGTACCGTTTATTGGTACAGGGATAACGTGCCACTGAGAATCCCTTTCTTAGTTTGTGTTACTTTTTTTCTCGTGGCTTTCAGCGACTACATTCAATTTCTAGCATTTTTCCAACCTGGCCTGGTGTTTATTGAAAGCGTGTCTTCAATTCACATTTTATTTTCAAAAATACATGTTTAAATGCTCGTTGTCGTTACATTAAATAAAAAGGATCCTCCTGTCCAAAAACATTATTGATGCACGGCCTGCATTATTAAATTGTAATCCACCCAGAGAGTGCTTTTATGTGCTATCAGGCGGTTTATATACAGCACTCTTTTATTTTAAACATTGATTTTAATCCCTAGCTAAAGGCAGATTTTTCCTCAAAATTCTTAAAATAGGCTTCTCCCTCAAAAGTACACGCTTAAGTATGTATTTCAGTATTTATTTAAAATATTTTTTACCCCGCCTTTCTCATTAAAAAGATAACATTTAAAGCTAAATACAGTAAGTATATAAAGGCGGCTTACATCAGTACTTCAAAATTTCCATTAACTTTGGTCAGAACATTCAGAAAAACATAGCAAGGTGGATGTTCACCGTTCTGTAGCCTTGATACAGTTGTTCAACTAGGTTGGACTCCCCCCCCCTTTAAATCAATGGAATTATGTAAATTGTGACTTATCATTCACCAGCAGATTTATTGGCCCAACTCTGTTCGGAATTACCTGTTAACTGGATTTAGTCTGGAATTTCCTGCTAATGTTGTAAGATGCTTCCTTATTTGTAGTTTTAAACATTGTCTTTTAATGATGTTAACCACCATTGCATACTTGCTGTTTTCAGCTTTAAATATTGTCTTTTATCGTTTGTAAAGCCGCCTTAGGTCCTTTTCAAGCAGAAAGGTGGGGTTAAAAATATTTTGAATAAATAAAATAAAACAGGAGAAAAGCCAACAAACCAGGAAGAGCAAACTTTTTCTTTTATTCAGTAAAACAAAATCTAAACTTCTAAATCCACAGCTGGAAATCCCATTCCGCTTCATTCCTGTGACTCAACGCAGCCTGAGGCTTTTAAAATCCTCATTTCTTTGTAGTCTTTTATGTGTTAAGTCCAGATCATGATCTCTGACCTCTTCGAGGAGCCGGACACACAGTGTACTCACCATATGCAAAACGTCCCAGTTATTTGCACACACGGCTTATGAGCTCTGGAATGGAGGCCAGAGGACCGGGGTGTCACCTCACGGCGAAACTTCAGCTTGACCCCCTTCGCTGGTACAAAACTTATGTACTGCAGTGTCCATTTTTTTGTACATACATTCTGGGATTTTTGGTGTTTAATATATCTGTAGCTTGAATATTGTGCTACATATAAAGAGGCAAACAGCAATCCCACAAACTTATGCTAAAATCTGTACGGCTGCCAGTCCGTTTTCGGGTACAGTTCAGAGGGGCTGGTTCTAACCTGTAAATCCCTAAATGGCTTGGGTCCAAGCTATTTCAAAGGCCGCGTCTCCCTTTATTGAATCCACCCAAACATTTAAGATCAACAGAGGAAGCCCTTCTTTCAGCCCCAACACCCTCACAAGCTCACTCTTTCCTGTGGCTGCTCCCAGAGACTCTGGAACTCCCTGCCACTGGAGGCCTGGCTCGCCCATTCTTTGGTGTCCTTCCACAAGCCGGCCAACACCTTTCTCTTCTGGCAAGCTGATGGGCTGCTTGGGAGGGTTGGTTTTTTTAAAAAAAAAAACATAGCTGTGCTCTGTTGCTTTCAATGTGCTTTTAATATTGATTTAATTTACTGGTTTTTCATAGAATACTTGTTAAATTCTTTTTAAAATATTTGAATACTTGCCATTTTGAGCTTTTAAATACCGTCCTTTTAGTGACGTTAAGCCACCTTGGGGTTCTTTCTAAGGAGGAAGGCGAGGTGAAAAATACAAGTAAATAATCATAAATAAATCTGAAAAGGCTTTTTGTTTGTTTGGTTGGTTGCAGTTGCTGCAAACTGTCCTGGGGTCTTTGCAAAATGACCGCTTTATGTTACGTCATCTCTTGGCTGCCCGACGCCAGGAAGAGCGGATGGCCTGTTTCTAAATCCCAAGGCTTGCAGCCAGATTCGTTAAGCCTCGTTAATAATGGCATGAGAGGCAGGAGCCAGTCCAGGCAAGACAAAAGGACTGTGGGGGGGGAAGGATGCCCATTTGGACCAGACTCACCCCCATGGGGCTGGAAATAGCTTTCCTTGGTGTGGGTACCTGTGACTTAACCAGGTCCCAGCGAGAGGAAGCGGGGGTCAGAGGTGATCTGCACACAGTTTGGCGAACCTACAAATTAGGCTTGGCTCAGAAGGGCGATGGTTGGACCACTGAATAATGTAAATCAACACCCGCCGTCTAAAGCTACTTCGCACACATTATTGGAAAGATCCTGTCCTAAAGAGGGCTCTACTTTTCCGGGGAAGTGTGTGGGAGAGCCATTTCTAATAATGACCTGTTTATTTTTAAAACACCTCTGTGGGAAACTAGCTAGCCAGAGAGAGACATCGCTCTCCTAGCTTTTTAAAGAAACAAAAACCTCATGCTCAGTTGAGTCTGTTCTGTCCATAATCGTCCTTTTTTTTTGGGGGGGGGGGGAGGACTCCTGAAGTGGTATTCAGCCTTTTTTGCAGAGTTCCTAGTCATTTTTTTAAAATCAGTGGGACATATTAAAAGGGGCTTCGGGTGCTGTGGCCAGTTTTGTGTTTTCAGTCTTTTACGATCCTTGGTTGCTCCTGTATTTTAATCGTTTTATCTTTTAATGTATTTTAATTGTGGTAAGCCGCCCAGAGACCTTTGGGTAGAGTGGGCGGCGTATAAGTTAAATAAATAGATAAATATACTGTACCTGGTGGCAGCGTGGTTAAACTGCAGTCCTGCAGTCAAGACTCTGCTCCAGTAACCGAGTTTGGTCTCGACAGGCTCAGGAAGCTGTTTCAAGTTGGAGTCAGACTTCCATTCGACTCTCTGTCTTATGTCCTTCTCACTTGAAGTGTGCTAGGCTGTTCCTTTACCCATACGTGGCAATAATAATAATAATAATAATAATAATAATAATAATAATAATAATAATAATAATAATAATAATAATAATAATAATAATAATAATTTTATTGCATGACACACAGGCCGTTGCAAAGTACATCAAATAAAAATACAATACAGTACAGTTCAATACACTAGTATGAGGGATGAAACCCGAATCAAGTTAGATTTCTATCACAGCTAAAAATCTTTAACGTCTTACAAAAAAAAACCTAAGGAAAGCTAAGTGAAGGCAGTTGATAGACAGTATCTGGTGCCAATAAGCATACGTGACAAACGAGCAGCAGGCAAGAGGTAGAGGATGAGGTCCCAGCCCCTCAGTGCACGGCTGACAGGTGTCTGTATGGGTGGTGGGTATGGATTTTAGCACAGCATTAGTGCAAAGTGAGTAGATGCAAAGCAGCTGTACAAAAAAAAATTACGCCCCAATGGTCTCCGCATGATCATAAAATTATTCCATGCAGGAGAAAAAAAAAACACTTAGGGGTCCGTTTTCTTAATTAAGAATTGTGTCTCGTGGTTCTTGGTGGCTTGTGTAAAGGCCTTGTAGGTTGAGAAGGGTTTTGTGGATGTGACTTCCCACATATATACGGTCCAGGGCAGTGGGGACTGTGCCAAGAGGGCAGAGAGGAGGGGAAAGAAATCTCCAGGGTTTCCAGTCTAGAAATGAGGAGGCAGGAAGCTGTTGTGTATTGTAAACTGTTCTAGGCGTTTTTTTGGGGGGGGGGGGTCTTTGGGGAAGCTTGGAGGGAGTGACCGGCTAGGTTGTGGCGCTGCAGCCTCTCTCGCCTTCCCTGATTTGCTCTGCAAAATTTATTTTCACTATAAAAGGGCATCATTGTACCACCAGCTCTCTGTCCAGTTCGAGGCTGCAGCGGTGGAGCGTGTCCTTAATTCAGAGGCAGAGTAGACGTTACCCTTTGGGTGCCATTGGCGTGGGACTCAACATAAACCTCTAGTATTAGCTATACGGGCTGGGGGAGGCAAAAGCTGTTGCCTGTGAACATCTGGAGTTGCGATCCAGATGTTTTGGACTTCAGCTCCCAGAATCCCTAGCTCTTATTGCCAGTGATGAAGGATTGTGGGAGTTGTCGTCCAAAACATCTGGACTCGATGGCCTTGTAGAACGGTCTAATTGCGTAAAAATTCCTTTTCCTATATTTGTACATGTATTTTGTGTTGTAAGCCGCCTAGAGTGGTCGCAATGACCAAATAGGCGGGGTATGTATGTATAAATAAATAAATTAGAGGCCCCTTTCAACTCCATTAGGTGTGATTCTATGAAATGAAAGATGCGGGAACGTGGCAGTCCCATTAGACCTGGTTTATATTTGTGAAAAGAAAAGAACGAAGCAATGCAGTTGGATTTATCAGTCTCGGGATTAAAAACCTGTAAAACGTTCAATATTAAAAACTCGATGGATTCAAGGGAGTTTTGATCGACCCTCAGAACCAGGAGAGGGAAGGGACTTTAGGAAAGTCCGGAACGAGGTCTCGTTCTGCAAGAATCCTTCTGATATTCTGACCTTAAGCCTCCTGTAGGTGAAGGCAAGCCTGGTGGATAGGGCTCAAAAGGAGCCTGCAAACCTGCTGAGGTTTTAAAAAAAAAAGAATTAAATCAAAATACAGTTTGTCTTCAAGAATAATTGCAGTACAACCAGAGAAACATCATCCTCATCAAGAATAAAGGCCTGCCCTTCTGTCTTTCCGAGCACAATGTCCCCCCCCCCCCGAGAATCCTGCCTTCTCTGGAGGTGCCCAAAATTTCAACATTTTTGCAAGGCTGGTTCATGGGAAGAACAGTGTGGCGCTCCCTTTAGCTCCACCGATTGGCCGCCTGGGAATGCTTGTGGAAAATAGAAATGGGTTAGTCCTAAAGTTAATGCGAACCTCCTGGTGTGTTTTCTGCAACGAGCTAACGTGACTGTCCTGGAAATTGCTACCTTGCTCTATTTCATTATATTTCTAGTGACTCGAAAAGTGTGGTGTATGAAGTCTTCCCCCCCCCCCGCTCTCCTTTATCTTCAAAAGCATCCCGCAATAATGTAGGTCAGGAGGAGAGGGTGGTCCCTGGCCCAACGGAGCTTCCCGAGCAGGAGTCTGTCCCGGACTTACCTAGGCGAGTTGTTTTGTCAAGAGACAGGCGGATGGAGCGGTTTGCAACATCATCTTTGGTTTAGACCAGATTCCCCAGGAGGAATAGAGGAAGCCATGGCCTCCATTTTGCCGGACCTCAGCTGGTGTTAATGCTTGGATCTTTTTGACCGTCGGGAACTCATCGGTGGCTGCACGTTGAAAGCGACCTGGTGGCAAATAAGATGAATCCGTCTTGAGTGTCCATAAAACCTCCCCTTTTTAGCTCAGAGGAATCTGACTTTGGCATTTATCTTGAATGCCAACCCTTGGATGGCGCCGGGTGGTTTTTCCCACCCTGCTCCTTCTGCCGGCGCGGTCTCGTTGTTAACAACACTGACGAGTGATGAGGTTCTTTCAGGTTTATCCCGTTTTGTAGCCTGCTTATTCTAAGGAGCCTCATTCAAAGCTTTTAATCTGATGGAACGACATGGTTCACACCAATGGCCCGTCTTGATGATTTGATGCATTTTATAAGGTGTGCGTACAGTATGGTTAATGATGGGCTGTGAAATTCCGAGCTGTTTAGTTGTGCAGGTGTTGGAAACCCATGTGGGTGGCCTTGAGCCACACTGTTTTGTCAACCTGGCACCCCAAATTTAAACCTGCCATCACCTCCCAGTCTATTTTTGGGGGGGGGGGCATCAGTAGGTCTTGCTTCTGCGTGGAGGCTTTTCCCCTCCTCCCTGGAGAACCGGCGTTTTAGTGATGATTTCAGGCCTTTGACATCACGACCCCCACCTTCCGCCTCTGGTTTTCCCCCCAGACGTTCACAGCCTGGTGCAACTCGCACTTGAGGAAAGCAGGGACACAGATTGAGAACATTGAGGAAGATTTCCGGAACGGCCTGAAGCTCATGCTTCTCCTGGAAGTGATTTCAGGTAAGGAAATCCCTGGGGGGGGGGGAACCTGAGGCCTGGAACCTGTGGGGCACAAGAGGGGAGGGTGAGGCAGCTGTTGCAGAACACAAGAAAACAACAACAACAACAGCCCATCCGCTACAGGCAGGAGAAGGGATAAGAAGGACAGGCCCCTGCTCACTGCCAGCCCACAAGATTTGCAGGTTTCAGATTTAAGAAGAAACAATGGATGGGGAGGGAAACTTTAAAAAAAAGATAGTTGTGGACTCCTGATACCATTAACCTCAGCGAGCCTTGCCAGTGGTTAAGGACGACGGAACATGTGGTCTAAAGAGACATAGAGGGACGTAGATGGAATCCTGGCTCAGATGCCTCTCTTGTCTTGCTTGGGATCCCTCCAGAGGAATGATCGTAGCTCTGGTGCAGCGAACCTTTGCACACCAAAGTTTCCAAGTTTTGCTCCTGCTGTCTCTTAAGAAAACAGAACCCGGTAGCTGGCGGTAGGAAAGGTCTTCCTCGGGGGAGCCACTGCCAGTCCGTGTAGGTCAACCTGGGCTGTAAAAGCTTCATCCAGACCTTGGAAACATGTCTTTTTAGAAGCGCAGTTCCCACTATATCCCCGTCCACTGGTTGAGAGATGCTGGGGGTCATACTTTGGAAAGTCTGAAGGCCTGTTGCTATAAGGCAGCTTCTGCTCCTGAGCCTCCCAGAGAAACTAGCTAGAGATATGAGAGAGAGGGAGGGTGTGCCAAGGCAGCGGGGACCTCCATGTCCATCTGTGGAGGGCAGGCGGGTGGGGATAGGCCCTGCTTTCCTTTCCCCTGACCCTTCTCCTCTTCTTCCTCTCCCCCCCAGGCGAACGCTTGCCAAAGCCGGACAAGGGCAAGATGCGCTTCCACAAGATCGCCAACGTCAACAAGGCCCTGGATTTCATCGCCAGCAAAGGGGTCAAGCTGGTGTCCATCGGGGCTGAGGGTGAGTGAGTGTCGCCAGACGAGGGCGCTGGCTGGAAAACCAGCTTGAACTTGAATGATTCCAGCTATGAGGGTCTCTTCATCCCACCAGATAGTCCCCCAAAAATGTTGAGGATGGGAAAACGTAACAAAAGGGTTGTCCGACACAGGACAGATCCCGTCTTCGTGATCGGATGATGCAGAGCTCTGAATAACGCAGAAGTCTGCTCACTCTTGTGATGTTTTGATTGCTCCTCATAAAGCTCTGATGGCCAACTGTGGTGGGTTTTGCTGCTCTCCTAGGGACTAGGACAGCCATCCTTCATCCCTCTGTCCGTCCTTCTGTCTGTCTTGGTGTATAACTAAAGGTCCCACGAGCACCTCATCTGCACCAGCGAGGCAGATGCTCCCCTTCCTCTGTCTCCTCCCACTGCCTTTCTCTTAAGTTTTTCCCTTCTGGGCTGTTCCAGAAATTGTGGACGGAAACTTGAAGATGACCCTGGGCATGATCTGGACCATCATCCTCCGCTTTGCCATCCAGGATATCTCAGTGGAAGGTAAACACGACAGCCGTTCTTCATGTCATGGTCGACCTCGCTCCTTTTTCCGTTACCAGGTGGGACAGGGGCCCCCCTTGGTGCTTCGGCCACCTGCTTTGCTAAGAGGGGAAGGCGTTGGTGGCCTCCTGAGGTAGAAGAACCGGGGCTTTTTCCCACACTGGCCCTTCTGGAGAATGGGCCGGTACAGGCAAAATCAAGTCAACTGTGGTTGGCTGGAGACATGTTACTCCGTTTGGTGTGGTCTTTGTGCCCAGATGACATATCAGAGCTCAAGGTGATCCTAGCTGGAAAGCTTGGTGCTTTAGGCCTTTGGGGGCAGAGCCAAGAGTTTGGAGGTTCGACTTCTCCTTGAACAGGGGCTGGACTCAATGATCCATAAGGAGGGTCCCTGGCAGCTCTGCCGTTCTATAATTATTATCTGTTATCATTATTTGGCTTCAGGAGTTAACCTAGAGGCAAAATCCGGAGCTGGAGCCCCGAAGGCAGTTCATGTCCTTCTGCCAACTCCTGCAACGTTGCTGGAACCAGTTGTATTGGCTCTTGCCTTTCCATTGGACCATTTCAGCAACGTGGAGAGGGGGGATCTGCTGCTTGGGTAACAGCCTATCCTCCATATTACCTTACCCGGGCTTCATGCTCTGGAGAGGACACTCCTCGATTCAGAGCATGTTACCATAGTCTCTCGAGACTGAAGGATGCCTATGCTATGCTATTTGGTTTGGCTCCTTCTGATATCGAGAAGGGGCTTAATAATAAGCGAGCCACTTCAGGATATCAGCGAATTTGAACACTTCCTCTGCTCCTTGGTGGAGAAACGGGAGAAGTGAAATTTTTTTCTTAAGACTCTGGTAGACCATCGCTGAGGCTTCGTGTTGTGTCTTCACGGGGCAGTTGAGGAACTGCCCGCCGCCGATGCCATGGATTTGATGGCAGGCAGTTTTTGAACTGGTCCTTTAGGAGAAACCAAAGAAAAGACAGTCAGAATAGACAGCCCCGGTTAGAACAGGGGTCGGATGAGAGCTACCGCAATCTCTTGCTGTCTCCCTTATTGGCAAGGTGGGCTGGGAGGCGAAGCCCAAAGCATCTGGAGAAACTGAGCATCTCCTACCTGGACGAAGCAGTGGCTTCCCCAGGCGTAAGAAAGCAGGTGGAAATTCCCAAGTTTTCATCTAGGCCAGTGGTGTCGAACTGTGGCCCTCCAGATGTTCTTGGCCTTCAACTCCCAGAAATCCTGGCCAGCAGAGGTGGTGGTGAAGGCTTCTGGGAGTTGAAGTCCAAGAACATCTGGAGGGCCACAGTTCGACACCACTGATCTAGGCTTTTTTAGGAGAGCTGTAACCCGGGGTGTGCATGTGTGCTTTTCTTCCTGACTTTTCCAGAAACCTCGGCCAAAGAGGGGCTGCTGCTCTGGTGCCAGAGGAAGACGGCTCCCTACCGGAATGTCAACGTGCAGAATTTCCACATCAGGTACGGGGGGGCCGGGTTTTGTCAGGGGACTCGGACAGGAGATGATCTGAGGTCCGTCGTGTTCGGCCGATCATCCGCTGTGTGCGGGGAACTGAAGAGCGGGCTGTCACAGCACGATGAGCTTGAGGAAATTCAGGCAGGACACTGAAATGTTGCACCACCACCATCGCCCTCTGTCAACACACAGCCCAAGCGGGGTCTCCCTTGCCTGCGTGTCTTTGCCCGAGCAGGCGCGTTGCATCCTCGCCCATGCAGAAAGAAAGAAAAAGTTTTTTTTTGCCTGTGTGAGCTTGATCCATGCCTTGTGCGCGAGGGAGAGGATGAGCCAGAAGAAAGCTTGGGAGCGAGGAGGAAGGGAAGCAGCGCTGGCTTTGTGGAGAGACTGGCTGCTTTCAGCTCTTTCTTCTCCTCTCCCCCCCCCCCCCCCGCTCCCAGATTTGATGGGGTTGCAACAGAGGAGGCAGGAAGGGATTCAGTGCTTGGCTGAGAGGTCTACTTGATCTCCTCCTCACTCTCCATCATCCAAAACTGGGCGGGTTGGGAAGGAGTTGCTGGTTTGAAAATACTCACTCCGTCTCTCTCTCTTCTCTCTCCGTGGCCCACCGACCAGCTGGAAAGACGGCCTTGCTCTCTGCGCTCTGATCCACCGGCACCGCCCTGACCTCATTGACTACGCCAAGCTCCGAAAGGTGCCCGTGTCCTCTTGCCTCCTGCCCGAAAGGGGCCCTTTTTCCTCTGGGCTTGACCCTGATCGCCCCTGGGGGTGGCTGAGCCTTGGTCCTCTTTTGAGGCAGCGTTGTGACCCACATGTAGCTCAATGGCTCTGGTTTTGATCCTCGTTCTCTGAGATCCCACTGCGGGCTGCGCTCCCTCCACCTGGACCATGTTTTTGCAGCCATCCACCGGCCCAGGGAGCTTGTGCGGCTGAGCAACTTAAGAGTCTGCTCTTCACAGCATGTCCTATGAAATGGGCCAAGTAGCAAGGGAAGAAGGGTGTGTGTGGGGGGGAACCCCGCTCTGTCCCCATCTGTCACCTTACCAGTCTTCCTCCCCCACCTTGTGGGAAGTAACACAAGCCCTCTGTGTTGACCTCTACGCAGGATGACCCCATCGGGAACCTCAACACAGCTTTTGAGGTGGCAGAGAAATACCTGGATATCCCTAAGATGTTGGACGCGGAAGGTAGGAAGCCAGGGACCCCCATTCCTGGACCATTTAGGGTCGGAGAGGGACGAGGAGGGCTTGGAACACAGTGAGCCCAAGTGTTTTTGTCCAGGAGGGGAATCTACCCTCCAAGAGGTGTGTCTTTTGGGAGCTCCTGGGTGCAAAAGGTGTATACAGCGTGTGCGGAAGCCCCTCGTTTTTCTGTGCCAAAGGCTTCTCCGGCTTCTGACACCGTTTTCTGCGTGCCACCCCTCGGAAAATTTCTCTTTCTCACATTCTCTGCCCGCCTTCAGCTCCTCTGTTTCCCCCCCCCCACAGATATTGTCAACACCCCCAAACCGGACGAGAAGGCCATCATGACTTACGTCTCTTGCTTCTATCACGCCTTTGCTGGTGCTGAACAGGTAATGGCAAAAATAAGCGTCCTTTTCCCTCCCAGGTCTTATGGGTCGTAGAGAGCTCGTTGTCCTCCATACAACGGTCTAGAAAGTGCGGCCAGACAGGGTCCCTGCCTCTAGGGGCTTTTACGGTCTCAAAAGTCAGCCTACGAGAGTTGAGGGAGGAGGAGGAGGAGGAGGTGACCCAGACCCCAGCAAAATGTCCTTCTCAACTGCGATTAAATGGCCCGTTTCCTTTTCTCTCTTCCCACTTCCAGGCCGAGACGGCGGCCAACCGGATTTGCAAAGTGCTTGCAGTCAACCAGGAGAATGAGAAGCTGATGCAGGAGTACGAGAAGCTGGCCAGCGAGGTACTGCCTTCTTGCTCAGGAGGAGAGGCCCCGGGATCAGTAGAAGCGTGGGGGGGGGGTTTTCCACCGTTTTAGAAAGAGCAGGATGAGCGCTGGGCGTCCGATCTCCTGCAGTGTGTCCCGCCACTGTTGATGCTTTTGCCCGAGTCCCAAGCAGAAGCGCAACAAGCCATTCTAGTGCCCCGGGCGGTACTTTAAGGCTGGGGGTGCGGTTCTTCCATGAAAAACCACCCGAAGGCGCCCTGGACCGTACGCGCCCCAGAGGGGGCTCAGACCACCTCTTTTTTTCCTGCCTTCTGGTAGCTCCTGGAATGGATCCGTCGCACCATCCCGTGGCTGGAGAACCGCGTGCCCGAAAAGAGCATGAGCGCCATGCAGCGCAAGCTGGAGGACTTCCGGGACTACCGCCGCGTCCACAAGCCGCCCCGCGTCCAGGAGAAATGCCAGCTGGAGATCAACTTCAACACCCTGCAGACGAAGCTGCGCCTCAGCAACCGCCCCGCCTTCATGCCCTCCGAGGGCAAGATGGTCTCCGTAAGTCATGGGCGTGGGCAGAGCGGGAAGGGGAGCCTCCCCCCCGGAAGCCCTTCCTGTCACAACGACAGGGATTTAGCTCCGGAAGACGCCCTCCCAGTTTTGTGCCAGACTGACTTAGCCCAGCTTGCTTCGTGAGCTTTCGGAGTTTGGCCCTTCTCTCCCAGCAGGCTCAAATCCTAAGTGTGGATTCATCCATGAAAGCTTGTGGATGCCGGTGATGATTTTTTTTTTTTAGTCACCTATAAAGGGATCCCCTATTTTTGCATTTGGATTTTGTTTTGACCCCCACGGTGGCCCAGGACTTCAGTAAAAAGAGCCAGAATGTCTCAAGGGTTTTGAGGCTGCCCTGTGGGCCAAGAGTACTTCCACACTGCTGCCTCTTGCTGGTAAATATTGAAAGGCTTTGGGCAGCTGTTTCATCTTTTTTCTTCCCCCCCCCCCTTCAATTATTTCTATTTTCAAAAAAAGAGCACTTGGAAAGGGTGATGGAAACGCACAGGAGGGCTACGAAGGAAAAGATATGGTCTAGACCCCGTTCTGTGAAAGAGGCCGGGCAGTGGCACCGTGAAAGCTTTGCCCAGAAACTCCTGGGACATAATTAGTTACTTAATTAGATTTCCATTCTGACTTTCTGCAAAAATAGATAGAGCACTCAAGACAGGTAAAGAAGCGGCCACATTCAAATTAAAAACACACACATTAAAATATAGAAATAGATTAGAACTCAGTATGGAACAGACTGATTAGAAGAAACAGCTTCTTCCTTCTGTTAAGAACGTTCCTTATATGGCCAAAGGCTCTCAATCAGGCTGCAAGAAGGCCGCCGATCGAGATTCCCACCCCTGCGTAGAGAGAAGACGTGTCAGCCTCTCTTGTGGCCAAGGGTGGGAGGCGTCTCCATGGGTTGGTCCCGTGGTGGTGTGCCCTGGGTTCCTGCCGGCAGAAGATCCCCGTCCGGTGCCCGTCCAGCCAGGCCCGGGGTGGGGAGAGCCCGGCCCTGAGGCTGCTCTGTCGTGTGCCGCCTGCAGGACATTGCCAACGCCTGGAAGGGTCTGGAGCAGGTTGAAAAAGGCTACGAAGAATGGCTGCTGACGGAGATCAGGCGCCTGGAGCGCCTGGACCACTTGGCCGAGAAATTCAAGCAGAAGGCTACGCTCCACGAAAACTGGACCAGAGGTACCTGCTGAGACACACACACACCCCCGCAGGCCAGCCCACGGGTCCCCGTTGGTCTCGCTCCCTTCCCGCCCATGGGCCCCTCCGTGGCCTGGCCTCTGAGCGCCCGTCTGCTTTCCTGCCGCAGGGAAGGAAGAGATGCTCTCGCAGAAGGATTACGAGTCAGCCTCCCTTTACGAGATCCGGGCTCTCATGCGGAAGCATGAGGCCTTCGAGAGCGACCTGGCCGCCCATCAGGACCGCGTGGAGCAGATTGCCGCCATCGCGCAGGAACTCAAGTGGGTACCGGGGTTTGGGTGTGTGGAATTTGCGCCGGCTTGTATACCTGGGTGAATTAGGTGTGCCTGATGGAGGGCTTAGGGGATTGTGTGCTGGGGGTGGGGTGGGGGAGCGATCTGGACCTTGGGCTCCACCAGAGAAGGTCCCACCCGCCTGGCTTCTCTCTTCTCTGCTGCAGTGAGCTGGACTACCACGATGCCGCCTCGGTGAATTCCCGCTGCCAGGCCATCTGTGACCAGTGGGACACCCTGGGGACCCTGACTCAGAAGAGAAGGGATTCGCTGGAGGTCAGCAAGAAAAAGGGGCACTGGGAGAGTTGAAGCCTAGTGGGCTTGGGGTCCGGGCGTGGCGTTCCCTTGGACTTCTGCCTCTGACGGCTTTCTGTCCTGCTTTCTCGTTCCCCCTTGCCCAGCGGGTGGAGAAGCTGCTGGAGACCATCGACCAGCTGTACCTGGAGTTCGCCAAGAGGGCTGCCCCGTTCAACAACTGGATGGACGGCGCCAACGAAGACCTCCAAGATATGTTCATTGTGCACAGCATTGAGGAGATCCAGGTGAGTCTGGCCAGCTGCCCCCCCCCTCGCGCCCTGACGGCTTTTTCCTTCATTCCCGGGCTGAGAGGACCGCTCGCCCCTCTCCCTTTCATGATTTATATACCCCTAGGGGTTCCCGACACCCCCCCCAGGTCTCCTTGGACGGCCACTCCCAGAGGCCTTCACCGCCTGCTGCCCCCCCCCCCTGTTTCTGTCCAAGAACATCTGGGTTGATCCAAGGTTGGGAACCCCGGACTTAAGCAGGAGCCAGGAATCCAGGAGGTGGTTGTGGAAGAGTTGGTTCTGTTTTTTTCATTTCCTCACCCATGAAGGCAAAAGAAAACCCCTTGAAAGCTCAGTTTTCCCATTATCGTATCCAAAGGCTTTCTGGATTCCAGTCACAAAGGGACCCCCCCCTTTCAAAGATCAGCGTAAGGAGAGGACTCGTGCTGATGGGCACAGGAAGCACCATTTACAAACGGATTGGAGTTAGGGCTTTCGCTCACAGGCCCCTTGCATGGCATTTACTCTTGAGTCGGGGCGTTTTAAGAGTCCGGCTTTTCAGCTCCCCACTGCTGAGCAAGCCAAGGCGTGGGAGAGGAAGCGGAAGGCAGCTTTGAACCCTGGCTGATCCAGCCGGGACCCAGGGACCTGGCAGGCCCTCCTGGATGTTCATGCGGGTGGCGTGAGGTGTGGGGAAACCTGGGAGAGAAAGGAGAAAGGTCAGTGGGGGGGGGCTGGGGGGGGGCAAGCCCCTTCTATTCGATAGAAGAGGATTGAAGCCAAGAGGAAGAGGTTCCAGATTCATAACCTTTATGAACGAAGCAAAGCAGCTCTCCCAGTGAAGAGAGGAAAAGAACCTCTCTTCTTATCCCACTCCTCTTCGCCTGAGCCTCAGCTCTTATGACACCCCCCCTTTTTTTCTCTCTTCTTCCGCCCCCCGCCCTCCACAGAGCCTGATCACAGCCCACGAGCAGTTCAAAGCGACTCTGCCCGAGGCCGACAAGGAGCGCATGGCCATCCTGGGCATCCAGAACGAGATCCAGAAGATCGCCCAGACCTACGGCATCAAGCTCTCGGGCGTGAACCCTTACACCAACCTTTCCCACCTGGACATCGCCAACAAGTGGGACACGGTGAGGGGAGGGGGGACCTTTAAAAGAAAGAAAGAAAAGCCCAGTGTCAGATTGCACGTCTTCCCTCGCCCACTCAGGGGACAAGGCGGTGGGTGCAGACCCTGGGGAGAGAGAGGCAGCCTCTGGCTTGGAGCTGAAAGCCTGGTGGGTTCTTCCGTGCCAGAGGGGAGGTCCACCCCGGGCCCTAACACCCCTCCTTTTTTTACGCTTTCCCTGACTTTGGCACGAGTCAATAGCTTATCTTTGCCCTGAGATTAGTGGATCAGTTACTTGGACCTCTAACCCAGGAGCGAAGGGAGAGCTTGAAGCCCCTCCAAGGAGCAACGACCGACCCTCATTCGTTGCCCTTAGCTGTACTGGAGACGGCTTTGCTCCCGTCCCGCTGTCTCCGGGAAGCTTGCAAGATCCCAAACCCTTTAGTGGGCTGAGGAATTGTCGAGGGCGTGATTTTTGGGGGTGGGTCGCTTGGGTGAATCAAGGAGGACCCCCATTTCTCTGAATCTGCATTCACTGCCAGAAATAAAGGGGGGGGAATTTTTAAAAAAGAGATGAATAACCCAAAATATCTACTTTCAGGACTGGGAGTAAACTCCTAGCTATACCTCCAGTTGGGAAAATAGATATTTGGGGTTGTTAAATACTGCCCGTGGGACCCTGTGGCCTATTGAGAAAGTGAATGTATTGCCTCTTTTTTCTCCCCAGCAGGGTTGCGGGGAGGACCCGATTTTTTTTTCTACCATCGAGCTAGAAGGGGACTTACGGGGTTGTAAGAACAGCCTTGAGGGCCTCAGGCCCGTGCTTTCTTGAGCCCCAGTAGATGGAAATGTCTACGCTGTCTTCTTTTTTCCTTTGATGAAAGGGGTCCCGTCTTGGTGACAGGCTTCAGAATGCCTGCTTCATGTTGGCCAGGAAGGAGCCATCCACCGTGAGATAGAAGACAGGGGCTCCTGGCAGAGGCACCCCTTCTCGTGTATCCCCCCCCCCTTGCTGAGGAGAAACTGAACCTCTGTCCCCTCGTGTCCCGCCCCCTCCAGGTGAAGCAGCTGGTCCCGCACCGCGACCAGACTCTGCAAGAAGAGCTGGCCAGGCAACAAGCCAACGAGCGTCTGCGGCGCCAGTTTGCTGCCCAAGCCAACATCATTGGTCCTTGGATCCAGACGAAGATGGAGGTAAGGCCTTTTTCCTGCCCCGTCAGGAACGACGGCTCCAGGATCCTTCGCGCTTGTAGTATTACGGATACAAGTCAAATCCGAAACCGTCTACAAAGACAACTACACTCGGTTGTAGAATAAAAATGCTTTAATCCGCGAGGGCTTCAGTCTGAAAAAAAGGTGTATTCTTGGGAAATGGGCGCAGAAATAGGAACAAAATTCTCCAAGGGGGAAACCCATTCTTACAGGGAGCCCCTTCTGGCCGGGGCTTCTGGGAGGTGAAATCAGGACACCTGGCGGACGAAAGGTTGAGACTAGAGATGGGCGCGAACCTCGGATCGGAAGTTCGTGCCAGTTCGTTCCTCTCTTCCTCCTCCCTGGCTGTTCAGCCAGTCCTGGGCAAGGAGCACGGGCTTTCCTGCCCCGCCTCCTTGGCCGATCGCCCACTCAAGACAAGGAGGCGGGACAGGCAACCCGCCACGTTCCTGCCAATCATTGGTGGAGCAGCCGGAGGAAGAGAGGCGTGGAAGGAGGTTTCTTCCTGCTGGTTCACAGGGAAGTCTCTGCCTTAGCTGGGAGGATGACTACAGGGGAAGGGAGGCCCCCTGGGAGGATGGATGGCTGCGTGCCAGGATCCATCGGTCCAGAGAGAGTCGAAAGCCGCTTTCTGCCTGGTTTCCTTCGGCAGGAGATTGGCCACATCTCCGTGGACATCAGCGGCTCCCTGGAGGACCAGATGAACCACCTGAAGCAGCACGAGCAGAACATCATCAACTACAAGGCCAATATTGACAAGCTGGAGGGGGATCACCAACTCATCCAGGAGGCTCTCGTCTTTGACAACAAGCACACCAACTACACCATGGAGGTTGAGTCTCTGGGATGGAGGGGTGGGGAGCGGCAGTGTGTGTGTGTGTGTGGGGGGGTCAATCTTTGTGGCTTAGCCCTGTTGCTAAGAAAGGGGAAGGGGCTGCCTTAGTGGGCATAGGCTGGGGAGGGGGTGGCAGTGGCAGTCAGGGGAGAAGACAGAGCCATCTGTGTCTGGCATGCCCTTCTTGCCCTTGCGGGTGGCAGAGAACACTTTGGCCAGTCGTCATGCGCACAAAGCGGCCCACGGCTGCCTGTACAGTTCAGGGTTGGGCTGGGGCAGTCTTCATCCCTGCATCTAGGGGTGGTCCTCGATAAATGTACTCCCTTGCTGTTAGAAAGATAGGACTCTGTGTGTCTGTGTGTGAGAGAGAGAGAGAGAGAGGAACCCCACAATTGTTTCGTCTCATTCTGCGAAACCTCCTCTCGCTGACCGCAGCACATCCGAGTGGGGTGGGAGCAGCTCCTGACGACCATTGCCCGCACCATCAACGAGGTGGAGAACCAGATCCTCACTCGTGACGCCAAAGGAATCAGCCAAGAGCAGATGAACGAGTTCCGGGCCTCCTTCAACCACTTTGACCGGGTAAGGGACTCTTTCCGATCCTCCGCCCACCCCCCCCAAAAAAGCGCTTCAGCCTGCCATCGGGGCCACCAAACCCCCTCCTAAAACGCTCTCCCGCTCTTTCCTCTGAACAAATCCGGAGGGTCCGGGGACTTCCCCCTGGGAGTTGGAGGGAGGCGGGTCTCTGCTCCTCGTGAAGAGACGTGGCCGGATCCGGTCCACCTAGAGAGAGTCTCCCTGCAGGGGTTCTACTTTGGGGTGGTGGTGAGATGGCCCCCCCTTCACACCTCCCCCTCCCCCTTCTTCACTCGTTACAGAAACGAAACGGGATGATGGACCCGGACGACTTCCGCGCCTGCTTGATCTCCATGGGATATGACCTGGTAGGAGGGAGAGGACCCCCAACCCTGGAAGCCCTCAATTGAATACAATAGGACACATACACACACACACACACACACCCATCTGCGCGATCAGTATCCGCTAATTCACTTATCCACTGGCTGAAAACGCTGAATAAAATCCCCTCCCCTTGACCAGGTCTGGCCACCAGAAAGGACCAGAGACCACGCAATGTCTGGTGTTCGTGGTCTCCATGTTGTTAGCCTCTGTGGGTTTGGGGGAGCTTAGAACCGACCCCCTGCAGATAAGGTGGCCTTAACCGTATCTACCAAATAGGACAGGCTCGACATCCAACAGGTGCAGCCCTGGTGACTTCTGGCCCTACCCCAGAGCCGGGCGGGAGCTTCTGCTCTTTGTTACCCCACAAGGTGTTCGGAGCAGAAAAGCTGTCGCAGAGAGTTAGAAACCGCCCCTCGGGGCTTTGCCCCCGCTGACCCCTGCTTTCCTCCTGCCTCTCGTAGGGCGAGGTGGAGTTTGCTCGCATCATGACGCTGGTGGACCCCAACAACACCGGCGTGGTGACCTTCCAGGCCTTCATCGACTTCATGACCCGGGAGACGGCCGAGACCGACACGGCCGAACAGGTCATGGCGTCCTTCAAGATCCTGGCCTCAGACAAGGCAAGTCTTGCCTCCACCCACCCGGGGAGGAGAGGGGAGCAGGGTGGGCGCGCTGGCCACGGAAATGGGGAGCCTGCTCTCGGACCGCAGGTTACCCACCGAAGCCGGCTTTGGGGTCTGGCTCCTTGTAAGGAAACCGGGCGGCCCCAGCGCAAGGCCAGGGAGGGGGGGCGGTTCTCAGCCTCCCCGTCTCGGCCCCTCCTGCGGCCTCCCCGTCTCCCCTGTGACCGGAGGTGGAAGCCGGCTGGATCGCAGAGAAGGGGTTCGCGAGACCCCTGCCCGTCCCGTCCGTCCCCCTTCAGGCAGCAGAAAAAGAGACCTCCGAGAGAGAAGCGGGCTGAGGGACTCACTCACTCACTGGCCATTTCTCTCCTCCTTTGGCAGAACTACATCACGATAGAGGAGCTGCGCCGGGAGCTGCCTCCCGAGCAGGCCGAATACTGCATCAGCCGGATGACAAAGTACTCGGGAGCCGACGCCGTGTCGGGAGCTTTGGACTATGTTTCCTTCTCCAGCGCCCTGTACGGGGAAAGTGACCTGTGAGGACCCGAAGGCCCCAAGCCCACCCGCTCCGCAGAGAGATGGCCTGTGGGGAGCAGAAGGAATCCTCCTCTCCAGAGTCAGTCTTGTATCCCTTGGAAGGAGGGGAATTCGCACCATGTACCCTCCCTCCCTCCCCTCCCCCACCGGGGTTCCCTTCCACCCACAAGCCAGGGCTGGTGGATCTCGGGTGGCCTCGGCTAGGAAACCGCCTCTCCCCCTGCCCTCTATAGAAGCTGCCTGTGTCTGTTCGCTGCTGCTGAGCTAGTTGCACACAGTCCCTCGGGCTCCGCTCGACCTTCCCGTCCTTCCGTCACTTTTATTTTGGGGGGGGGGTCCTGGACGTTCCAGGTTCTTTCCCCCCCCTCCCCGGAAGCAGCAAACACAGCCCTTTCTCAGCTGTTTAAAGATGTTGGGAAGGGGGGAATCATCCGGGGAAACCGGAAACCGAAACATGTGTGCTGCCAACCTGGAAGGGAGGAGGTGGGAGCGAGGAAGGGGGCTGGCTTGGAAGGAATGCTGTACTAATAAAACACACACACACACACACACCAAGAGTCTGGTCTGGCTGCACAAGCCTCTTTTCTCGTTGCGTGTGTGGGAAGGGGTGCATGCAAGCAACAGGTGACGCCTGCCGTCTGGGCACCCACCCCTGCCTCTCTGTGGCCTTGGTGGTGATGTGCCATCAACCGATTTACAGAGACCCTAGTAAGGCTTTCAAGTGAGATACAGTTGTGCCCTGCTTAACGATTACCCCGCATTACGAAGAATCTGCTTCACGTTTTTGCGATCGCAAAATGATGTTTTAAATGGGGTTTTTTCACTTTGCGAAGATCAGTTCCCTGCTTCAGGAACTGATCCTTCGCATTACGGCGATCAAAACAGCTGATTGTCGGGTTTTCAGAATGGCCACCAGGTGCTCAAAATGGCTCCCCGCTGTGCTTAGGGACGGATTCCTTGCTATACAGGCACCGAAAATGGCTGCCGTATCTTCGCTGGACGGTGAGTTTTTAGCCCTTTGGAACGCATTAACTGGGTTTTAATGTGTTTCAATGGATTTTTTATTTTCGCTTTACGTTTTCGCTCTACAGCAATTTCACTGGAACAAATTAACGTCGTTAAGCGAGGCACCACTGTATTATTTTTGAAGCGTGACTCTACCAGTTCCACATCCCCTCCAGTCAGCTTTCGTGGCGGAATGGGGATTTGAACCCAAGCTTCCAGAGTCCTCGCCGGCTCTAGCCACAACACCACACTCTTGATCCATGTGCCAGCCAGGGCGATGGCACAAAAGTCTTGTGCCCCTGAGAAACGCCCATTGGCCTCAGGCCATTCTGTCTTGGCCACACCGGGAGGCGCTGTGATGCTCGGTCGCCTGCATCGGCTGGTAGGGAGCCTCTCTCTCTCTCCCTCTGTGCGTTTTCTGGTTTTTTTACGGAGGGGGAGGCACCTCCCATCAGCTCTCCGGGGACCCCAAAACTGACCCTTTGTGGCTTTTCTCTCAGAGCCTGTGTCGTGCTGTGTGGGAGGGAGAGGGCCAGGCTAGGATTTGGGAGGAGGGTCCCGCTCCTGGCGGGAGCGTCACAGGCAAAACCGCTAATATGCCTCGGAAGATCCTACTAGGATCGTCCGAAGTGGGATTCGGTTTGATAGCTCGTAACACACCGGGTTTTCTGTTTGTCGGGGAAACCAAGGAAAAGTAACCTCTCTCCTGCCCCCCCCCAATGGGGCTGGCTTACCGCCCGAAACACAAGCCTGCCCTGAAAAAGGCTGAGTTCCTCTGAATCTCAGGGAACGACGGAAGCCACCGACCCCAAAAATCACGCCCGTGAAACGACCCAAATGTCTCCTTAAAGTACTTTAATAATAAAAATAGAGCTCTTTGGGGGCCCCAGAAGGAAAAGGCGACCTGCCCCACAGATCTAGAAAAAGGACTGGGTGGCTCAGGGCAGAGGGCGCTGGTGTGGCTTGGCTTGCCCCACGGGTTTCGGACGCAGCTTCTCCCCCACAAGATGCCGGAGGTCCGGCCGCGCTCGGCACCCTTCCCGCCGAGGCGTGCAGGATGGCCCCGTGTGCCGGAGTGGTTAACGCCAGGGGGGTGAAAAGAGTCCCCCCGCCCCCAAGCCGGGTGTCAGGAGCAGAGGGCGAAGCTGCCGAGGCTGTTTGGGGGCGAGGTCAGTCTGGAGAGCGAGCAGATGGGCAAGTGTCCGAAGAAGGCCGGGTCCGTCATGGGGTGCAGGAGGAGGCAGAAGAGGGCCACCCCCAGCAGGTAGAAGGACACCACCAGGAGGCGCTGCGGGTGCTCCAGCACGGCGCCCACCGCCGGGAAGCCGACGTAGTTGCAGAACGAGTGGCAAAGAACGGGCCCAATGAGGTGCCCTGTGGAGAGAGAAGGCAAGCGGCCGTCAAGCAAAATCCTCTAGCAGGCAACTTGCAAAGAAGCTAGTCCCTATGGAGACGACAGGAAAAAAAGGTGGATGGAATATAGAAGGCGTACCTCGGTTTACGAGCACCTCACTTATCGTGATTTTCGGTTTACGAAGGAAAATCCATTGAAACGAATGCTTTGGTTTACAAGCTTTTTTTCGCCCTGCAAAGCAAGTTTCCCCAGGATGCACTCATTGGGCCTGGGAGGTTTATAGCGCCGCCCCCGTGCATGCCTTCCTAGGGGAAGCCGCATTTTTGGTTGATGAGTTCGCAATACGGAACGTCCCGGAGGACGCATTAAATTCACCAACCGAGGTACGCCTGTGAGTGATTCTGGGGAAGAATTCCCTCTCGATGCCCCACCCAAGCCTGCTCTTTTAACCACAACCACGGAGCATTGGGTGAAACAAAAGTTATCATGGGTCTTAACGTCATCCTGGTCAAAGACCTCTGGATCAGTCCTTCACATTTTGCTAGCGGTACGGGCAAAGGGCAGAGAACCCGATCATCGGCAACGATTCTAGAATCCCGGTCGCTTTTTCTACACCTTTTCCCTCTCGATGCGCACCCCGAAGCAGGTCTTGCCCTTTGGATTAAAACTCGGGAGTCTCCCTGCTAAATTCCCCACGTAGGGAGGATTCATTTTCAAGCCCTTCCTTCCCCCGACATCTTCACCCACCTGTCCTGATGAAAATGAAGGCGGTGTACGCGCCGAAGACCGCTGTGTACGAGAACTGGAACACTGCGGAGAAGAGAGCAGAGAGACGGGCGTTGGGCAAAACTCGCTCCGCTGGAAGAGGCACAGTGCGGTTCCTCAGCGAACAACTGGGGTATAAACTATAACCTTAGGTCCCTGTATTCATGCAGAGACACCTTGGACCCGATCGGTTTGTCCGTTGATCCCCCTGACGATCGGCTCTGAAGGTAGCCGCTCTGCCGAGGAGGGGGCCTTCCCTTCATCGGCTCCCTGTTTTCTTCCAAGGGCACCCAGGAGGACCTGGGCCTTCAGCAGCAGGCATTCCCGCTGGCACTCAGCCGTGCCCCCTCCCCAAGAGGACATTGCGGTCTTCCAAAGAAAGCAAGACGTCTAGATTCGGCACCTCGACGGCCAACCTGGTCTTCCATCTGCATGCCGCTGCCCCCTTGCTGATCATGGCAATGCCCCCCCCCTTACCTGCAGAGAGGAATATGCTGGCGGTGCTTCCCTGGCGAAATCGCAGCTGTTCAATGACGTGGTGAAAATGAGCTAGGAGGGAGAAAGCAGAGGAGGCTCAGAGACAGGAAAGTACCCACAACTGCGTTCGGTATCCTGAGCTCCACCCCCGAAGAGCTGGGGGGGGCTCCCCAGAAGTGGCCCCAAATGGAGATAAAGAGAATTCTCCGTCTGACAAGGAAACCCAACTGGTTTACAAAGGAACAGAGAGTGGCACAATTAGGTCTTTGGGGAACATATTTATCTACAGTAGGACTGTGGTATTCATAGGAGGGGCTTTTGGGGGTTCCAAGCCCCCCAACACACACATATATGTGCTGAAAAGCATGGATAGGGCAAACCTAGCATAGTCTGGTTCCCTCTAGTGGCCAGTTCTGGTTATACACCCTGGAAATGTGTGGAGGCAGCGGGCCAAGGGCATTTAGGCCAAGTCTTTGGCCTGTATCTTAGGGATCAAAAAGGTAGCCGTCGGGCAGTTGCACCGCTGTCGTCCTCCTGATTCCAGCCGGCTCGCGGTCCTCTACCCGTTGGGTGTCCTGTTTCCGAGACAGGTCACAGAACCAATTGTGAGACAGGAAGTCGGCCAGAGGAAGACCCCGACGCCAGTCCTCTTTTACCCCACATCCAGGCGACAGGATACTTCCCGGCGCCTTCCAAGCAATGTGAAATGACCACACACGGAGCACAACCCCAGCAGCGTTAAGCAACAGGACTTAAGACGGGACTTCAGGATGTTGATAACTAACCGCTCAAGAGGAACAGGGGCTGGTTTGGGTGCCCTGCTAACTCTCAGCAGCGCTGGAACTCCCCGATCCCGTTAGCACAGCAACGCCACCCGGTAGATTTGTTACAGAAAAAGGCTGGGTCTCCAAGGGAGTCAGAGGAGGGGGGTGGGGAATAGACCCCCATCTGGTCCCTCTTGATAGCAAGTAACGGGGTGGGGGTAACGGGCCGCAAACCCTCACACACACACGCACCCTGGTGCCCCTCGCACAGGCGGTACTCACCCACTCCAAAGAAGAGCGGGCAGGTGAAGATGGCAGGCCCCAATCCCGTGCAGGGGATGAGCATGGGGAGCATGCAGGCGCGGAAGACCAGCTCCTCCGTGAACGGAGCGATGATCTGGTTTCGGAGCCAGCGCATGTCGGTCAGACAGAGAAGCCAGAAGCCGGGGTCTGGGGGGGGGGGGAGGAGAAGGACAGCAGAGGAACAGCAGCATTTATCGCTGAGGCCCATTCTCTTCGGTTTTCCCCACGCGCAGAGAAACGGAAAAGGGCCGGAGGGCGATCGGCCTCAAGTCGAGGAGAGTTTCAAAGGCTGCTTTTGACAAGGGGGAAAAAAAATCTCGCTCTCCTGTTGGAAACCTGCGGTGGTTTCCTCGTGCAAAGGGGAAAGAAAGGCTTCCTTTCAAAGATCGGCCTCTGTACCCTAAGGGCAGGGAGGATGATATCTAACACTCTGCTATTGTGGCTGACCCCCCCCCGCCAAACCGGCCACCCAATGCCTGGGGGTGCAGCTGCAGCTATGTGCCAACGCCCGGTGCCTCAGGGTGGCCCCCCCAGGAGAAAAAAAACACACACCCCCTAACAAAGTAGGAAAGCCACAGTTCTCCCCATAACGCCAAGGATCCTGTAAGACTTTGGGTGAGAAATCAGCCCCATGGGATATCGGCGTCCAGGCCAGAGGTGGATCGGACAACCGTCTGAAGGGGGCTCCTCTGCCAGCGCCGGGCACACGTTCTGAGGACAAGGCGGCCCAGATGACGTGGGACTGATTGAGCCTTCTGGCAGGGCTTGCTTTTTTTGTTTGGTTGGGGTTATTTTTACAACTGCCAGATCTGGGCTGAAATTCAAAACTCCCATGAGCAGAGGAAAGAAGGCCAGGGTGGCAGAGAGAGAGAGAGAGATCGGGTGGCACCAAAACTGACGAAACCCGCAATTCTTGAAAGCGAATTGCAGGCGGTAGACCTTCCCCCCCTCCGGGCTTTTCAGAAGCCCCTCCATGCGCCCCCCCCAAAGACCTCCTGCCAAGCTTCCCTTTGAGCCACCAAAGATCATGCTCTGCTTTGCAGGACCCTGGGAGTGGTGAAACCTGCCATGGCCACCCGGTCACTTCTGTTTTGATTCCACCACCACCCCGGATAATGTGGGAGCACCGTGGGCCTTGCCAGTTTTCCAGCCCCCTCTATACCCCTCGCTCACCCCACCCCGCTGGCAAGGCTATCCCGTTTTGTCCGGCACCGTCTCTGGACCCTTTGGGGGGTGGGGGTGGGAAAAGGTTCCTCCCTCCAAACTCTGCATGGAGGCAAGCGTTGCCGTCCCGCATCCATCCACCCAGGAGGCCTTACCCAAGGCGACTCGCACCCCATCGACCAGGTCCCAGGGGCAGTCCATCGACAGCTGGATCAGAGGCCCGAGGAACAGGACCTGGCGGGAAAGAGCATCTCTGTGAGCGCACGGCAGGATTGGCCCCTTGGCCCATCGAGAGGACCCAGTAAGGGTCTCGGGGAGGGGGCGGCATGCCGCCAGTTTGGACCCTGTTCCTCCTTCTATTGAGAAGGAAAGAAAACCGGCCTTTGCCTTTGAGACGACATATCCATCGGCGCTAATTATATTCCAAAGTTAAGGATCTCACCCACCCCCATAGACACTTTCAGGTCGCATGGCACATGAATTCAAACAATATTTTTAAAGTTCCCAACTGTATTTCTGGTCAAAGAATGGGGTCCTGTCCACCGAAACCCGGGTTCAAGCCCAGACACTCGCTCGGTGGCTTTAAGCCCAGTCCCTCTCAATCGGCCTGACCTCCCTCGCAGGACTGTTGGGAGGATGAAAGCCATGAACACCACTGTGAGCTCACGGGAGGAAAAGGGGCCCTTTCATGCCCCTCGCAAACCACTAAAAACTCAAATCAGCTTTGTTTTGAGCTTAGCCTGACTGCCATCGGACACTGGGGAAGGCGGTGCAGGGAACCCCGCCGGCTGTCACAGAGAGAGACGGGCAGGTTTCTCCCCCTGGTCTTTGGCCAGCGCCATTTCTGTGCCGCCAGTGAAGAAAAAGGCACACTCCTTCTCCTTTTTTCCAAGGGATGGTTGCTCCATGCCATCAAGCCGCCTCACGCTTTGGGCCATAAAGGCTCTCCAAAAGGTCCCCGTACTCAACAGCCCTCCTCTGCTCAAACTCTGTGGCTTCCTTGATGGAGTCCATCCATCCCATGTTGGGCCTTCCTCCTTTCCGGCTGCCTTCCACTTTCCCCAGGCAATCTGGCCTTCTCAGGAGGTGCCCAAAGTACAACAGCCTCCTTTTCTAAGCTTGCATATTGTTATGTTTATAGAGGCTTATTGCCTGCTTACTTTCCTCCAACCGACACAAGGTCATCCATCCTAGATGGTCCTTCTCCCCATGTTTATCTGCCTAGCAGCCCTGGTGAAGGACCTTAGGCTGAAGGAGACCTGACCCAAACACAAACTCTCTCACAGTCCCTCGCCAGCGCATGGGCATTGCAACGCAAGAGGAGGGCCAGATGCAGGGGGTGGCCATGACTTTTGGGGGCTTACCGACCAAGCTCTCGGCGAGAGCGTGAGCACTTACTGACCATGGTTAGCAGCAGAGGGAGGACCGTCGCCGGCACGATGCCCTCCAGCCGGAAGCCCATGAGGGTGAACAGGGATGGACCTGGCTGAGTGGAAGAGAAGATGATTTCAGCGGAAATCCGCCCCCGTGGATCAGCGCACCACACGGACACAAGGCAAAGACGGGCCACGGGCAGAGACGCAGGCTGGCCACGGGAAAGGTTTCCACCATTTGCCCCAGTTCATTGCGGCTCACTGATACGGTGCCAGGAGGCTTCTGCCCTGTGCCCCACTGGCCTCTTGTCAATTAGCTACAATTAGCTGCGGCAATTTCTTTCTTTCAACTCTTTCTAGGTCGCCTTCCTCCCCAAAAGGGCCCAAGGTGGCTTTGCCTTGTTAAAACAGCATTTAAAAGCTAAAAGAGCAAGTCTAATACCAATCTTTAAAAAGAACTAAAAGTGGTATTGTATTAAAAGGGTGAGGCCAAGCTTATGTAAACTCCCCCCCACCAAAAAAAAAAAAAAAGATTTCCCGACCTGGTTTCAGGGTCTGTAAACAGCCTTTGATATCCTGGATGAAAAGCCATCTGCAATGGCTGGTTGTAGAAAAGCAAATAAATAAGCAGGCACTGAAAGAGGTTTGGGAGGGAGAACAAAATCTCCAGGTTTTTTTTTGGGGGGGGGGGTTGTTTTGTTGTTGTTTTGTGCTCACCTTCACTCCGGTCACCTCTTTCCAGGCCCAGATGAAGCAGGGGGAGAGGAGGGAGACGACGAGGACGCTGGTGAACCGCCGCTTGATCACCGCGGGGTGGTCCCTGGAGGGAGAAGGACCGGGCAGGATGAGGGCCGAAGGCGAAGGGAAGGGGTCCGGGGCACCCAGAAGAGGCAGGAACCAAAAGGGGCTGCGGGTGGGGGCTCAGCACCCCCACAGCTCGGCTCCTTTCTTCCGACGGCCCCTGCGCTGCCCGAGGGGGGAAAGGTGGGTGGGTGGGGGGAGGCAGCAGGGCCCGATCCTTCTCCTTCTTGCAAAGAGGCTGCCCGGCGCGGGCTTGCTTGGGGGGGGGGGCGGGAAGAGAGAGAGCCTGAGGACCCGCCTGGATCAGTCCCCCGACCCAAAACAAACACACACACACACACACACACACGCACAAGCAGGCCTGACCTTCCGCTGCCCCTTTCCCTCAAAGGCGGCCCTCCTGTGGCGTCTCCCCAGGGGAAGGAAGCCGAGCCCGGGGTTCAAGAGGACGCTCCGAAGCGGAGCCCCCGCACAGCTTTGCACGGGGAGCCGCAGGCCCGCCCGCCTGCCTGACCCGGGTTGGCGGCTGAGCGTGGGAACGGGGGTCCCGCTGCCTTCTTCCCACCCCCTTCCCCGCCGGGACCCCGTGTCGGTGTGCGTGCGTGTGTTTGCACGTGCGCTGCAGCCCGGGTCGCTCGGGCGCGTTTCAACCCCCCCTTTCCCTCCTTCCTCCCTCCCTCGCCTCCGGGGGGGGGGCTCACCTGGGCAGGTGGCTCTTCCAGACGTAGAGGCTGCCCACGTAGGCGCAGGCCAGGCCCAGGCACGAGGCCAGCGACGCCCCGCACAGCCCCGCGCCCGAGACCCCCGCCGCCGCCGCCGCCATGGGCGCCCCACCGAGGCCCCGCCGCCGCCGCCGCCTCCAGGCCGCGGAACAGGAAGCCGAGCCGGGCTTGCAGCGGCGGCGGCGGCGGCGGCGGCAGCTCCGCGCAGGAAAGGCAAGGAAAGGAGGAGGAGCGGGAGGCCGGGCCGGGACCAGCCGGGCTTGCAGGGGCGGAAGCGCCGCGACCCCATTCCGGGCGGCCCCGGGGAGGGGGGGCTCCTCCCACCGCCGCCGCCGCCGCCGCCCCGGAGGAAACACCCCCCACCTCACCTCCCCCGGGGGCTCCGGATCGCCCAAAAAGGTAGGGAAGCCTCCTTCCGCCGCCACCCCCCCCCCGGGAAGGGAGGAGATGCCGCAGGTGTCTAGGAACACACACACACACACACACACACAGTCCCCTTGCCTTTTTTGGGGGGGGGGAGGAGTCCGGGATTCCCCTCGCCTCCCCCCGTTGCTCCTTGGAGGGGTTTTGGGGTGTCTCGCGCGGAGGGCAAACCCCCCCCCCCCGAAAAGAGGCTCGCCTTCCACACACACACCCCCACGGGGTGCAGAGACCCTGGCCTGCTTGCGGGGCGGCGATCCCGGTCCTTTTTTCCTTCCAGAAACCCCCCCCACCCTCTTTTCGGGGTTCGGATGGACGGGGTCGCCTTAATTCCAGGTTCCCCTTTAGGGTCCCCCCCTCGAACCCCCCCCCCGGAGCTTTCGGCGGGGGCTGCCCGTTGCCTTTTTCTTGCAAAGCCCCGGGAGTTTTCCCACGAGATTTTTCTTTAAATGCACGCACAGACACCCACAAGCGAAGCCGCACACGGGGCGCCCCCCCCGGGCCGCTGCCCCCCTCCCGCTTGGCAAAGTGGGGGGAGAGAGTTTCATCGGTATTTGGATCGGCTGTAAAAAAGGGGTGTGTGTGTGGATTTATTGGCCGGAGCTGTGGAGCTGCTCTCTCTTGAGTCCTCTGGGTCATCAAAGGGGCCGGAGAGAGCGAGGGGGGGAGGACTGTCCACTTTTTATAGGGCATCCCAAATCCCGCAACGTTTTCTCATTTGCTTCTCCCAACTGGACCCTCTCAGGGTGTCCACTCAGCCAAGTTCGAGACCTCCCGATCCCAAAAGTCATCGTCCTGCAAAAGAAATGTATTCAGTGGTTGAAAATATGGATAACCCCCCACACACACACACACCTTCCCACCTTCCGGAGGAGCCAAACCCCAAATCTCTCTGGAAGCCCCCCCCCAGAGAGAAGCCTTTTTTTGCAGATTTCCAAGCTGTCATTAAAACCTCTTAAGCTTGTTGGAACTCAGAACTTCTTGGTTTCTTGCACTGATAGAAGAACAATGTTTTGTTCTTTTCCTTAAATGGCACCGAAAGTTTTAACAAGTTTTAACAGGAAACTTCAGCGGGTCCAAGATGCAGGAGTCAGATTGCTGCCCCCAGACTTGGGAACTCCCTGCCACTGGAGGCCAGGCTGGCCCCATCTTGACACTCCTTTGGCAAGCAACGTTTTCCCCGAGGGACGAGCTGCCTGCGTGGGGTTTTTTTAATGGATTGTCAGGCCCCTAAACTGCTTTGAGTGTATTTTGGTGTCACTTACAGTATCTCTTTGATCCTTTTTACTATTCGTACACTTAGCATTAATACTGTCTTTTAATGACGTAAGCCGCCTCAGGTCCTTTTAAAGGAGAAAGGCGGGGTAAAAATATTTCAAATAAGTCGATAAATATCCATAGCCTGTGGGCACGCTGAGCCCTTCCCCCCCCCCCAGCCCAATGGTGGAGAAGAGCCCAGCTGAGCGTTGGGTATGGAACTGCCTAAATTGTAGTTGTGATCTTCGAAGCAGGCTCCCAGGCTAAACCCTGGTAAACTCAGTTCCAGCTGGGACCAGCTCTACCAGGTAGCTCGTAGTCCGGCCCACCCCTTCCGTTCCCGGTGTCACTGTCCTCATAAGCCTGGAAGTCTGACCACCTTGAAGTGAAAAATCCTCTCCTATCCATGGAAGCTCTCTACCTAAGCCAAGATGCTGAAAAACCAGCCTCCTGGCTTTTATCGGGGATCTCCACAAACAGGAGTGGCTCTCCCCTTTACCCTCGTCGGTCTCCACATGTAGGAGGGGGGGGGTTGGCAGCGTTCTCCCCACAGCTCCTGGTTAAGTGCGTCATGATTACGAACTGGAGTGGGCTTTTCTGTTCTCTTTTAAGGCTTTGACGAGGAAAGGCTTACTGACAAACCTGCCACGAGGTTTCCCCGTGGTTTCCACACGATAAAGCTTCAGGGCTGGTTCTGGCGGCGTCTCTCTTTCTCTTGGCCTCTTCAGAGGCCCCCGAATCTCCCGAATCCTCCTCAGAAAGTTCCCTGTGTTTTGGGCTCCTCCTCTTTCTGGTCCTGCTTATTCCTCCCATTTCGGATCTGTTAGACGAGAGTCCTGCAGAGCAAAAGCAAAAAAAATAAAATAAGACTCACCAGGGCCAGGATGCTCATGGGGAAATCACAGGGCCTCTTGCCGTTTGTTTACTGTGAAATTTGAACAATTAGGCATTTATAGATTTAAAAATATTTCCACCCCACTTTTCTCCTTTAAAAAAAAAAGACTCAAGGTGGATTACATCCTTCAGATGGAATACATCAAAGCTAGAAACAGTAAGTATACAAATATTTGAAGGAGTCAAAACAAATTTCACCCTAAAACTGGAAATGAAAGCAACACCAACAACAGATACAAAGAAACAAAGCAGAATACTCCATTTAAACACCCTTCCCAGACAGTCAAACAAACCTCAGTTAGTCCCTTGTACACTCACATCTACCAAACTGCGTATCGCTCCCGTTTGTTCACACACTCACAACATTCATTTAGAATGTTGATTGAGGACTTGTGACACACCATTATGCGTGATGCGGGTGCGGGGCCTTCACAGCAAGACCTAGATATTTTAATAATAACTGCAGAGCTGGAAGGGACTCTTGAGGTCATCAAGTCCAGCCCCTGTCAAGGAGGCCCCTGGGATCGGGCGGGTGGGCAGGATTCGAAATCCTGACTTCTGGCTCCACAGCCAAATCCTTAAACCACCGAGCTATCTGGCAATTTATTTATTTATTTATTTATTTATTTATTTACTTACTTACTTACTTACTTACTTACTACCATTTGTAGGCTGCTTTTTCTCAACATGAGGGAGGGAGTCCCCAGGGAGTTCACGACGTTAAAACAAATAATACCGAAAGCACAAAATGTCGGATAATAAAGGGGGGGGACACATTTAATAAAAACCTCTAAAACCAGCTTAGAAAAGCAAAAATAACCAGCATCTAGGGACCCTGTCATCATGATGAACGGCCTGCCCGAAAAGGCCAAGTCTTCAATTGTTGGCAGAAGAATAAAAGGGAAGGAGAGCGTGCCACCCCCTGGGAGCAGCCACAGAGAAGGCCCTGGCCTCGTATTCCCTCAAAGACACCTCCGATATTGCCCATCTCTGACTTTAAAACATCTGGCAAAGGCATGATCTCTATCCCTCGGCCTTTTGAGACAGGATTGGTATCTTTGATGATAGCGATGCGGTCAGGGTTTTGCTGCTGAGGATTGCACCACGTGGTGGGCAGTTCCACGGCCAGCACTCAGCAAGACAGATTCCAAAAACGGAGTGGTTTCCTCTATTGTCTTTTACCCCCCTTTCATTATTATTAACACACACACCCCTCCGTCCCGGCGCAAGTGGCTGCAGAAAAGGAACAGACGGCTTTCACCAAAGGTCCAGACTGAATGTTTAAAGAATGCTTTTCCCATAAGGTGGTGGCATGGAAATTAGGCTGAGTTTGCCCACTCCCTTTAGCAATGCTTTGGAAAATTCTCCTTTTTTTTCTGGGACCCGCTGAGCTTGCTCTTTAACAGTCATTTCACAAAAAGGTTGAAACGTTCCTCTTTCATCACCTATATAAAATTTCAAGAACCAATTGTAGTCTGATGGTGGTTGTGGGTTTTTCAGGCTCTTTGGCCGCGTTCTGGAGGTTTTTCTTCCTGACATTTCACCAATCTCTGTGGCCGGCCTCTTCAGAGGACAGGAGTCAGGACTCCCACAAACTGCCCCAGAGCACAGACAGAGTCCTGACTCCTGTCCTCTGAAGAGGCCGGCCACAGAGACTGGTGAAACATTAGGAAGAACAACCTTCAGAACAGGGCCAAAGAGCCCGAAAAACCCACAACCACAATCGGATCCCGGCCGTGAAAGCCTTAGAGAATACATTGAATTGTACTCTGTTGGTGTTTTAGCTAGCTGTAAGGTTGCTATTGTTACTTCATTTCGCACGTTTCAATAGCAACGGCGTACTATTTTACATATCTTTTTGTTGTTCGATTTTAATGGTATCGAGGCTCCTCGTGGGCCAAAATGGAGGGCAAATTTTTAAAACAAACTGGGACCACCCACTAATATCGGCCTTCCTCCATTAAACAGATCATTGCTTCGTTTAAGTAGCAGCCACGCTGTTGTTCCACATTGTAGAAGCTGAAGAAAAAGCAACACATTGCATTGCAGCCACTACATAGGTGTGGGGGTGGCAGAATTATTAATATCTCCCAGCACCCACAATGCAGATAATATTCCTAAGAGACTGATGCAGAGTTATCAGCTCCAACCTTAGCCATGCTGACCTACCACTTCCAGAGGGTTACCCAAGACAATTGATTTATTATAGGGCTGACTAGCTAAGGGAGTGTTAATCCTGTGGGGTTTAGAACAGGGATGAAGCAAACAGTTAATGTCCCAATTATTTGTGGTTTTTTGTGTTGTTATTTTTTGGGGGTTTTTTTTGCTGTTCTCCCGCCCACCCACCAAATGTTTCTTTTGAAAACAACCAAGGACATTTTATTTTCAAAATGACAAGCATTTAATGATGAGAGGGCTGTGAGTTTAGCACTTTGTGTAAAAGAAGTGATGGTTGATTATTTGATGCCTTGTTTAGGTGGCTGGGATTCAAGCGAGTGGCTCGCCTGAGATTTCTGGCAAGGCTTCCTGGTCAAATCTGTGGCGGAACAGAAAGGGCCAAGATTGGGGGAACCTCGCGTTGGGACTCAGGAATCAGCCAACCTGTGTGTTTAAATACACACGGCTCCACATCCTACCTTCTTTTCCACAGCTTTCATTCCCTGTTTGTTCCAGTCCTGCTAAACCGATGGCGGAGGGCGACGTCTGCTGGTCGGAAGGCACGTCCTTCTCAATACTCAGATGCCCTGGTTTGTCATTTTTAGGCAACGGCTGCCCGGAAATTAAGAAGACAAATTATATTAGACCAACAACAGGGTTATGAACTCTTGAGGCACAGCAAAGCCATTTGGCAGGCCAGACTTGCTACCACTTGGAGTGAGAGACAAGGTGGTAACTGTGTTGTTCCCCCACACACACCTTGATCTGTCCTCACAAGAAACCCATAAAACCAATCACTGTATGATTGGATCCATTTTTTACAGGAAGGAAAACTGAGGCCAAGCACCTTGACATGCCATTTCCACAACTTCCCCCCCCCCATGAGGTGAAGGTGGGAGTTGAATCCGGCCCACCAAGGCCTCCTATCTACAAGAAATTATAAATCAACAAAGATTATGAAGACTCTAGAAGTTGCCCCACAGAGATCAGTGCTGGTGTTCATTATTTTAGCAGATCAGCTGTTTAACAATCAGGGTGTCCACAGATCGGTGGGAGGTCACATACTTTGCATGGAAAAAGTTCTTCCCTTCCTGCCTGCCTTCTCTAGGTAAGGCTAGGGGAAACAGCCCTGCCTAACCGCCAAGGATGCTACAGTCATCTCTTAGTGTAGGCAGTACTGGGGGCTAAATGAAACAGGATTAGCCTCCTGCCTACGTCCTTAAGGTCAATAGAGAGGAGAAACGGCGGGACAGGAAGAGCGCGTCGAAAGAGAAGCTTGCCTTTCGAATGTCACACGTGCTGCTGGGCTTCCACAGCTGAAGAATGACTTTGCTGAAGCTCTCTTTGAGGGTTAGCTGAAGCTCATGGGTATCTGAAACCTACAGATCAGGATATATAACAAAAGACCGTGCAGATGCTGCATCCTTCTGCAAATTTATATCTTAAATGTGTGAGGTGATGAGTGGCTTGGAAATCCATTTAATATCACTTCTTTCACTTAGCAAATGTATTAAAGGCAAACACCTCCCTTCGCTTTATTCAGTATCCCTCAACCTTGAGCCCCCAGATGTTCTTGGACGGCAGCTTCCAGAAATCCTAGCCAACACAGCTAGGGGTGAAGGCTTCTGGGAGTTGTAGTCCAAGAACATCTGGGGACCCAAGAGAGGGAATTACTGTCTTATATGCCTTGCAACCCACACTACGTCATGGATCTGACCCAGGATTCTTCATCTTCTTGTAGGTTTGCATTTTCAGTCTGAAGATTTTCTTGTTTCATCCCTCCCTCTTTCTACATAACCGTCCAAGTCTTCGAGTCAATTCAGAGAATAGTCTGAGAACATTTTACTCTCCTGCCCTAAACGTACTGACACGGCCCTCGTGTTGCTGACCCAGTGGGTTCAATGCACTTTTACGAGGACATATAGGAAGAATATCAGTTCAGTTTTACCTGCAAACTTTGGAGGCACTTCCTTCTGAACTCACTGTCGCAACTGCTTGAAACTATGGAGGAAACGGCCTCTGCCATGATGGGCAACGCATGGGCCACTCTCTGCTGCTCCTGTGAACAAACAAGAGCCTTGGATTGAATCCGGGCGCTTGCAGGCCACCCCTTTCACAAGACCCAAAGAAACCCGCGTCAGGTGTGCTGTATTCTAACGAGGGTTGCTGTTTTAGAACGAAACGTCCTATCACACGTCTCCAGAGACAAACCTCTAATCTGAACTTAACCAAAATCATAATAATAATAATAAAATTGAGAGTTTTCCTCTGAAGTATTCCCATTCCATCTGCCCAAGCCTTGGCCCAATATCCACGGGTTTTTGTTGGTCCTTAATCACTCACTTGGGCTGCTCGGCGGTGTTGCTCCAAGAGGCCAGAAATCACCCCGTGCAGAGCATCTTTCACAGTCTGCTTGCTGCACAAGAGAATAGAGGAGAGATGGGATAGGATGATTTGCCGGTCGCCTGTAGAGTGAAAAGGTCAAAAGATTACATGTGAGTAAGGGGGGGGAGAGATACACATTGATAAACCGCAAGTGAGCACACATTTTGGGCTCCGATTCCTAGCACCCTAAGCTCTAAATGTGTGCAAGTACTAGCAGTCACTGCCAAATAGTCATCCAGGGTGGTGTTTAAAAATCCCATTTTTCTGGTCGTTTCCCTGTTTTCACTTGAATTAGAAACCTCAATCATAGCCATGAGTGTCCTGACAACCACATCTGGGTGGGGTTTGTATTTTAGCAAGGAGTAAACATGATCTCAGATGTAGATGAAAGCTTAATTTAAGTTATTTGCCCTCTCTGCTTTCTGGCTTCTAATACTGGGAAATAGTCTCATCTCAGCCCCTTTCCATTAAGGGCGGGGAAAGGAATGTTTTAATGAATTCCTGATTCCTTCTTATGCTATACATTTTCCTCTGCATCCTCTCTGGCTAGACCCCAGAATGCAAATTGTTCCAAAAGCAGCTAAAACTCTCTTACCCACCCACCCACCCACCAATGTACAGATATATGCAGCTGTATGTACAGAAATTATACGTCGGCTTGTCCTGAAATGGATCAGCGTGTGTAAGGAAGAGGAAGAGGAGCAGCGACTGTTCCATAGCATCTGGATCGTGTTCATGGCTGCCGTGAAGGTCGTATCTGACATCAGGTTTAGCTGTGCCTTGGAGACAGAAGAACATCATAAAACATTCTGTGGAGATAACAAAGATAAGGCTGAATGACTGTATCTAAGGTCCTAGAGATGATCTTTAATCAGATTTTTTTTGGTACTAAATAAATTGTCCAGGGGAGGAACTGCTTCTCCATCTTAAATACATCCTCCATTTTTTCTTTCTTTCTTTTAGAGCTATTTAAAAATGTCCCTTCCTAGGCAATGAGGCAAATTTTGAAGGCATCTTTTGTGAATTTTCACAGTATAACCAAGATTAAAGATGCTTCAAGACAGAGGGGTTGCTTGTGCTACAAATGAAGGTATGTGATGTGACTATATGCTATATTTTCTCCCTAATTTTATTTTTCCTGATTTAAAAAAAAAAGGTGGAAGAACTTGTTGGGAAAACACGAGAGGGCTTCCAATGGAGTACAGTACGATGTTGCCTGGACTCCTGATAAAATTAACTTTCACACAACGCGATTCGAGGCTAGCCAAGGGGCAAATCTATTACCCATTTTTTACCTTCTTCCCAATATGGATCCGGAATCCGAGTAGCATGGTAGGAATATTTTTCCCAGGCGGCGAAGCAGGAAGGGTCTTCAAAGAAAGAACAGGATGCGTCTTTTATGGGGGGAAAAACAGGCAGGCCGGCTGGGTCATAAAGAAATACCTATTGCTAGCTAAGGAAAATACTGTTTGGTGGCAAATGAAGGCGTCGAGGGACCCAGCCTCAGGATCCGATGTATTGCTGTTTCCATCGGCTGCGACTCCTCGTCTGTGTATGAAGCTGTGGAGTTTTCTTCTGGCCGAAAAACGCCCCCTGGTCACTCATGATGTGAAAAACCTCCCTGCTGGGAAATATTTATAGTTTGGGGCTATAGATGCTGTCTGGATGAGCTGGGATAAGGCTGTGTTGAAAAGGGAAGTTAACTGGGTTCTGGAACCAAGTACACTGGCTCCTGAAGGCTCGTGTGACTGATGATGGCTAGCTGAATGTTTCACCGTATGAGTTGAAATAAGGGAAATGAATGCAAAATTGTGTATTTGTGTCTACTCAAGCAATAGATCCCTTAATGAAAAAGGGCGTCACTGTAGAGATTGTGGCCTTACGCTCACATATCCACTCCCTGAAGGTCCTCTTTCATCATTCATTGCTCATCTATGATCTGTCTTTAGCCCAGGTAAAGGATACAGAGAGCGCAGTTATCCGGGTTGGCTGGTGGGGGAAAGGCTTCCGGCAGGGACAGACGGCCGCCACGGGTGTGAGCCTTAGCTCCCCGCTGAAGCCTCCTTGGGCTGCTTCCTCTGGAATAAAGAGACCCACGTCCTCGCCTGTCACGGGGTGGATTTTCTCGCAAGATGAGGCCAGATCCTTTGAAAGTGGCCTTGCCGTAGCCACACAGCCAAGAGGGTTCAGGTGAGAAGAACACAGAAGTAAAGGAATAGTGAGACAAACAGAACTAATCGTTAGATAGACCAGTCTTCCCTCAACTTAGGTTCAGCTCCAGATATTTTGGACTTTGTTTCAGAGTATTTCTGACCGAGGGCCTCTGGAAGCACCTGCCTCTGAGACATGGGAGTGAAATACCCCTCGATCCATAAATTGCCCTCATTTGCAACCAATAGTTGCAGTGGCTGAAGCGGACAGCTGTTTAAAGTCCAAATCATGAGGATGGCTTTTTGGAGCACATCAGCGATCACTTACTTTATTTTTAACTGCTGTAGGGCCTGCCATGATTTTGAGCCCCCCTCTCTGCAACACAGACTCAACGTTCCACAACCCGGAAAACCCCACTGTGTGAACGGTTACCCTTTGCCGTGGCTTTACAGATTTCCCGATATCCTATTTGCATATTTTCTAACCAATTTTTTTTAAAGGACCCATTTTAATGACAGCGCACAAATTATGTCAAAGCATAAGGGCAAAGTGGGCCCTCTCCCTGTCTGAATTTGGCTTTCTCCATGTATTGGTCTGACGGGACTTTTTAATTACAAAATCCAAACCTTCCCAGTTCTCTGCTGCGACATCCACCAGGTGGCAACACAGGCTGCTTCTGACCGAAACAGCTTTCTACTCCTCCCCTGGAAAACCACTCCCACCTGCCTTTTCCAAGTACAAACAGCTAGGTGCCAGAAGCAGATCTTGGTGGGAAGGAGATGACGGGGTCCAGGAGTCTTCCCTCTGCAACATACCTGTCATTCCTAAACTCTAAAACTGTGCCCGTGGTGGAAACTTCAAAAGTTTCCCCTCCATTAAGCTTTCACCGTTTATGGCTTGAGTAGAAAAACTTCCCTGCTGAAAAGAGCACCCGTCATCTTTTGCCCTCCACAATTAGGAATCAAGAAGTCCTCAAACCTGCCTCATCTCTAAATCTTTTAATAGTGCCTCTTCTGGGTGGAACAGCTACTTCAGGCCGCAGCTGGCTTTACTATCTGGTAGGATTATTGGTTACCCCCAGGAAGTAGGTTGGAGTGGAATCAAGTTGAAAGGAGAGGAAATGGATCTTTAAATTTATTGAGGTTGTGCTTTGCTGCCAGGTGGAATGAGAGGCGCTAGCGGGATTTTTCTCCTTAAGTGCCGAAATTATTTTTTGCAGCATTGCGCATGATGCCGCTGCGTGGTTGGTGTGGGTGCTTTGTTGGTTTGCCCCAGCAAAGGCCATGGAGCACCGTGGCGTCTCTCTTGCAGACCAGGAAGTGATACACCAAAATATTAGGACTCCAAGCACGTTGCTAAGATCTCTGCCTGTAAGATCCAGGCGGTGCTTAGGGTCAGCAGGTCCCTGCACCTACGCACTGAGCAGTAGAGGCTCTACGGTGCATCCCCTCCCACCCACCCCTCCAATTCCTCACCTCATAAAATGACTTCTGTCCGTGAGCAGCTTTTTCCCATCTGGCAGATATATACTCGCTTTACTGTCTGAGCTAGAGAGCAGAAGGAAGATATGTTTCACAGTCAGTACATTTGTGTGTGTCTTTTAAAATTATAAAACAGACCACCCCTAAAGATAAGGCCATGCAGCACCCTTTCCCTGCCTAGTTGGTTGCCTTTTGCAATTTTCACTGTGCACAAAGGAATGACTCAACACAAATGTGTATGTGTTTGTGTGTTTTATTTAAAAAAAAAGGAATGACACAGAACAGGCGCACACCATGGTGTTTGAGGTTACAGAGCTGGCCAGTCAATTCTCAGTACAGTAGGCGCCCCTTATCCACAGGGATCATGATCCGCTGTTTCACTTACTCACGGTCTGAAATTATTAAAAGAAAAATTCCCCCCCAAAAATGCATTTTAACTGAAGTTACCAGAACTGGCCAGTAGGTGGAGCCAGGGATGAAGTATATAGTGTTCTCTTGAAAAACTTATTTCTTTGATATTGGTAGGAGAACAGAGAGGGAGCCAGAGACCATGCCATTTGCTATTATAATAGCATTTGCTATAATCCATGTTTTTCAGCACCCATGTATTGGAATGGATCCCCCATAGATACAGAGTCTTACTGTACTTTAAGGCCACTGATAGTTGCTTGCGCGGCAATATCCAATCCATCTTTCAGAGTGGATAAAGAAATTAAATAGAAAAAAAAGTGCTGTTCACAGTTCGAGCCAGACACGTCCTTTTTATGGGATAATCTATTCCATCCTTATCATCCTGATCCTTGATTTTTTTTTTCCCGCCTCACAGTGTTCTGTGATCCCCGAGGATGTTCAGTCATTATTGGGCTCTTGTCTCCATCCCAGAAAGATTTCTTTACATGCCTGTTGTATTTCAGCCATGTAAGCCTCCATGTGCAGAATGCGACTTTGCTTATGAGTACACAGTTCAAGACATGCAATTTACAAAATGCAGTACACTTTTCTCTCCACCCCCTTAGGGCTGTACATTGAAGTTATTGGCATGCAGTCCCATCTCTGGAACTGGCAGGGAACATTCAGATTACAGCTGTTATCCTCTAATAGCACGGGGGAGGGGGAATCACACTATGAGTAAAATCCTATCATACGCCAGTGCGATTAATCTTTGTGGGATGACAGGCCAGGCGCTGGAAAATCAGCCATCTCAGCATTTGCTTAGATAAGTGCGTATTGTTGGAGTCACAACAAAAATTTGTCATGTTTAGCTGGAAGCAAGTTCTGTTGGGGGGGAAAATCCTATTTGTGCAGGCATGGCATAAAATTACGCCATACATAAATGTGCTGGTTGTTAGTCTGGCAACAAGGAGCGGTGCAGTTTGATTGCACAGTCAGCCGTGTGGTTCCCATTGTGACTGTTGTGCCGTGTGGCAGTGAAAGTGCTTCATGGAGAGCTTTTTTCCCCCTCGGTACTTTCAGAGCAACCACAGACACAACGTCAAGTTACACCGGCGCAGCGGTTCAAGAGGATGTCGCGCACGGTGTGGTGCTTCGCGTGTCTTCCTCGGAAGTCATGGAAGGGCAGCTTTGGATCCTTGGCTAAAAACATCCAGGAAACAGATTCTGGGGAAGTTATTTCTAAGCCTAAAACTCCCAAGTACGTCACCTTTCCAAGTTCTCCAAATGTACACGTATGTGTGCGCGCACACTCTACAACATAACTGAAAAGTTATGCCATATTTTGCTCACTGCCCCTGAGCAGAGATTTTTTTTAAATATATATATTTTCTATCATGATCTGGCTTTCAAGATAGTAAATATTAAAGGAAGAGGGAAGAAAGCACCAGGAACAGCTTCACTGAAAATCTCACACTTTCAGAGAATTGCTGGAAAGCTCAGTGGTTTAGGCATCCGGCTGAGGAACCAGAGGTTGGGAGTTCGATTCCCCCAGTGGTCCTCCTTGATGGGGGCTGGACTTGCTAGGGTCCCTTCCAGCTCTGTAGTTCCAAGATGATGATGATTAAAGACAATGTTCCAATGAGCCTCCATCTACACCCAGGTCATGCCAGAAGGGGTAATATCTTATGTTTTCTACATTTGTTTTGATCAGATCTGTAAATGTGATGCAAAACTGACCCATCTTTTTAACAAGGGAAGGCAGCCGGGAAAGAAGACCTGACAGGGTGGTGGGTTGACCCAATAAAGGAAACCCCCAACTCTTGGTCTGCGAGATCTGAACACAGCGGCTAAATGAAAGATTTGTTTAGAAGTCATTAATTCGCAAGAGTTGCCATAAGGTGGAAGTGACCTGACAGCGCATCGCCCCGTTTCAATGGGTAAGTTTAATTCAGGCCAAACTCAGCTATGCTTTGCCAACTTATTAAGGAGAGTTTCAGATTCTTTCCTGGAGCCAGCGGAAGGAGAATAGAGCATGCTTTGTGCTCGGTACTCAGGGTAGGAGCTGACAGAAAGGATCTCGCAGATTGTCGGAACAAACGCATCTGCCCGCAGAACTCGGTGCGACCGGTTCCACAGACCTAGCCAGACAGAAAGAATCAGCTATCAAGGAAAAATACATCTGTAAGTATGTTTGTTCTAAAATTTCTGTGCAGCGTGCAAAACATGTAATTGTGTGTGTGGGGGGGGTAACTACATATGCAGGCTTTTTGGCTGATGATTCAAGGAAACCTGTGCTTAGCCATTTGCACTAATGATGATGAAATAAAATGCAGATCCTAGGAGCTTGGGGCCAGATGGAAATAAGGAACTGAAATGTATGGTGGATTCTCACCAGTGGCAGAAATTTCAACTAGTAACAGTCCACATGGGTCATTCAGAAGGGCTCTTTTCTGTTGCTACCTTACTGCTCTTTAATGAGAAGTGACCCTCCTTAATGAAGATCACATTCAGCAAAAATGAATGGGACACATGGGCTGAAATTCTGTTGCTTAATTACAAAAATAATATAAAGTGCCCTTGCCTCTAGCTGGCAATTAAAGAGTCACCACCAGGATTCTTGGGGGACTTGTTAATTGCCAGCTAGAAGTGAATGGACATTATGCTGTTTGCGTTCCTCATCCATAACTAAGCAACAGGATTTTAGCCATGGAATTGTTATTAAGGGATGTGCTTCATTCATTACCAGAGCTTGGGAATATTACTTTTTTTGACTACAGCTCCCAGAATCCCTAGCCTACTTTCTGACTGCAGATACTGGGAGTTGTAGATCAAAACCAGATAATGTTTCCATGTTCCAATCAAATTGAAGTGACCTTTTTTCAGTAGGTTTAAAAGCAACTTTCCTGTCATCTTCTTAAATGGCAGGTACTTCATGCAAAGTTCTCATTTTAAGGAATATATCATCTTTGCATCTGTTCTGTGTAGTTCCTCAGTGTATTGTTTCCATCTTCTCTTTATTTTATCCTGATCAGATCATATATTTGACATTTCCAGCTGTCATATCAATGATTATAGTCTATCAAGTAATAGTTAGCTGAGCCATGGATAATAGGTGGTTGGTGCTGAAAAATTGTTTTGTTATGTTCTGAATGAGCAATAAAATAAAACAGAGATAAGGCAGATGGATACCAGGCAGCCACTCCCAGCCCGCCAGCAGCAGGAGTTTTAATGAAACCAACTCCCTTTTCCTTAGGTCAGGAGATGGGCTATTTGTGTTTATTTGAAACAGACTGTGACGACTGTTTCATGACAACTGGCAGAGCCACTGAAACACAGGAACCTATTGCAGCTGCCTTTATAACTGTGTGGGTGAACCATTTGCTTACCTGTAAGTTTCCGCTGAAACTGAGCCATTCACTTTGACACAGAAATGAAATTTGATCTGTAAAATAAAGCAGGAGAACAATCAAGGAGACTCAAAACAGGAAGGGCATCTAGGAAGCTGTGTCACAACGAGCTAGACACTTCCTCCATCTAACCCACTAGTGGAAATAATAACTGGCAGTGAGAGGCGGTGTTCTCAAACCTAACTAGAGATGCAAGGACATAACCCATCAATTTTAGCCTGGAAAGCTATGTGGTTTACTACCAAGCTGTGACTCTTGCATACACGGTGTGGTGTACTGAACTGAGTGATGGATTAAGAACCAGGAGGCAATGGAAATCCACTGTGATGAGTGGAGCTGGTAGAACCACTCCTAAATATCTCATTTACCTTAACAACCCTACTTGTTCTACAATCCTGACTTGATGGCATGTAACATAATAATAGAAAACTGGACCAAGCAACAGGAATTCTGTAGACGGCAGGAAGCACCCTTTCCATCTTTATCAACAGCTCGAGAAAGCTGTTCTGTCACCCCAAGTTCGCACCCTTTCCTTTAAAGCTTCTGTTTGAAGCTGATTAAACCCGAGGAGGCTTCAGAAAAGTATTTAGCAAACCAGAGTTCAGGAGAAATGTCTTACCATTGTGCATACAAGACTGATCCTGTGGATGAACTGCTTCATTGCCAAACAATCTCTCTCGAGAACTTCAGATGCCTCGCAGAGCTGGAAAGCCACAACGCGCATCTTGTTAAAACCTTCCTTTCCAAAATGTTTGCCCTGTGCCGTATTCTGTCCTTTAAACTTGATTTATTTATTTCCCAATGGGTTTAGCCTGGTTAATCCATTCACACATTCAATATACGTACATACTGAAAACAGAGTTCCAAGAAAAGAAATAGAAGAATTGCCGTTCTTTTTCTTTGTCAGGGTCTTCCACCAGCCAGACTCTGCTAGGTATGGTAGATGTATAATTTAAAACAAATGAAGTACTGTACCATATCCCTTGCTTTTGTGGTTTACTACATTTCTGGGACTCTTGTTAAATCTCCAGGGTGATCTGGTTGAAGATGCTACACCACCTGGCTTATGTAGCAAGCAGTGCACACAACACATCATCATTTATCTAATCCTGCACTAGGGAATTTTCTTCATTAACCAATTCTGGCCAGAATCTAGGTTCTTGATCCATCATCATACTGTGAAGAAGAATCTAGGCCATTTCCTTGCTGTACAGTTTATGTAAAGAAAATTCTTATTTCTTGCCCGCCCCCGCCCCCACCAGGGGGATGATCAGGAGGTATTCATACAGCATTTTACTATGCAACCATGCTAAAAACACTCCACAGAGCAGGAGTGAGCAATTTCCAGAGGTCCAGGGAGTGATCCCAGGACTTTGAAGTGATCTGCATCTGCTCTCATAACCCCCCCTCCCCAATATTATAAAATTAGGGGTTGTTTGGACTGGAAAAGCTGCCTCCCTCTTTATAGGGGTCCACCAAATTATTTTAAAATATATTTGTTAAAAACATATAAAGCTGAAGTCTCTCAAAACTTAGCAAATCTCGTCCCAGAGGGCCAAAGAGAAATGTTGAGCAATTTTTTAAAATAATTTTTTTTTGAGGCGGGTAGGTGCTGCAAGGCCCCACAGGTGCTGCAGAGAAGGCACATTCGCTAGTCCTATAGCTTCAAGCTTTTCACCTGACCAGCTTTGGCATGTCTTCAGGTCTCCCCACACCTGGAGATACCTGTTCTTTTATAACTATCAACCAAGACATTCCTATGGCCATGATTCAAGACAAATAGTACTCAATTCTGCCACCTACAGAAGCCTCTCCTTTTTCTGTTCTACTGGTATGTATACATCTCTTGTGCGCATGGAATGAGTTACAGACCGCAAGGTTGGTACAAAATACTTTGGTGCCTGGCATCAAGGATAACATAGTGGTCCGGCACCATTCCACACATAGAAACTAGTAGTGAATCTTACTTGAATACTGGCAGTGGGACAGTGCTGTTATACGCAGCATATAGGCTGATCCCTAAATATATATAGCAAATTCACAAACTACTAATATTCTCATAGGGCTTAATCCAGGCGTGTCGTGGTGCCCATTTGGAGTTGCGAGGTATACATTCCTATCCACACATCTCATAGATAATTTCACTGGAAAATGTGCAAGCCAAATCTTGCAGGGCACTGACGTTTGAAGGAAAGGAGCAGAAGGTGTTTTGCACCAGACCAAGATTCAAACTGGAGGAGACTCTTGAGAGTCCCCTGGACTGCAAAGAGAACAAACCTATCCATTTTGCAGGAAATCAACCCTGAGTGCTCACTGGAAGGACAGATCCTGAAGTGCAGGCTCCAATACTTTGGCCATCTGATGAGAAGACTCCCTGGAAAAGACCCTGATGTTGGGAAATGTGAGGGCAAGAGGAGAAGGGGACGACAGAGGATGAGATGGTTGGACAGGGTCATCGAAATGACCAGCATGAATTTGACCAAACTCCAGGAGGCAGTGGAAGACAGGAGGGCCTGGCGTGCTCTGGTCTATGGGGTCACGAAGAGTCGGTCATGACTAAACTACTAAACAACAACAAAAGATTCAAAATAGATGCTAACCTCAAAGGAAAACTGAAAAGGCATGTTGTGTGGACATTCATGAGGACAGCCCCTTCCTCTCTGGGTCTTACTCAGACGTAAAGGCAGCAGCAAGGTTTCAATTTCTGCAAGAGGGAACATTAACATCAGACAAGCCATGCAAAACAAAGAAAGGACAGCCTAAAAACTGCAGTATCCCCCTTCCAATCATGGAGAGAAGAAGATCAGGAATGCCTGCATCCAGATGCCAGTGGGTGGAGATGCCCTTCATGGAATGTCCTGGTTTTTTAAGAGAGAGAGTTAAGCAACAGCAAGCAGGCATTTTTAAAAAGGCATTTAATATCTCGACATTTAACATTGGATTTCACGATCTGTGTCGCAAAAGCACAGAGAAACAGTTATCCAAGGGCAGGGGGGACACAAACGTGCACCTTTCTGTGAGCCGAATGTCAGATGAGAGACTGGCGTGCACATAGCCATATAATGTTGGCATAATTTCTATGGGCCATTTCACATGATCTCATAATCCAACTGATAATTTATAATGACACATCAATGAATCATAGAATAATGGAGTTAGAAGGGGCTTCTAAGGCCATCAAGTCTGATTCCCCCCCCCCCGCACAAGGCAGGAATCTTCAGTCAAAGCAGATCTGAAATATGGTTATCCAGTTTTCACTTGAAATGCCTCCAGCGTTGGAGCCCCCACCACCTCCTGAGGTCATGGGCTCCCTTGTCGTACTGCTCTAACAGTTAAAGACATTTTCCTTGATATTCAGGGAATATCTGGCCTCCTGTAGCTTGAGCCCATTACTACGTGTCCTGCACTCTGGGATGATCGAGTACAGATCCTGCTGCTCTTCTGTATCAATACCTTTCAAGTATTTAAAAAGACTCTGCTCAGTCTTCTTTTCTCCAGGCTAAACAGGCCCAATTCTTTCCATCTTTCCTCCGAGGGCTTGGTTTCCAGTCCCTTGATCACCATTTTTGCTTTCCTTTAAGCCATTTCCCAGCTACGTCTGAATACACATATTTTCAGAATATGACTATAGGCACAATATAGCTCACAAGTGCCTTCATGCTACTTGATCCCGAACAAAGCCAGTGGCTTTCATATGGCATCCGTTTGCTCTTGTGTTATCTGAGGATAGTAGCTAGATAGGATGGTGGAGAAATGACCCAGATGTTTAGGTCCCGTGGGGTGGAGAGTGGGGCAGACGTTTGCTACCGTGCTGTCATTTGCGATGACTCGGGAATGCTGCAGATATTTCAATGCTGAGTTTCTTCTTGACGCAACAGGGAGAGAGTTCGTTCTCGTTAGGAGAGAGGGCGTGAGAGAGAGAGATGACACTTTCACACAAGCGTTTTCCCTGTGTCTTAACTGTGATTAAAAGTGAAGGAGTGTTCTGTTTGCACCAGTCCTCAGTGTGTGAATTTACGTTAAGTTTGAATGATTTAAACACAGCAACGAGGAGAAAATCATCAACCTGGTGATCTTCCTGATCTTTTCCCAATAGCACTCTGTGGCTGGGCTCCTGAACTTTGCAAAGTTATGGCTCTATATAGTCATTTATATGCAACATGGTTTATAGGAGCAGGTCTCCTGCCTGTGTTATCCTGTGGTGGTGAGAATTTCATGGATTCATTGAGTGGTGGCAGAAACTGAGGAAACCTTTCCTCGTGGCTGGATTAGAAAGCCTTCCTGATCTCTTTTAACTCTGCCTCTAAAATGAAACCAACAATTAAATAGGAAATAGCAAGGCTTGTATTTAAGAAAGCTTCTCAAAGTATAATCCAAGTCTCTTTCGGTGTAAGCAATTTGGTTTTTCAGGTTGTTGGCAACATTAAAGAAGAAAATAAGACAAGCAAAATATTGTGACACTTTAGAGAATTTGGTCCATAAATGTGAGCATTTATGGACCAAACTCTATAAATCTGTTAAGTCTTTAAAGTGCTATAATAGTTTTGCTTTTCTCTCTCTCTTTCTCTTCCCCACTTTTCTTGATTGTACCAGCATGCTGAGCTCACAAGGCTGCTTCTTTGATTTTTTTTCCTTTCAAGTGGCACAATTAAACACTGTAGTTGTTCCTCCGAAATCAACTGGATTCAATTAACCATTCGCTTTGGAAAGGAAAAGAAGCGGTTATTAGAGCATAGACCCACCCGCGCTGGCTCTTAATGCAGCACCCACGGGAGAAGGCATCTTCGACCTAGGACCACGACTCAAATTAGGTGGAAAAAAGACAGGGGATCTTAATGAGTCCTTAATGAGTTCAGTGAGGATTAGGTTCCTCTCACTTTGGCCAAATCCTGCTCCTGTAGAGTCTTCTGCCAAAAAAAGATAAGGAGGCAGCTCCCATACGAATGAGGCTGACCCCCAACCCTCTGTTAACAAAAGCAGCTTGGGTTACTCTTTACCTGAGACACCATAAAATGAAAATTTTGGGGGCCGAGTTACGTCCAGGATAAGAAAAATCTATAGCCACAAATTGGATGCTCAAATACAAATTGCTGGACAGCATGCATGGGTGAGGCGCTCCTGCCCGCATGTTCTGCTTCTGTGCCTCACGTGGGCCTCCTGCGGGAAACAGGAATGCTGGATTGGGCCCACAAGCGCTATTCTTATCCTCCTAACCATGGAAACTGGTAAGATATTTACCTTTACGCAACTCATCACTAAGGAGCTCATGCCAGGCGTCGCCTTTGGATGAAACTACAAACAAATAAGGAACAACATTAATTTATATTATTTCAGGTTTCAACCTAGTGACGAATCCCTATGGGTTTATAGCTTATGAGAAAACCAGGAACAATGCATACTGTTGGTAGGTAGACATCTATCCTGCTTTACTGTTTCCAGGCATCCTCTGACTCAGTCTAATCTAAGCCTGGTTTAAAGATAAAGGATGATTTATTTATTTATTTTAAAGGAGAGCAGGGACTTTGAAGTTGTCATTGACATCTGAAATCTGGAGAGAAGATAGAACAGAAGGCATGTATGATCACAGTTTTTCCCATAATGGTGTGATGTTTTGTACTGCCTTTCTATCAGGTAGTAATTATTTCCAGGTTTTTATCACTCCCTCTGAACTAGCATATAAAAATTGTTTGACCCGGTATGCCCTCTCTTTTTTTGGCTGAAGATTTCCCCTAAATGCTAGCAGACATAATTAGGTACTTTAGCAATGAATAGCAATGCAAACGGCATCAGAGCTGGAAAATAGCTGCTAGGAGGTGGACGTTATTACTTGTTTGATAGTTACATGGACGGGGAAAGTCTGCCTGTTTTTTTTTTTTTCTCTTATCTCTATAAAATAGAGGGTCTTTCTGAAGGAGCCCTTTAAATGATACTCACTAATGGTGACACAGTGGGACTGATTCACATCCTGGAGAGAATTTTCAATGTCCACCGAGAGGACAAGCACGCCTTCTGTGGTGGAACATCCCACTGGCTGGCGTTTTTTTCCATATTGGAGGCGAATGATTAGATATTCTATAATCTGAAATAAGAAAGTGCCTTTTGGACATGAGCAATGAAGTACCAAAATCATCATGCATGCCACCCAAATCCTGCCTAAATTGAACCTCACAGCTGGCCTTGGACACAAAAGGCTCGGTGACATGCTCTTTAGGATGCGATCATCCACATATGGTCCTCCAGATGTTATTTGACAACTATTCCCCTGTCTATCCAGAAGCACTCTGGGGTTTGCAAACATATCTTGTACTCCTAAAGGGTTGGATATCATTAACAGATAAAATTGGTTTTTGATTTTTAAAATCAGGGATCTCTAGCTGGCCGGGGCTATTTCTATATACAGGTTATTGGATTTTGGGGTGGGGTGGGGACCGCTATTATCCGTTTTACATTGCTTCTGAAAACTGCTGAATATCCAGCACTTTTAGCCCAAGACTACATTGTGAAATATCTGACAGGCAATAATTGCAAAGTGGGGGGGGGGAGGTCTTGAGAGTGACAATCTGCAACAACAGATGTCTGCCAAAGTAAAAAAAAAAAGGCATTTGGAAAAACACTGGTAAGGATACTGAATGGCAAATATTGTAACTTTTCTTTCCACACCCCTTAGACTCATAATCCTTGGGTGTAAAGTAAATAGTGGATTAAAAATTCTCCTGGCAACCCTCAGCCGGCATCACTATCTTCTTTTCCACGAAAATGCAGCCTTAGGCCAATTTCCCAGCTCAGACTGAATGTTATTCCATGGTTTAGCCCTCCTTAGCTAAACCCCCTCAGTCTCTGCCTGTTTGAGGAAACAGAAAAGCCTGAGGATGCATTAGAGCTGCAGGAAATACCGGGCTAAGAGATCACCTCTGCTTGGACAAGACGCAAGACGCGGTTTCAGCAGCCTTAGGTTGCAGGGTTTAGACGGGAGATCAAGCCAAATATGACCTGCAAAGGTACTACAAAGGTATTTCTGCCATCTTTAAACTTTTACATCTAGAAGCCACAGGATGGAGGTTATTCCCCTGGCACAGGGAGTGATTTCCTTATAGAGACATGCATAAGGGAATCAGGGTGACTGAGCACCCAAACAATGTATAGGCAATGTTGGCAAATGCATCTTTCCAACCATGTACTGTAATACTGGGCCGATTTTACAGCTCGGTAAAGTGATTTGGCCCTCTCGGGCAACAGGAGATTGGTGTCATTCAAGGACAGCGTATGGTTATTTCATTCATGTCATATTGTTGCATTTTTTCACAACAATTTTGCATCTGCCACCCATGGTTGGGAAGGGGAGGGTCTCAGGCTCCTCTATCGAAATAACGTTGCTGCTTTTGTGGAGTAAGCACCTTGACTTTGGTGAGGGCGGGCGGAGGGTGTGCTACACTTCTGCTTAGGCAGTAAAATAATTTTGGGCTGGCGTTGCCTAACGTCACCTGAACAAGGGATCTTTCCAGATTATTTACACAATAGTAGGTGGAGCTCTTGTTATCTTTTCTTGCATTCACCCCTGGTGGGAAAAAAACCAAAATCACTGGCCTAGTTCAAAAATAATCTAATCAGCTGCTTCATATCTTGGTTTTCTAACCGGGAGACACCTAGTTTAAAGCAAGTTCTGCTGTATTTTGTGTCAAACCTAGTGCATGGGCTGGGCAGGGAAAGAATGTGCACACCGTGCATTATTTTTATAAAGCCGTCTCTCCAGAAATGGCATTTATCTTTCTTTTCTGCAAAAAGCTCGGATCTTTCAGCGGGTATATTGGATCATGTTCACATGTCCAAGAACGTTTCACGGGAAGACTGTCTGTCGACCCTGAAAAAAACAGCAAAACAGCCAGTGTTGTCAGTGGCCGCTGGAGGGTAGAATAAGAGCCTTTAAATCCATTATTCACAGGGACGGGATGATCACCCTGCCTCCAGGCCCTGCAACTTTGCAGATCAGAGGAAAATGAAAATGCATTTACATGGGCATAATAATAATTTATTCCATGGCCTGAAAACATATTGTTCGGCTTATTAACCTTTGATGATGATGACCATCACCCTCTTGGGCTTGGCCTTTGGCACCTCAGCACCCTGCCTGCTTGTTATTTTGGAGAAAGGTAAAGGGAGGTAGAAGAAAATTAAAGGAGGACTACTGTACAGTATGTTGTTTCTACAGCCATCCTCTTTTCTCTCCAGAACCCCTCAAGGCTTACAGGACACCAGAAACTCAATTCCTCCCCATGTCGGTGTTTTTAAGTCATTTATGACTGACTTTGAATTTGAGAAGATGTTGGGGGGGCGGGTCGGAGGGGAAAACAGTTTTTTTCCCCTTTCAATGCCAAGCATTTAGGGCTGGAGATGGTTTCACAGCCACAATACCTGGCTGGTAAGTCCAATGATCTGCCTTTATTTATTTATTTATTTATTTATTTATTTATTTATTTATTTATTTATTTATTTATTTATTGTTTTGAACATGCATTTTTCTGCAAACGAGGTCTGGGACTCCTTTTGGGTGCCCCCCCCGCCTGATTTGCGTCAATAAGACAGCATGCATTTTTCCCCCTCAGTTAGAAACTAAAAAACGCCCCACATTTTCCAGCCTCCTGTTTTGTTTTTTAAAAGGAACGGTAACGAGGCGTTACCACCATGGTCCCTTTCCGGGGTGGGCGACGCCCAAGCCTCCTTCCTGCTTGCGGCTGATGGGAGTTGTAGTTCCCCCCCCAAAAAAAACCCACAAAGGGGGAGGAAATAAGGTATTTTCATGCCCCGCCTCAAAAACCTTCCCCTCAGAAACAGAACGGTTTTTCGCCCCACAAGTTCCTCACAAACCCCATCTCTTATTTCACTTTTAAACTCCCCCCCTTTATATAAGACTTCCCCGTTTCCCCCCCACACAATCCCGCGGGGACGCGCACCGTGCGCGCGGCCGCGGCCCACGCTCCCCTCATGGCCGGGCGCGCGCGGGCTTTTCATTCATTTTTTTATTATCCCGCCGCCCGAAAGTCAAAAGGCGCGCGCTCCCCGCGCATGCGCGTCCGTCCGCTCCCTCCCGCTGAAAGGGGAAGCGCGCCCCCGCCAGGCGCGTTCCTGTTCCCGCCTTTTTTTTCCCCTCCTCCCCCCACCCTCGCCTTCAGGCAAACTGCGCATGCGCCGTCCCTATGAGAGACAGGGAAGGAAAAGGAACTGTAACAGTAATTCAGGGGTAACGATGCCAGCGAGGCGTTACTCCTTTGAGTCATGCGTTACCACCCCACTTCCAGGATGGGTGAATCCAGAGGTGGCTGGACGCCCAATCATGCTCTCAGCAGCTGCTGGCTGGGGATGATGGAACCTGTAATCCTTAAAAAGGGATATCTACATCTTTACAATTTACTTATTCAATTATTTAATTTTTAATGCTGCCCTGGGTGGTTTGCAAACACGAAAAAGGCAACCACCGAAGGTCAGAAGGGCCGAACCGACTCCATAGTCAATAAGATCATCAAAACGAACATAGTGGTCCTTTTTAAAAGACGCCATGAAATACATACATAAAACGTTTTAAATGGCAGGGCCAATCTCAGTATAGACGGGAAGGAATGTGTGGGTTTAGGCCTCCGCTCTTTCTGCCGAAAGGGTGGGAGGCCGCTAATCGTGACTTAAAAAAAAAATAAAAATACAGATTTTGAACATCTTGATTTAAAACATGATTTTAAAAATAATAATAATTCGTCCCCGTCATACAGCAGCTTGACGTTAATGATCTCCATCATGTTTCTGGATCCGGCCTCCGTTCAATCCACCTCCTATTCCCAATTAAAAGCTTTAATTAAAACCCCTGTACAGTGGCGCAATTTGCCAGTGCACTTTATCTCACTACCATTTGCAACATAACTAACCAGTAGGATTTTGCTATTAAATTTTTGGTGCATATATAGAGTACAGGAGGAAGAGTCAGGTTACGTTACGTTGCCTGCCCTATTAAAAATAGAATAGAACAGAATAGAAGTTAGAATGGAGGGGTTCTTTTTCAATGTAATTTTTTTAAATTAAATAAATTTTTCATTTTTAAAAAAAAACACGGTTGTAGCATCCTTTTAGAATATTATTAATAATCATAATTTCTGGATCCAAATGGAGAGACATCTTGAACATAACACAGCAGACAGAGTAATCATAGAATGAAGGTCGGTCTGGATCATTAACATGGCAATTCCAGGGGATGCCAGAGTTGGAAATAAAGAAGGGGGGGGGGGAACTAACAAAATACAGAGAGCTGGCCATCGAAACATCTCGCTTGTGGATGAAACACAACTTAGTGGTCCCCGTCGTCATTGGGGCTTTGGGAACAATATCAAGAAATTTCACAAAGTGCTATAAGGAGCTGAAGATCTCAGAAATCAGAGCTATGGGGGAAAAAAGGCAATATTAGGAACAACATACATACTGCACTGATATTTAACAGATTTTTGGGTTAAACCCCCTATCTGTTATATAATACCAGTCAATGTTTTTACAATGTAACGCCTGTTGTTGTTGTTTTTTTAATTAAAATGCTGTATTTACATATGCATCTTAGTTTATTTGGCCACACCGCTTTTAGCCCAGACCCCTCGAGCGTGCTTTCGAACCTGCAACCTGGCCTTCGGGGGGCCCGTCTGAGATGACCCCACCCCAGTTTAGAGGAGGGTCAGCATCCTTTGACAGAGAGGTCGGATCCCCCAGGGCTTGAATCCGATCCCAACAGATATACCGGCTGTTTTTCACAACAACAACAAACCAGCCAAGCAGGCGATGATGCTCTGATTTGGGGGCATCTCTCCCCTCTTCCCATTACTCTGTGGTTAAGGTGTTATTGGGGTGTGTGTGTGTGTGTGCGCGCACATTTGTTTGAATAACAAGTGAAAGATTCTTGGTGTTTCTTTTTCCAGGTGGGCCACCCTGCGCCTGTCCCTCCTGCCGAATTTAGTAACACGGATGCCCATGACAGACTGCAGTGAGAAGCTGATCAGATAGCACATTCGCTCATACCTCGGGCTCGGCGGAGATTCCTGCCAACTCACTGTGGCCTGCACTCACAACCATGGCTGCTCCAGGGCTCTGGTCGGTGGACTACGAGGTGTATGGGGACGTCCAGGGTGAGTCCCTTCTTTGCTTCCCTCCCACACCATCTCTGACACACTGATTGTGCTGCTTCCTATCGGGTGCTTGCGCATGGCGAGGGCTGCTTTGCACCCCCACCCTGTGGTTCAGGCTGCCAACAGTACACCCCTTGAAATAAGATGCCAGCCGAGCCTGCGGGCTGCAGAATCTCCTTGCAGTTCTAACGGCAGCAAAGACAAGCTGCTCTGCAGCCCGAAAGCACTTAATTGAAGCCAATTCCCCCGGGGGGGGGGGAAGGGGAGAGAAGAAACTAATTGGGAGCGTTAATGTAATTTGGTGTTCAATTCATTTCACATCTCCTAAAGCAGCAGCAGCAGCAGAGAAAGAGAGAGGGGTTGTTTTTTTCTGTAATGCTAAGATCTGGGCCATGATGAGGTGGGAGGCTAAGCATCCTTGAATCAACCTCATTTCTTGATTCAAACGGCCTCCCTCTCTCCATCAGAAAGGATTGTGCGATGTGGTCCAAAAAGGGTTTTGTTAATATGATCTCCCTAGTTCAAAAAGGGGAGCTCAAAAACCCTGTTTCCATGTTTAAAAGAAGCAAGCAAGATGGTGGGGGGGGTCATGTCTGGCTTAGCATTGCATGCCTTTTGTCACTTAAGATGTAGTGATAAGATGTGGTCCGCTGCTCTTTTGCAAGATTCCAACCTTCCCTTTTGAAACACAGGCCAGGAGTAGCATTTATGGTCTGCCATATACTGTATTACCTAAGAGACCAGCGTCTCCTGTATAGGTCCATTGGATTCCTCAGATCCCCGGGAGAATCCACCCCACCCCCCCATGGTTCCACGTGCTCTTCATGTCTGCCTTGCAATCTCTGGGATCAGTTCATGTTGTTTTGCTTTCTGTGTGAATTACCTTTATCTCCAGAACACCGCCCTGCTCCTAAACATTTTGGCTTAGGTACATACTGTAAATATACCAGTTTATACAAGCGTGTCTTGCATGACTGACTTCTGTCTCATGAGCCCCCATAAATATTGTATGTTGAACTGTGTATTGTGAATGTTGCATATATTATATTGGCCCACATTCTGTTGTTTAGTGTAGTAAATTGCACCTAGAATAGGCCCATTGAATCAATGAGGATTTGGTAAGTCAACACCTCCTTACGTTCCATTGATTTAAATGGGCCTACTCTTGTTGCAATGTACTTTAGTAAGTCACCCTTGGAGCAGACCCATTTGAATCAATGCGATTTACAGAGGTGTGGACTCACTAAATCTCATTGATACAACGGGTTTACTCTAATGAAATTAACTGTATTCAGTAGCAAGATTTTGTATACAGTAGTATGCATTTCTGCATAGAGTGCATTTATGATTGTTGCACATCGTTTTGGCATTTGAACATCTAAAAAGGTTTGCACATACTTGTAAATGATAGGTAGGTAGGTAGGTAGGTAGGTAGGTAGGTAGGTAGGTAGGTAGGTAGATAGATAGATAGATAGATAGATAGATAGATAGATAGATAGATAGATAGATAGATAGATAGATAGATAGATAGATAGATAGATAGATAGATAGATAGATAGATAGATAGATAGAAAACTGTAAGCCACAACTATTACTTAGGTTAGTATGACGTCACAGAATGAAGAACAATCATCTGAGATTGTGGTCACAGAGCATGTCCTTTCCATGACGGAAGTAAAATGTCGTTTTAGGAGGAGTCTAAATCTCAATGTGAGTGGGCAGTGTGTTTTGTTCTTTGTGAATATGTACCTCTTTGTCCCCCCCCCTTCACAAAATTAAGGAAACAAACCATTGAAGATGAGCTTGGTATGATATCCCAACCCTGAATGATGGTTTGCTGCACTTAAACAATCCAGGATTGTATGCCAGCTTTAAACCAGGATTGTTGTGGTTGACTCACGATTGGCATTCTTGACATGTTTGAGCACAATCAACCACAATCCTGAGTTTGCTAAGTTTATGTTTGCCGCTAATGCGATCCATATGTAACCTCTCTTTCTCCCCCTTTCCTAGGTGTCTTCTTCAGAAAGGTAAGACGTAACTCATTATGGGGTGTGGTGAAGACTTATAACTGAGCACTAAAGGTGGTGCTTTCCAAATGGAGGTTTCAAAGGCCAGTGGCTCTTCCACTTGGAATGGTACAAGATTGGGATCTCTTGAATGCCTTCAACTTCAGGAAGGCTCAGGGGTTTAGGTCTCTACTTGGGGAGCCAGAGGTTGGGAGTTCGAATTCCCCCGTGCTTCCTTGACCAGGGGCTGGATTTGATGTCCCATAGACTCCTTTCCAGCTCTATGCAGTTCTGTGATTACGTATTAAGGTCCCTGATTTCCCATGAATTGGAAGCAGCGTTGGCAGAGCAGAACAAAATGGCAACTAAATATTTGATAGGCTTAGGGTAAAATAAATTGCACCTAGAGTAAGCCCATGGAATCAGTGGGGATCTGGGGAGTCCATTGTTCTTTAAGCTCCATGGATCCAGAGAACCTGCTCTAATCCTGACCTACAACGCTAAGCAAAACGATTTCACTATTGTTTTATGATTGATGATTGTGTTTTGCATTTCATACATTGCAAGATGAGAAACCCCTCCTTTAAAAAAATGTTAAATTGGCATTGAAAAGTTTAAAGAAATCATCATCATTAACATCAAATACGTTTCTTGGCTGTGCTTCTGAAAACTACGTTTTTTGGGGAGAATTGGTGCAATACTGTATAAGCGCAAGCCGAGGCAGGTGAATTGATCTCTCTGCGCGAGAAAGGGCTACGTAAGGATAAGACCAAATTCTCCACAGAAAGCAACATAGAAAGAAAATAATAATAATTGTTTTTCAAGGCTACTTGGTTTTGTCATGGGCCTTGCATGCCCCCTTTCTCTCTGGGTTTGACAAGCAGGGTTGGTGTGAGTCCACATACAGTGGTGCCTCGCAAGACGATGTCAATTCGTTCCGCAAAAATCGCTGTCATACGAAAACATCGTCTTGCGAAACGAAAAAGCCCATTGAAATGCATTGAAACCTGTTCAGTCCGTTCCAATGGGCTGAAAACTCACTGTCCAGCGAAGATCCTCCATAGGGGCGGCCATTTTTGCTGCCTGTAAAGCGGGGAATCCGTCCTGAAAACACAGCGGGCAGCCATTTTGCACAGCGGGCGGCCATTTTAGAACCATCGATCAGCTGTTTCTAAATCGTCGTTTAGCGAAAAATCGGTTCCCGAAGCAGGGAACCAATCATCGTTAAGCGAATTTTCCCCATAGGAACATAGTTTTGCAATCGCAAAAGCTATCACAAAAACTTCTTCATCAAGCAGTTTCGTTGTTTAATGAGGCAATCGTTAAGCGAGGCACCACTGTATTGTTGTTGTTACATGCTGTCAGGTCACCTCTGACTTACGGTGACCCTATGAACGACCGAGAATATGTGGAGCGATCGGTCCACATAGAGGATTTAAGCAGCCTTTGGGAGAAGGCAGTAAAGACCTAAGCTGAAAATCAGATTATTTGGTGAAGCTGCCTTTCCTTACTCCCTTTTTCTCTGTCGCAGCCTCCAGGAACTCTGAACATCTGCTTGTCTGAAAGGGCCATCACAGACCATATAACATACACTCAGCCGCTTCCCTCTCGTTCTGTATATTCAAAACACAACATTCCTCCATGAAGACAATTCATATATTCAGGAGCCTGTTGTCGAATAAGGAGACAGTGAGCAGTGCCTGTAAATCAATTTATTTCAGTCTTTCCTGACCTTTTCTTTTCTGTCTCTCTTTTTTAAAATTAGTACACAGAAGAGCAGGGGAGAAAGTTAGGAGTCGTTGGCTGGGTGAAGAACACGACTTGGGGAACGGTGACTGGACAAGTTCAAGGGCCAAAAGAGAAAGTGGACATCATGTATGTATGCAAAGCCGGCGCCTTCTGTGATTTTTCTATAGTAGGGGCTGCATGTTCAGGTTGGATGACAGCTGGGAAGCCAAGCGCAGAGTAACAAGGATATTGTAAAGCCCCTTGCCTTTTTTTTTCTTGTTTAGCTTACTGGCTGACTGAAGTGTTGTTGTTGTTTAGTCGTTAAGTCGTGCCTGACCCTTCGTGACCCCATGGACCAGAGCACGCCAGGCCCTCCTGTCTTCCACAGCCTCCTGGAGTTGGGTCAAATTCATGTGGGTCGCTTCGATGACCCTGTCCAGCCATCTCATCCTCTGCCCCTCCCTTCTCCTCTTGCCTTCACACTTTCCCAACATCAGGGTCTTTTCCAGGGAGTCTTCTCTTCTCAAGAGATGGCCAAAGGATTGGAGCCTCAGCTTCAGGATCTGACCTTCCAGGGAGCACTCAGGGTTGATTTCCTTCCAAACAGATAGGTTTGTTCTCCTTGCAGTCCAGGGGACTCTCAAGAGTCTCCTCCAGCACCACAACTCAAAGGCATCCATTCTTCGGCGGTCAGCCTTCTTTATGGTCCAGCTCTCACTTCCATACACGGCTACTGGAAAAACCATAGCTTTGACTATGCGGAACTTTGTCGGCAAGGTGATGTCTCTGCTTTTTAAGATGCTGTCTAGGTTTGTCATCACTTTCTTCCCAAGAAGCAGGCATCTTTTAATTTCGTGGCTGCTGTCCCCCATCTGCAGTGATCACGGAGCCTAAGAAGGTAAAATCTGTCACTGCCTCCATATCTTCCCCTTCTATTTGCCAGGAGGTGATGGGACCAGTGGCCATGACCTTAGTTTTTTTTTTTTTTTGATGTTGAGCTTCAGACCATTTTTAGTACTCTCCTCTTTCACCCCCATTAAGAGGTTCTTTAATTCCTCCTCACTTTCTGCTATCAGACTGAAGTGCAGAATGTGTCTAATCACGAAAATATTTTTAGTGCTGCATCTATCACGGCGAGACCCTTTTCCCTCCGGGATTTGGACACCCCAACACTAAAGTTTCTTTGTTAGGTTCAACAAATAAATCAAAACCCCAACAACAAGAGCATTGCATCCTAAAGGCATTTGTCATGGTTACTTTAATATCTTCCCTGATATGACCAGAGATATAGGATGCTCCAGACAGTCACAGGGTGGTCTGAAACACTGAGAAGGGCAGGATGAGTGAGCGATTGATTGCCTTCTTGTTTTCCCAAAGACAAGAAAGCAACACAAAAGCAGCACACACATACACCCCTCGGTTTACATCTGCAATATTTTTAAAAGATTGGAAGGTAAGCTATAACTTGTTAGTATTGCTGCATCATTTTGTCCTGGCAGAGAAAAAAAACCCAACAACAATATTCTACGCACCCGTTCTAAAAATGGAGGCCGCCCAAACAAACAAAAAAATCATAACTTTTTTGGATCAGCACCAAGTTTGCCATAGCTGTATCAGACACCCTGCCTTAGCTCTGTGCCACCTTTGGGCACGCTCGGGCAAAAGGTTTTCGAGATATGATTTTTTTTAAAAAAAAGTACAACTCTTCTATCCTTGACAAAGGGAAACCCAGAAGGGAAAATCTCGGAACCTGACTCTGTTTCTTCATCCGTGGACCACTCAGACCCCAAGCAAGTTGGCAGGGCTGTTTTTCGAGAAGTTTGCTAAGGTCTCTTCTATAGCTCGGAGCCACAAAATAATCAAAACGGCAGTGAGCACAAGAGGGGATCCTGTGGTGTGTAGACCATCTTGACTGCAGACGGTGTCGTCAGCATCCAGGGTGCTATGTAAAGCTTGGTATCCTTTTTTTTTCCTGCTGGCCATGTGGGCATGGTGCTGTGCAGCCATATCAGACCATTTGACGGCGTTTTGAAGCATGGCTACAGAAGTACGCAATACTCCACCTTCATAAATCAAAGTTGTTGTTTTTTTAAAGAAACACAATAATGGAAAAACTCTTTTCTACACTCGTGATCTTAAAAAAACCACAACACCCTGTGCTAGCAATTTGCAAAACCTTCTTTTCCACTTCGCCCCCCACCCCACCCGTCCACCGGAAACCTCTAAACTAGGGCATCTCCCTCGTCTCGGTGGATTGACACCCGGTAAATCTGGAACTCGGGTCAGCTTGCAATTAGACAGCTGGTCCAGGAGGAGAGGAAGAAAATTGCTTTTATGAATTTGTGGGCGACAGCAGGGGCTGCGGATGGGGGTCCCCAAGGGGCGGCGGGGTGGGTGGGTTTCTGGTGAGGAGTCTCCTGCAACACGGGGGGGGGGCTTCCGTCACCTTCACGGAGCCGACAACCAGAGGCTGTTTCTATAGCAACAAATCCCCCCCTTTCCATCACCTTCAAGATACACAGAGAAGCGGAGAACAGGCGAGGAAACTGGGGCAGTTTCCATAGCAACCTGTCTCCGCCACCTTCCCATCTTTGAGGGGGATGAAAGAGGAAATGGGAGCTGCGCTACTCCATCCCTTCTCTTTGTGAGCAGGAGATAATCCATAGCAACTAGTATTTCCCCCCCCCATGAACAGTCTTCTGTTTCCCCCCCATTCCCTACCCCATTGGGGTTGTTGTTGTTTTTAAAAAACTGGAACACCAGCTGTTAAAACGTTGTGTTCCTATATCAGTGACGGCTTCATTTGTGGCTTTTTTTTTTAAATAAAAAGGGACTTTCTTGAATGGTCTTAACGGCAGCAGGAAAGATCCTAGCCTTTGATTTAAAAAAAAAAAAGAGAAATGTCAAAATGTCAAAAATGACTACCACGGTTATTTTCTGTTCCAGGCTTGGTGGCTCGAAGCTTTTGCCCTTGCAAAGGAAACAAGACTCTCCTTGCACCTTAACCACTGATAGTATCTATGATGACATATACTGTTAGGGGCAAAGTTAATTTCATCCGGGGGTGGGTGGGTGGAGGCAGTCCCTGGAACTTTACGTCATAATAGCTGCTGCTTCGAGCTTCCACGTGCCCCAAGATCCATCCTGTTTTTGCTACAAAAAACCCCACAACACTGTTATCCTTCCAGTTGTTCCTTAAAGACAAGCGCTATCAAGTGGAGGCTGTATTTTTTTTAATGCATTCAATTTATACCCTGGTTTTTCCTACCAAGGAATTATGCCACTGCTCATTACGGGGTTCGAAACGGACTCACTCCGGTCTTAAAATCTAACACTCCAATCACTGTAGCACGCAAGTCTTTTTTTCATCTTGAATTGCAAAAGTACATTGAGGCCCAGTTTAAATCATGTATTCTAATACTTAATCGCATATGTGGAATGAGGGTAGACAGCTTTTCTGCAAGAATGGTCCTCAAAAGTGTTTTGCAAGATTCGTAAATAACATTCCCGGCGTGGTGCAGTGGATAGAGTGACAGTCTAGGACTCTGGAGAACAGGGTTTGAATCCCTGCTCAGCCATGGGAACTCACTGGCACTGGTAAAACCACTCCTTAAATATCTTGCTTACTTCGACTTGATGACACAGAACACACACGATAATAACATAGCAGTATTAGCTTTGTCATAAGAGCTGCGCCCATTGCCCCAGCCAATTGGGGCTGATCACTGAGCATGTTTCGGTTGTGTGCCTGCTTGTGTGCCCAACTGCACAACTAAGATGCCATCCAGCACCCTGTCAATTAGCTGCAATTAGCTTAAGTGAGTTATACAAGCCTTAGGTCGCACCGGGAGGATTTTTGGCCAGTCCGAAATATATCACTAACATTTTACTTTCAGGAATAAAACTGTAACCAGCCGTCACTTTAGAATTGGGAGGAATTTATTCCCCCCCCCACCCACCGGGGTGGGTAGTGACTTCTGTGTCCCCTTCTGTCTGTAGCATGGCCCACTTCTTTGAGACATTTGGAGCCCATTTGTTCTGCCGTGCCTTTTTTGCCACGACCCCTTCTGCAGCTTCTGTCACACAATGTGGTGTGGATTCCATTATTCACCGCCATTGAGGAAGAGAGGGACGTGGTGGCGCTGCGGGCTAAACCGCAGAAGCCTGTGCTGCAGGGTCAGAAGACCAAGCAGTCGTAAGATCGAATCCACGCGACGGAGTGAGCGCCCGTTGCTTGTCCCAGCTCCCGCCAACCTAGCAGTTCGAAAGCACGCAAATGCAAGTAGATAAATAGGGACCACCTCGGTGGGAAGGTAACAGCGTTCTGTGTCTAAGTCGCACTGGCCATGTGACCACGGAAGATTGTCTTCAGACAAAACGCTGGCTCTATGGCTTGGAAACGGGGACGAGCACCGCCCCCTAGAGTCGAACACGACTGGACAAAAATTGTCAAGGGGAACCTTTACCTTTATTGAGGAAGAGACGCCAATAAAGAGCCTGGTGGAGGATGTCCAGCCTTCCTGTAAAATGTGTGTTTAAGGGAAAAGCCGTGTTCTTGCTGTGACGTTGCAGGCCGTAAGAGGGATCCGAAGGGGGAAGGAGGGCAGTCAGGCTGACGTTGCTGACCCATGCTTCTTTCTGCCGCAGGAAGAACTGGCTACGTACTGTAGGAAGCCCCATGTCACGGATCGACCGCACTGTGTTCTCGAACGAAAGAGAGATCACCGGTCTGGAGTTCCAAGCCTTCAGCACCAAGTATTAGAGGCTGTTAGCTGGTCTGTTCATTCACTTTTGGGGTGTGTGTGTGTCAGTTTGCACCACCTGCACAGGGCTGGCGAGATGGGGGGTAGGCCAGAAGCCCCTCCCCGCAGGAGATGCTTACACCCTCTTCTTCCTGCCCCCCATGTTTATGAACCTTAGGACCTTCTAACCCCTTACACACAGGCATGGTTCGTAAAAGGCTTTTGAATCAAACCTCTTATGGGTTCCAGTTGTCCTGTCTTCTCTCCCTCCTCCCCGTCAACATCAGTTCAGCAAGAATGTTAGCTCATTAAAGATTGTTTTTAAAACAAAAAAAAAAAGGCTCAGTGTCTTTGGGACGTACAGTCGGGCAGGGTCAGATGTACGTGGACATTTTTTTAAAAAAGGGATAATTTCAGTCTCTGGGAAATCTTAGCGAGGGGCTGCAAAACCGAGTGAGGAAGAGGAGTTTTCTGGTGGAAGGGTAGGCGTGTGAATGTGCTGAAGGATAAACAGTACGTAGATAAGGTTGTAGCACGCTTAGGACTCTTTGAGTCTGATCCGGCAAGGATAAAATCTGATTGTCCTGGAAAAGGTGGCTTTGCTGGTCATCCCGTACATTGATTCTTCTGTCTGTCCACGAATCGGTTTTGCTTGGCTCCTGAAAAAAAGCAGTTCTTCCGCTGGACCCAAAAGGTCCAGATTGGGGATGGAAGAGGGCCGGGCTGATTCGCGATCTCCTGTCTATCGTGCAATCACTGGAAAATAGTTTCCACCAGACCGTAACAGAAGTGGTCCAAAATGTGAGTTATTGCCCTGTCTGTCTGCACCCTAACTCGTTTCATTTAGCATAATCTTGTTATAGGGTGGTGTTTTTCGCAGGTAGAGTTGATGTTTTGGAGGGAACTTCGCAGGGTCGCATGGGTGTGGGGGTTTTCCACATGTTGAAAGAGGTCTTCATCAGCTTTATTTCCCCTGCAGTTGTTTTTCTCCCCAGATCTGATAAGCTCTGGAATTTAACAGCCCCTGATGGTACAAACAGCTGGTTTGCATACACTCTGACGACAGAATACAGTTAATATTTTAGAGTAGCAGCATTGTTCAAGCACCAATGAAACAAAGGAGATAACAGATGTGGAACAATGGAACGGACTAAAAATGGATTATGTAGTTCAGTCTCTTTTGCAGCATATGGCAATTTCTGGGGAGAGGAAGGATTGCATCTCCCCTTCCTCTGTGCATGCTGGATCAGTCAGGGAAAAATCGAAATAGAAAGAATCCGAAGCATTAGATTTAAACATGCATTTATTGCAGAATAAAAGCTTTGTAGGTATGCATTTATGTGTCTTTTAAAACCTGTTGTCGTAATCGCTTTTATCAAATATAATATTTTAATATAATGTGTATTTAATTCTTTTTGAAAAATATTTGAATAACTGATTCTTCTTCGCCTTCCATATTGTCTTATTTAATTACGTGAGCTGCCCTGGGTGCTTTCAAGGGAGAAAGGAAGGGTAAATATTTTGAAGGCAGGATGGGTGGATGTAGCCTTCCAGGTATCAACAGACTCCGGTTCACATCAGTTCCAGCCAATGTGTTCAAAGGCTGGGTATTTAGACGCTAAAATCTGCCCTGCTTAAAAATAATAACAACAATTATATTTATTATGATTATTATTATTATTAAAAACAGCAATATTAGGAATAGCATACACACTGCACCCATACTGAACAGATACTTCGGTTTTTGGTTAAAACTTGTATCTGTTCTGTAATACCAGTCGATGTTTTTTATAATTTTGATTGAATGTGCCTGGTGTTTTTGAATAAGAATAACAGAACAGCAGAGATGGAAGGGACCCATCAAGGAAGGCAGAGGTGGGAATCGAACTCCCAACCTCTTGCTCCATAGCCAGAGAGACCTCGTAGCATCTAATTCAGATCTACCGTTTTTACGTCTTCTTCTACTTTGACGGAGGCACTCCCGAGGAGGCCAAGATGGTGACCGTGGGCCGAACACGTCCGTTGGAGGAACTGCCCATCTAAACTTAGCGTAGCGGCTTCCTTCGTGATGCGAAGCAAGACCTTGGAAAGGGACTCGTCAGGTCAACTGCGCAGAGTCCGGAAATCAGGCCTCCTTTCTCCAAACCGGGACGTTTCTCAGCTGTCCCCCCATTGCAGTCCCGCGACCACTTTTTATTAGCTAAATCTGTGTTTTAAAATCTCGACACACAAAAAAAGAGGAGGTTGGCGCCCTCCTCGTCCCACGGCACCACGGGCGGGCGTTGTGAGGAGGCACAGAAGGGACGCAGGTGGCCGAAAAGGCTTGCCCCCGTTTCGGACGCCCATCCTGTCTGGCGGTTGTGGGAAGCGACGGGGATGAAGGCCACGGGGGGGGGGGAGAGAAAGGACACCCCAGATTAGGGAAGGCTGGCAGGGACGTCCACGGGCGGGAGCCCCACTTCCATCAGCCCTGTGGCCCTTTGCCGACCTCCAGAGCGCCAACATCCATTGGAGTCGGTCGGTTGGGGGAGAAGCCATTCTGAATGCTGAAAAAGCCTGAAGGGCAGCATCCTAGGTGGCCTCTGGGGGAGGACCACCTGCGTGTCTGGACCTCCACTGTGCCTCGAACCGAACCAGGAGCGCCGGGTGGTTCCCTGCCTTCATGAATTGGGTCACTGAGATTTAAAGGATGGGTGTGTGTGTGTGTGTGTGTGTGTGTGTGTGTGTGTGTGTGTGTGTGTGTGTGTGTGTGTGTGTGTTCCTTGGGCAGGAGGCTCTCCCCGTTCTTCGCCAGGTGAGGCCTGGATCTCTCTCTCTCTCTCTCTCTCACACACACACACACACACACTTTCTCACACACACACATTCTCTCACACGCTCACAGGCACACACACACACACTTTCTCTCACACACGCTCACAGGCACACACACACACACACACACACACTTTCTCTCACACATACTTTCACACACACATTCTCACACATTCTCACACACACACACTTTCTCACACACGCAACACTTTCTCACACATTCTCTCACACACATTCTCTCACACACACTCACAGGCACATACACACTCACACACATGCACATACACACACACACATTCACACACTTTCACACACATTCTCTCACACACGCTCACAGGTGCACACACACACACTTTCTGACACTTTCTGACACACACATTCTCTCACACATTCCCCCCCACACACACTCAGGCACACACACACACACACACACACATTCACAATCTCATACACACACACACACACATATACACATGTACCCCTCTGAGCGGGGGGGGGCTGAGCCCTCCTCTCCCCCCCTCCATCCCCCCTCCCCAATCCTGGCGGCGCCCTCCCCCTCCCCCCTCCCCCCCTCGGCTTCCCCGGTGAGTGGCGTCGGCGGCGCCCAATTGCCGCTCGGGCTTTCGGGGCTGGGAGGCGGGAGATGGCGGGGCTCTCCTCATTCAGAGTCCTTGGAGGGGGGGGCGGCGAAGGAGAGAGAGGGGGGGAGGGGGGAGAGGGAGAAGGAGGAGCGACAGAGAGAGGGGGAGCGAGAGAGGGAGGAGGCTTCCCCCCCCACACACACACCGCCCGCCCTCCCGCTCGTTCGCCTTCGCCTTCCCCGCCTTCGCCTTCCCCGCCGCCACCTGTGATGCTGCCGCGGCGGCTGCGGGCGCTGCTGGAGCCGAGAAGGGGAGGCGGCCGGGATGCCCGCCCGGGGGGAGCCTTGAGAGGAAGAGGTAAGGGGGGGGTCGCCTTTGCATGGTCTCTCTCCCCCCCCCGCCTTGGACCGGATCGGGGCCCGAGGGTGGGGGGGAGAGAGAGAGAGATGGGGGGGGAGGCTCCTCTGCCGGGCCCGCCGCGCATCCCCTTTCCCCGGGCGAGGAGGGGGGAGCGGAGCAGCAGCAGGAGCAGCATTGCGGCACCTGGGCTTTTTTTGTGGGGGGGGGGGAGGAAGAAGAAGAAGAAAAGGCGCCCGGGCGGTGGGGCTGCTACCCCCCCCAAAAAAGGCCACCGCGTGGCTTGGCTTGGCTTGGGTGGGGAGTTTGGGGGGGACGCCTTGGAGGGCATTACACCCCCACCCCCCCACCCCAGGTGGAGGGAGATCGGGGGGGTGTCTTCGGCTGGGCTGGGGGGCGCGGGAGGAAGGGAAGGAGAACAGGCCCGGGAGGGGGAGGGAGGGAGGGAGGGAGGGAGGGAGGATGATGATGATGATGCCGCCGGGGAGCGCGCCCTCGGAGGGTGGCGGGGATGGAGCTGGGGCAGCTGGGGAGGGGGGGAGAGGCTGGTTGTGATCCTTCCCCCACCACCCCCACCCCCTTCAACAGCCCCCCCTCCTCCTTTCTAAAGAGCCCAAACCAGCCCCCCCCCGCCAGCTCCTTTGGCGTAATTGCTCTAGAAATAACAGGGCTCCAGGGGTGGGGGTGCATTGGGCAGCAGGGCACTCTGCCCATGCCCAGAGGTCGGAGTGCCTGCCTTATTCATTAAACCCCCCCCCCCCTTCCAGTTCCTCTCCTAAGGCATTGCATCTGGAAAAAAATGTGTGTGGGGGGCAATAAGACATTTTGGCAAGGCCTGTTCTCTGCCAGCCTCTTTTTTTTTTTGCAATCCTGGGTTGCTGCTTTCAGGGATGTGTGTGTGTGTGTGTGTGTGTTGGTTGTGGTAGCCCAAGGCATTTTGCAGCCTGAATCAAATGTATGCCCCCCCCCTTCCAGCAATCCAGAAATAGAAAACCTCTTGGAGTGGTACTTGAAGCCGACTCCAGCGTTGCCTGGCCCAAAGGAGAGCAAAATGGTTTCGGGGAGCAGGTCGGGGAGCTTCCCATAGCCGCGGCCCTCGGGGTGCCCCATTCTCGTGCGTGCCTCGTGTCGCCCACCCGGCGGTTCTCGAACTCGGCCTCTGCCTGCTGTTTCTCCTTTCCATTCAATCATTCCAGCCGTGGGCGACCCTTCCACCCCCATACTCTGCCTCCGAGGGTTGCCTATGTATGTAATATATATAATATTTTTCCCATATTTAGTAATCCGTAAGGCCCTCTTTTTTTTTTAAAGGGTGGTCTGCCTTTCGGATGAGCCGAGGCCTTGTTCTAAGGTCTTATGACTGAATTCCAAGAGGGTTCGACAAGAATTGCCCGCAGCCTACCAAAGTGAAGGAAAAAAAAAATACAGTGGTGCCTCGCTAGACAGTTACCCCGCATGACAGTTTTTTCGCTAGACATTGACTTTTTGCGATCGCTATAGCGATTCGCAAAACAGCGATTCCTATGGGAGAATTTCGCTGGACAATGTTTGGTCCCTGCTTCGCAAACCCATTTTCGCTAGACGACGATTTTGACAGCTTCCTCCGCGCTCGCAAAAAGAGGTGTTTGTGGGACCTAAGCTTCGCAAGACAGCGATTTAAACAGCGGATCGGCGGTTCGCAAAGCGGCTTTCCTGTGGCCGATCTTCGCTAGACGATGACAATTCTTCCCCATTGGAACGCGTTAAACAGGTTTCAATGCATTCCGGTGGGGAAATGGTTTTCGCTAGATGGTGATTTCGCTAAACAGCGATTTCAGTGGAACGGATTATCATCGTCCAGCGAGGCACCACTGTACAAAGAAAAAAGGAAAAAAAATCCTGCCCCAGTCTCCTACTTCTCCCAGTTCTGTGTGGGTGGGGATTAGGGTGGGTTTAGATGCAGGAAGTGCTGCCAGAGTAAAAAACAAAACACAGGTAAGTCTTTGATTTAGAACCGAAATAATTCTTTTCTCGACACAGGGCGTTATTAGAGGGGGCGGTGAAAATATAGGGTCAGCCTAAGGCATCTTTAGTGCCTAGGGTGCGAGATTCACACATCGTTGGCTCCCACAAACTCATCCGGCACAATTCGGATTGTGGAGGGACTCATTCTGCACCATTTCCGAGGAGAAGTGATGCCGAAAGGCCGAAACGCTGGCCCGAGATGGGTAGGAGAACAAGGTTTGGGGATCATCTCAGGCTGATTCGTAGATAAACGTTCTGTACCGTACTTGATTCGGTGTCTCCTCACTCAGTAGCCGGCCGCTGAATATTTGGATGGCCTTCCTTGACAAACGGGGTGTGCATGTGTTTTGGGGGTCGGAGAAATTTGGTTTAATGGCGCTGGATGCGTGATGCCCCTTTCAAACATGAGGTTGACATAAATTTGTCGGAGTTGCTCTGGATCGTCTTGTAGGTGGCTGGATGGAGAAGAGTGAAACTTAAGGATCTTGGATATGGGAATTGAAGAGGATTAGGGGCTTAGAGGGAGAAAAAAAGTTACATCTCCTGCTGGTTTGCACCACTGCAGGCTCAGCATCAGCACTCAAGGGTGGAAGAACAAAGTGCCTCTGAGTATGTGCAGAGGGCATTTAGCTCCCCGTTTAATTCATGCAGCCCACACAGCACAACTGAAAAGGAGGGTGGCTTCCTCTTGATGTCCCCCCCCTTCCCCTTTAGATTTATTTTACAGTCAACCTCTCCAGCCACGGACCGCCGTTTTGGAAAATCGTAAGTTCTTTTCGGTGCATTGTCATCCGGGGGCCAGCCCTCTCGCTAGACGAAGTGGGGCGTCTGCCTTACGTCCCCCCAAAAGGCCAGTAAAGGGTGGCTTAATGCTTTAGATTCAAATTGTTGCACATTTCTAAATTGAGAGGTGCTTCTGGCCTTTTTTCTTTCCTCCCCAGGTGCCAAAAAAACTTGGCTGGCCCTAGCCGCGGCTGATGGGGACGCGTGTGGATCACGTTTCCATTTGTGATTTTTGCGCCGGCCTTGACGATCTCCGCATACCTCTCTTACTCCCCTACACTGGCCATAAATCGGGCAGGGAGATTTGATTTATTCTTAAGATTCTAGGTTGACTCTTTAATTATATTATTGTGCACACACACACACACCCCAGAAGCTCCTGCCCGTATCACGTCCTTTCCACTTTCAAGTCCTATTTTAGGAGCAAATTAAAAGGAACCGGAGATCTTATGCCCCATGAATGAATCTGAAAGAAAGCTTGTTTCTTGGGGGTCACCCATGTGCCTTTTTTTGCCTTGAAAAGGACACTCCCCCCCCCCCTTTTCTACTCTGCTTTGTCTCCCACCCGGACTCCAGCTGGCTGTCCTTGGAGGGTGTCTTCGGGAGCCATGGCCCCCCACCTCTCCTCCTCCCCTTGCCGGCTCCATGCAATCAACCCACCCACCCGCCCACCCCCTTCTCCCGCTGTTTTCTAGCCAGCTGGCCCTAGAAGCTGCGGGAGAAGGAGGATCAGCTCCAGCCGCAAGGATAAGAAAGCTTTCTCGTGTGTCATCTCTTAACCCCGGCGTTACAGGTAGGAAAAAAAAGGAGAATTGCACCTTGTGGTTGCGTCCGGTGGTGGCTGGCAGGTGGGTAGGGAGGTATATTCAATATCCCCGTTTGGTTGGGGGTCTCTTTCTGCACGCCTCCCTCTGGACCCAGCTCCCAACCCTGATCCCCGTCCCGGAAGCCCACGAAAGACAGCGACTTGGAAGGAGGAGATGAAGCCCGGCGGGGCTGGGGCGGTTTCTCCGTGTACTTTTCCTGGCCCCGTGGACTTCCAGAAGAGCCCCAGAGAAGAGAAGGGGAAGCTTTCCTTTGGCGTCAGAAGGGTCGCCGTTCCGAACGGGGCATCTCCAGGGAAGGACGGCAGCGATGCCCACCTCTTAAACGCTTAGCGAGGGTCTGCCAGCCAGAAACATGGGCGTCGAATGCCCTTATGACTAGTGAACAGAGCGTGGCCGGATAGCTCAGTGGTTGGTTGGAGTTTGATTCCTTGCTTCGTAGGAGAAGAGCCGGCCTGGGTGGCCTTGGGCAAGCTGCACCCACCCAGGATGCCCACAAGAAGAAAGGAAAGGTTGGCCACTTCTCAATCTTCTCCGCCTGGAACGGGGTTGCCAATACCTCGGAATGGACCTCCAAGCACGTGGCCCTTATTGTGATGATTTCATTCCTACCATCCAACCTTGGGCGCTGCCGGATATGACCAAGCACGGCCCCAGCCTGTCCGTCCATACCTACACAATCAGTGTGGGCAAAACCCTGCCTTCCCGGGGCACGCACACCCCTCCAGCATCTCCTCCTTTTGGCCTTTTCTGGACTGCAGCAGATGGGAGTTGTAGTCCAGCGACATCGGATGAACTGCCCTTTTGCTCCATCCTGCTCTAGCTGGACTGAAGGTAGCGGGGGGGGGGTGCCTTACGTTTTAGGAGCAAGCAAGACCCGCTCGAGGTTCTCTGGGGGTCGGGTGGCCTGATATTTAGTGGGGATCCTCCGTGCATGCTCAGGAAGACCACCCCCTCATTGACCGGAGCCTCTTCGGCTAAGTTCTGAAGTCGGTGTATTGATCTCCTGTTTCTCTGTGTTAACTTGGGTACTTTTCACATCATGCTTAGAGGTGCCCCATATTCCTTGGCTAAAGGGGGGGGGTTCCTTCCTTTTTCTCATTATAAAGATGCCTTGCATTCATGCATTGAGCGGGGGGGGGGGTTGGCGGCATTTGGACTCCGTGACCTTACAGACCCTTCCCTGCTCCGTGATTCTGCGATTTCCAAGCCTTTCTTTTTTTTTCTTGCATTTCGCCCCGAGGCTGGTATGTACAGTTTGGTAAACTGGGAACAACAAGAATTCATGATAAAATTAAAGTCGGGCGACTTTTGAACCACTTCGTAGCTCTTGATGGGTGGCCCATAAAGCCAATCCTAGTGGCTGGTTTTTTGTGTGTGTTTTTTTGTAAATACGAAGGACTTTCAAAATTACTTAATACATAATTTCCTGCCCTCTGCAGCAGATAAATGCTGTTATATAAAGGTTTATTTATAGTATTTTCCAAAAAAAAAATTGCAACGTTCTTATCTGAATAGCAGAATAGAGTAAATGATGGACTTTTTTGCCTTGGGCCTCCATGCAAGGTTAGGACAGTAAATAATGTACGAAACCTTCAACTTGATTGTCCAGAATAGACAATGCCCTTGAGCCGTTTCTAGGAATCCGAGGATCATGATGGATCTTGATCCAGAGGTTGCCCAGCTGTTTTGAATGCCATTCTTCCGTCCTCAAGCCCTGGAAATCCCCAAACATATAATTTCTTGGCATTGTGGTTTTTTATTTCATTTTAATGGTGACCGCTACCACAAATATATCATGGTGCTCCTCGTTCCCAAGATTGGTTGTCACCTCGTATTGTGTGGATTTGTGGTTTTTCCGCCTTGGGTCTCCAGATATTCTTGGACTTCCAGAGATCCTGGCCAGCACGGCGAGGGGGTGAAGGCTTCTGGGAGTTGTAGTCCGAGAACATCTGGGGGCCTCCGGTAGGGAACCGCTGGTTTGGACGATGCTGACAAGGTCTTATGCTTTGGTTCAGAAACATTTCTGTTCATTTTTAAATTATCGCAATCCTAGAATCATGGCGTGGGAAGGGTCTTATATTTAACTTATATTTTGTGTTGGCTTTCTAAAAGGTGGCATAGGAGATCTTGCAATGCAGGGCGGTGTTTTTGTGTGTGTGTGTGTGTGTGTGTGTGTATCTTGCTGGTTTTTGGGAGAAGAAAAAGAAGAATTTCAGAGTTCACACTTTATGGCATGAACGCGTCCCCTGCTTTCTTGCCTCCTTCTGTTATGGGCGCTCAATCCAATCAGTTGGAGGCGATTAAGGCTTCATGGTATTAGCAGTGTAAGGAGGGGAGGGGATTTCGGGGGGTGGGGGTGGCTGGGAAGCAGAAACAAGGGTTATTTCTATAAATCCTAGCATTTTTTTTGTGTGTGTGTGCCTCTGGCCAAGATCTTCAGCTCAGATGTGGCGGAGGGGAGAGATCAAGATAAGAGGGAGAGTTTTATACCTCTTACTGTGTTTCTGCAAAATGTCACTGTCTTGAGTTTTGAAACGGGGGGGGGTCTGTGCTCTGAAGCTTCGGTCTCATTGCAAACCTTGACATACGGCTATTGGTCTTGGTTTCATACTGGAGGAGAGGGTGTGTGTGTGTGGTTACTCATTGCATGCTCAGAGGCACCTTCTCCTGCTGTTTCCGCATGCTTGGGGGGCTGAACGACGACTCCAATAAATTATTTTTTTTAATTTAGGAGACCTATGCTCTTCTGGCTTAAAGGGAAATGGGAGCTTTAAAGGAACTCAAGTTATTTCATTAAAAAATAAATAAACACCCACCCGCAGACAGAAGTGAGATTGGAAGGTCTAGGGAGTGAGAACTGGGCTTTTCTAGAGGAGAACCATCGATTCCCCAAATCCGACTGAATTGAATGGGTACTAAATGAATGGACGGACCCGCCTGGTTTCTGATAAATCAATGCATTTGTAGGGGGAATGGGAGACTACTAGCCACCTTACATATAGTGAGAAAACGCTTCCATTGTTTTGAAAATGTTCAGGCTGTGTTTACCTCCTTAGCTGGAGGCCTTAAGGATATAAGCTTCCTTTGGCACTCTGCTGCTAAGAATAAACTGGTCAATTGGCCGGCATTATCTCCGGATTAGCCGCTCCCATGCGCTTGCGTTTGGCGCTGGGCCTCTCCCGAATGCCTGGTTCTCCGACCGTCTGCTTGCAGCGAGCGGCTAAGGCTGGAGCCCATGAACAAGCCTTGTCTGGGCTTGATGCTCGTGGTGGATTGGGCTCTGCTCTCCTTCCTAATCATCTTTACTAAGGCTGTTGTGTGTCATTGATGCTTACGTTGCGAGATCTGGAGCCGGAGGATTTAATTCCTGTACTCTGTTCTTTTTCATCTCCCATGCCTCTCGAGCCCACGGCAGCGACAGCGAAGGTCTCCTGCCAGCGGAGAGCGGTCCAAAATGGTGGGTTTTCTTGTGATGGCAAAGGGTGGCCTTTAAAAAAAAAAGAATCTAGGGCATTCGGACGCGCCAACGTGTTTCTGCTAAGAAGCTGTGGTTTGTTCACCAGTCGCGAGAACGGTTTCTGAATCCGTGATTTGCCGTGAGTCTGTAAACTCTGGTTTGTTTTAAACCATGGCTTGTCGTGACCTCTGAACCGACAGCCACGGCTGTGAGCTGTCAAAGGAACGCTTCAGGCTCTGTTTGATGCCTGTTACAATGGCAGAGTCAGAAATAATAATCATCACTCACATAATGAGCAAAGGCATAGGATCTGAAGGGTTATTTATTTTATTTTTATTTTTATTTTATTAGATTATTTTAGTTACACGTGGCTCGTCCTGTTGCCTTCCACCACACTAAGAAGCTTTGGACGTAGATTGTGGATTTTGGAGCATGATGAATAAACCTTGTTTTGTTTGTGGAGATGCATTTTAACACAGCGAGAGGGCAAAATTCAGCAAACTGTGAACGGGCATAGCTTTTGTGTGTGGATAATAATAAGTCATGTTTTTCCAAAGAATTACACTGAGCATTTTGTACAAGCAGGGCCAGCCCAACCGTTGGCCCGAGTAAAACAGTTTCTTCAAGTGACAGATGCTTTCCATATTTTAGAACTTCGTGGAGACAGAATTACCGTCAGACGCCCGGGTGGAGCCTTAAGAAAAGGGATGCGCTGAGCATGTAGTTAGAAGTTCCCATAAAAGAGACAAGCCGTGGGGTTATCCTAGGGCAAGCCTTCCTCGGCACTGCCTGGAACAAATGGACTGTTTCTGGGGTTGGTCCCTGGGAGGGCGCGCAGGGGTCTCCCTTTGCAGCTTGATTGCCTGGGCGCAGAGCTTTGAAGGAATTGCGTGCTTAGAGGGAAACTGACTTCAGATCAGGTTAAAAAGGAGGCGGTGGATTATTTCATGGATGTGGTTGTCGTTTACTGACAACAGAAGGGCAGCCTGTGCTTTATTTCTGAAGGAAAAGGGTTTTGGTTTATTCCTCTTTATGTCAGAGATGTTCTCGGATTTCTCTCCCACCTTTTCCCCCAAAAATGAAAGTTTCCAGGCAGCTCATAGTTCATCGTTGAGCGAGGCACTCGTTAAGCGAGGCACCACTGTATTATACTACATTTGATCTTAGCCGAAAGGCTAAAGAGGAGGAAGAAATGCTGCCTTTGTTTACTCTCGGGAGAGAAGAAACCCCTTGCTTATGCCCGCTGTTGTTTGTTGTTGTTGTTGGTCACCTCTGCTTGTGCGCTTTGGACTACGGTTTCTTGACGGATTTTGGACCCGCTGCTTAACAGTGTTTATAATATATTACTATCGCTTTTCGGCCTTTTTGGCTAAGATCAAGTGTAGTATAATATATATTACTATGAGCTGCCTGGAAACTTTCATTTTTTGGGGGAAAAGGTGGGATAGAAATCTGAGAAAGGTGGAGAAAGGGGTAAGGTCCTCATGTGGTGTAAATGCAACATAGCACTTTGTGGGGTGTGTGTGTGTGTGTGTGTGTGTGTGTGTGTGTGTGTGTGTGTGTGTTTGTGTGTGAAATCATACCCAACGCCTCTAAAGCGCCAGAAGGTCTACAGAAGCACATGGCGGTCACTCCGAAGGCCACACACACACCATGCTTCCTATGTTGTTGTGGTGGTGTGATGTGCCGTCAGGTCACCTGACGGGATCCCCCAAAAGGTCCTCTCCTCAGCTGCCTTGCTCATCCTGTGGCTTCTTTTAGGGAGCCCGTCCATCTCGTATGGGGGTCTTCCTCTTCTCCTGCTGCCTTCGACTTTTCCCAACCTGATGGTCTTCTCCAGAGAATCCTGCCTTCTGGTGAGGTGCCCGAAGCAGGACAGCCTCCGTCTCCACAGTTTTGCTTCCAGAGGGAGCTCCGGCTTGAACTCGGACCCCCTTGTGGGTCTTTCTGGGTGTCCAGAAAGCTCTCTTTCCGGCACCACATTTCCAACGAATCATTTATTTTCTGGTCAAGCTTTCTTAACTGTCTGGCTTTTCCACCCGTACATGGGGGCTTCCCTAGGATGCCTACCCCGTGTGGCCTTTCAGATGTCATTGGACATCATCCTAATTATGTAGGATGATGGAAGCGCTTTGGCGTGCTTTCTCATTGCACGCCTCCAGTGTTGGAACGCTCACCCTCTCCTGAGGTCATGGATTCCGTTGTCGTACTGCTCTAACAGTCAGGAAGTTTTTCCTGATATTCGGAGGCCTCCTGGAACTCGAGCCTATTATGACATGTCCTCTACTGTGGGATGATGGAGAACAGATCCTGGCCTTCCTCTGTAGGACTATCTTTCAAGGATTTCAAAAGGGCTTTCCTGCCTCCGCTCAGCCTTCTTTTCTCCAGGCTAAACCGGCCCGGTTCTTTCCGTCTTTCCTCCTAGGGCTTGGATTCCAGTTCCCTGATCATCCTTGTCGCCCTCCTCTGAACTTGCTCCAGTTTTGTCGGCGTCCTTCTTCAAGCGTGATGTCCACAACTGGACATCAGACTCAAGGATAGGCCTAACTACTCCCGATTAGAGGGCACGTAGTACCTCGCAGGATTTGGAGACTGTTAATGCATCCTAAAAAATCACATTGGCCATTTTTGCAGCCGCATCGCATTATTGGCTCATATTCCGCTTTTGATCAATAACAGTTCCAAGATCCTTCTTACTTGCAGCCTTTATTGACCGGCACCTCTTTGGCTAAGCTCCAAAGTGGGTGTATTGATCTTCTGTGTTTCTCTGAGCTACTTGAATGCCTTTCCATTTCCAGGATCTCGGGGAACATGTACATTTCCCCCCCCCCTCCTGCCAATATCTTTGACTAAGTGTAACGGCATGGGCCGTGTCCCTGATGAGTGCTCTTTCTTGGTGCATTTAAAAAAATATAAACGAGGCTGTGCTCTTGAGTTGAGAGCAGAATCCATGTGGGTTTTTTTTAATCTAAAATTGATTAAAAATTTTGAAAATCGATTTTAGTTGTCAGAAAAAAACCCGTTTTTATATTGTGATTTAAATCAATTTGTGATTGAAATCAAACCCACCCTGCCCACAGTGCTTAACGGTGACCCGCTTTCCCCGGGCTAAGACGGCCACCTTCCTTCTGAGGATGATGCCTCTCGGTGTAAGCCAGCACTCCTGCCTTGAGCGAGGTCTTTGAACCTGATGACTTTCGAGGCCCCCTTCCCACTCCCATTATTCCGTAATTCCAAGCCAATCTCCTGCGATAATCAGCTGCGCAAGATGCGCTTTTCCGAAACATGTCCAGGCTTCCGGTTGAAGGGGAACATCATTCACCACTGATTCAGAGAAAGAATAGATTTAATGCATTTCAAAGTCCTTTAAACATGGGCTAATGCAATACTCCTGATTCAAGCCGAGCAAGTTATAACGATTATCAAAGAGTAACACGATCATCGCCTAACCCTGTAACAGGGGTCATCTTTACATGCGTTTTACACCGTACACCCTTTCTTTTTGTAGATTTCCCCCTTTTTTGCAGATGGGTTTCTTTCTGTGTTCGCCTTTAATCTCCTCCGCGTGGCAGCTGCTTTCTTGCAACCCGACATTTAAATAAATAATTCTCCCTTTTGAGTGAATTCCCCAGTGCCTCCGGTCTCAGCTGTCCGTTGGCTGCCCGGCTGTCCCTTTTTTCCCCCCAAACGTGGCATCTGCTCCATCGGTCGGTGCTCCCGTTGATCCGTGGCTCCTCTCGAGCCTCCTGAGCCCCCCGGGAAGATGCGGCTGGTCAGCAAACCGAGTGTCCCCGGTCAGCCGCTTGACCCCGGCTTTGGCACCACCACGGCGGCCATGAGCCCGACTCCGTGAGCCTGTGACCCAGATCTCTTGCTTCCAAGGGGCGCTGGTTGCCAATGACCATGGTGTGATGCTCCCCCGATGGAGAGTCTGCCTTGTTGTGTGTGTGTTTTTGTACGAAGCACATGTGTGGATGGCACCGATTGTAGGTCATAGAGATATAGATATTTCTCAAAGTACACCTGAATTTTTAAGTCATGGGATGGGTCAGAAATCAAGCTGAAAAAAAGGTGGTGAGGAGAATAGAGAATACAGTCGTGCCCCATTGGACGATTACCCTGCTCTACGATAAATCCGCTTTACGTTGACATTTTTGCGATCGCAAAACAATGTTTTAAATGGGGTTTTTTCGCTGTGCGATGATCGGTTCCCTGCTTCGGGAACCAGTTTTCGCTTTACGACGATCAGCAAACAGCTGATCGTCGGGTTTCAAAATGGCCACCGGCTGAAGAAAATGGCCCCCCGCTGTTTTCTCGGATGGATTCCTCGCTTTACAGGCACCGAAAATGGCTGCCGTATGGAGGATCTTTGCTGGACGAGCAGATATTCAGCCCATTGGAGCGCATTGAACGGTTTTCAATGCGTTTCAGTGGGTTTTTTTATTTCGTTTGAGGACGTTTTCGCTCTACGGTGATTTCGCTCAAACGAATTAACGTCGTCAAGAGAGGCACCACTGTATAGGGAAATCTTTATTCTGCAGTTTAGTAAAAGACTGAATAAGGCAGAGTGTTTTATAGCCTTAATTTGTCTGTCTCGTGTGTGAGATGCAGGATGTGGGCAGATTTAAGCTAGAACGAGGCACGCTTAGATGAAGACAAAACCACTACGTAGTCATCTTTGGAAAATGAAAACCCTCGTTCCAGGTCTAACAGACGCTCTCGAGTCCGTTTGCCAAGGACGCGTGGCATCAGAACTGTTGTACAGTTTTGAATCCTGGTTGAACTCCTCTAGCAGAGCAGTCGAAGTGCGGGGGATTCACTGAGCAGAATAAGCTTCATGTTCCCCTGAGGAGGTCATCCCCTTTTTTTCCTCCTCAACTGGCACTTACGGTCTTGATCACTCGCTCTGAGATGTGAGTCGGAGAAAGAATAGTATATATTTTTAAAAGTTTAGTGGCTGATCACAGAACAGATCAAGCAGCAAATGGACAAACACGATGGCTTGCTGTAAAGACCTCGGCAGACTCATGGGGAGGGAGGGAAAGGATCAGAGCAGACCGCGGGGCGCCTTTCGAATCAGAGGCAAGAGGGGATGAGTGACCCACATAATAGATGATGGTAGTAAATCAAGGCCTTTCCTAACCCTCTTTTTGTGTCTGTAGAAGCAAATAGGAGAATTAAAGGGAAATATAGTATTGACCATCCTTCCTTATGGAAAACAAAGCCTAGGGAAAGGTTGAATCGCCTGAGGGGTGGGAATAGTGGGTTGGTTTGGGTGGCCATCTGCCTCGGCCCTCCCTGAATACTTTGTGCACGTTAAAACGTGTTTTTTTTAAAATCCATATTGGTAGCGGAAACAAATGATTTCTGTTCCATGTTGCATCGTTACACGATGTTCAGTCTTTACTTTTTGATCTGTTTGCATAAGGCTATGTAAAAACATGATGGCCTTCAATATAGGCTGTCAAAAATCTAAAAAACAAGTCAAAAAACAATCTGTACATTTGTCAGACTTAACAGTATATATATTTTTCCCCATAGGAATAAATTTTATTTAGGATCATGTGTCTGGTTAAAAAATCTGACTAGCTAAATTTGCATGCAGTTGGAAAACACAAACACATGTCAGTCAGTGGAGAAAAGAGATGCATCAACAATCCTGCAAATATGCAGTTTTCGCCAGGTGAAAAGGCGTGCAAGTTTTTCTTGAAGTGAAAAAAAAGTTACACATATTCCCATGTGAGAATGAAACCAAACCCTTCCTTCCTTCCTTCCTTCCTTCCTTCCTTCCTTCCTTCCTTCCTTCCTTCCTTCCTTCCTTCCTTCCTTCCTTCCTTCCTTCCTTCCTTCCTTCCTTCCTTCCTTCCTTATTTTTTGTGACCCTTTCACCCCATCCCATCTAAGCTAACCTTTTCGTTCAGCCACACAAAAGATAACTTGGTGTGTTGGTATTCTGCGGCTGCCCAGCTTAACCTGGGTTTTTAAGAATGTTTGTGAATATTCCGTGACATCACAGTGGTTGATAGAGAAGGCTTTTGGGTGAGGAACCGATACAGAAGAGCCTGGGATTTTGTGGTTTGTTTGTTTGTTTGTTTGTTTCTTACATCATTTGTATTACATTTTTTTAACATGTGTCCACCATACATTTTTAGGAGAATGTTAATAATTAAGGGAGAAAGGGCTGATAATTTCTCGTTTTTTCCCCCCCCTCCAGACCCTTGCACCAAGAAAAAGCTCTCAAAGAAACACTCGGCAGGGAGGCTTCCGATCCCCTGACGGCGTGGCATCTGGCCCCACAGAACCAGGCTAACTTTGCATGTAAGTGGGGTCGTGGGGGAATTGTGCCTTAACATTGCGAAAATGTGGATCTATCATTCGCTGTTAATTGTTGCCCGAGTTTTCTCTCCGTCATCACAACAATCCTGCAAGGTGGGACGATCTGAAAGTAGAAATGGCTTGCTTAGCTTCTGACAACGTGCTGCTATACAGCTGGGAAGTCGTATACCTCAGTGACAGGGTGCGTGTCCCCAGATCGGTTACTGCTGTCTCCAGATAGAGTTGATAATGACTCATTTGGGTCCCAGTTCAAGATCTTCCCCATGAAATTTCATTTTTAATGCAGCAGAGACTCTCAGAGGAGAATAGCTACAAGTTCCTCAAATAGCCCACCCCTTTCTCATTAACTAGCTTTTAAGGTCTCCATAAGACAGTGTGAGACATAGTAGGAGAAAGAATAAAAAAAAATTATTTACTTACAATTGTATGAAGTTCCAGACTTTTGAATGCCACTTTCTTTACTGCGCACTTTCTTAGCAACCGATCGAACAGATCAACAGCAAACAAAAAACAAAACCACACCGATGGTTTAAGAAACAGGCTGAGAGAACACGAGACCCTAGTTCAGGCTCCACTTCCTGAATATCATCACTTTGGAAGGATTTGAACCCAGGGCTCTCAGGCCTTGAGGCAGCCACCGGCTCTCTTAGGACCAGCTTGCAAGACTTAAAGAGCAAAAGGAAGAGAGTTAATGGGGGTGAGGAGAAGGATGTTGCCTGGGATCCAGGACAGCTCTCCATCATCTTGAGGCAAGCCAGAGAGACAAGGGAGTGCAACTGCTGGTGTGCATCATCTCCCCCGGCCGCAGAGCTGTGATAAATGAGGCTTGTCTGGAGAGAGCGGAGCAGAGCAGCCGATGCAAAACAGAGCCGATCTTCTGTGTGTCTTTGTGTATGTGTGTGTGTGGAGTTAGTGTTGCTTCTTCCCGGAAGGCTGAGAAACCTAGTACAGTGGTGCCTCACTAGACAGTTACTCCCGCATGACAGTTTTTTCGCTAGACATTGACTTTTTGCCATCGCTATAGCGATTCGCAAAATAGTGATTCCTATGGGGGAATTTCGCTGGACAATGTTTGGTCCCTGCTTTGCAAACCAATTTTCGCTAGACGACGATTTTGACAGCTCCCTTCGTGCTCGCAAAAACGGGTGTTTTCGGGACCTAAGCTTCGCAAGACAGCGATTTAACCAGCTGATCGGCGGTTCGCAAAGCGGCTTTCCTATGACCGATCTTCGCTAGACAACGACGATTCTTCCCCATTGGAATGCATGAAACAGGTTTCAATGCATTCCGATGGGGAAATGCTTTTCGCTAGACGATGATTTCGCAAAACAGCTATTTCAGTGGAACGGATTATCATTGTCTAACGAGGCACCGCTGTATATAACAGGTAAAACCTCGTGATGCTTTGCTTCCAGGCGTCCGGATGAAACCTGGGTCTTAGATAGAACATTTGGGGTTAAATTAAACCACATCGGGATAGTGAGACAGTGGGGACATTTCCTTGTGGGGAAAATAGTGGGAGAAGCTATTTGGATCTGAGCAACATATGTTACAGCCAGGTCTTTTCACGAGGCAGAAGAGAGGACTCCGCTTCCTTGAGTTTGTAAGATCGAGTGATCTGCAGGCACAAAACGATGCCGTTTTGTAGCCGAAACCCACAAAGGAAGGATTGGACCCTCCAGCTCACCGGCTCGGCCAGCAGAACTCTGTATTTCTCTTGATCCGTCTTCCTCTCTCGGTGATTGGGGAGAGCTTATCGTACGGGCTTATTTAGAGGGTTGAGGGGAAAGCAAGGAAGAAGGGAGACCGCAGCGTTACATAAAATTAGGACGACGCAGAGCAAAATGGATAGAGAGAATTCTCCCAGGTGGAATGAAAAATGGAGCTGAAATACTGCAAGATTTAGGTCAGATAATAGGGTTTTTTTTCACAATGTGAACACGATGGGTGTATGATGTAGCCAAGGCTCATCGTGTGACCTTTTTGTCCAAAAAAACCCTAATATTCTTCCCTGCGTTTATGAATATTTTTCAAGAATATGTATTTTTCACTGTTTCCGTGCCCAGATTTGACTCCACCTTTAGTCATTTTGTATTCACCGGACCCTTCAGGAGTTAGAAAAGTTTGCACGTTTAGATAGGGAGAAGAAAGGACTTAACTTTTGGCGAGATTTAAGATTGGCGCGCGAGAAGAGCCGGGGCTAAAAGAATCAGCTTCACTCCGGGAAGCTGTGGAATTAAAAATCCTTGGAGGTTTTAATAGGGCTTCCAAGAATTTCCTATAATATTTTGTGTCAAGATGGAGTGGGGGGGAGAAAACCCTCCAGGAACACAGCTTGGAATATAAGGCTGATGTAGCCTGTTATTTCTCATCTCCGTATTGTTATTATCAAGCAACCCAGTTTTAAAACTACTGTTCTTATTTCGTCAAGTATCTAAACTCAATGGAGCAGTAAGGGAGGCAGAAAGGTTAAGCTAAATATACATAAGCCTCTAGAACCCATAAAATTGAGGATCTGATCACCGTTGGACCCTTTTAATTAAAAAAAAATCTTAAAGTTGGATGAGAATATTGTCTCATCATTCTCTAGGATTTCTAATCCCTGTTCTCTATCCCATATCTGAGCCTTGACCTTCAGTTGCGCCCTGCTTACGCTCGAATACTGAACTATCAGCACGCAAGAACTTTTTAAAGAGAATGATTTTAAGAGTCAAAAATAAAAATTAAATTAAAATTAAAATCTGGTTAAAATGTTAAAAGATCCTTAACAGGGTTTTCAAGGTAAGTAAGGTATTTAAGGAGTGGTTTTACCATTTCCACTCCCCTAGTGAGTTTCCCTGGCCGACTGGGGATTTGAACCCGTTTTTCCAGAGTCCTGATATGTCACTGTATTCTCACCACACTGAGAATCTTGATGATTCCGTTTTGTCTCCAAAAACCAGAGACCGTGGAAATAAAACACATCCATCATGACCAGTAAGGACTTGTACCCTCTTAACCAATAAGGTTTTAAAGACCCAGGGTGCCGGAATCTGTAGAACTGGTATTGCAGTATTTGGCCACGAGTTCTAATCCCCACTGCGCCTGTGGCTGATGGCACTTCATGCCTTGGGATCTGTATGGCCTCAGAGAGGGTGTATGGTTCTAGAGGGACCCAAGAAAGAAGGAATGGTAAACCATTTCTGAGTACAGTTGTTAGAAAACACATATTTGATGGTTTTATTGTTTCATGTCCTGCTTTTGGGTTGCTTAAAGCCTTTAGATAGTGACTGTGCAAACAGAAATTTGGACTAGGGAGACCTTTAGACTCGTGGGGGGAGTCTGGTGACTGGTCACATTGGCATAAATAATACTGGCTTAGTTTCTTGTTTTCCTTAAGGGGAAAAATGGGAAATACATGACCTTTCTGTTATTTTTTTTTAAATTAACACAAGTATTTTTGAGTTGCTTTTCTGTAGGCTGATAGCAAAATGCATATTCCAGAATCCTGTTCCTCTCTCAGTGGTTGCATAAGGATAATCATGGGAATATTATACTCCCTGGCAAACCCTCCTGGTTTTATATTGTTGGAAAACTGGGTGCGCAAACAGTCCTATGATTCGTTGTACGAATGAAAGACACAGCCCCCCCCCCGGTGTGTGTGTGTGTGTGAGAAAAGCCTTTGTGTGAGTGTTTTCCCATTTTGTGGCTTTGGCCCGTGAAAAGCGTGATTGAAAAAAAGATTTTAAAACAGTTTTAAAGGTCGCCGGACCTGAAAGCCAACTGGAGTAAGGCAGTTTTGACTGTCCGGAGCTTAAGAAGGAAGAGAGCACGCTTGACTTCCCTTAATGGCGCTCCTGTTCCCCAAAAAAATGTTTTATGGGTTGGCAGCCTAGATTGTGGGTGTTAAAAACCACAGAGGTCTTCGGAGTGTGCGTGATGATCCCAAGTTCTGGGGAAAGAGGGCATCTCAGCTATCATGATCTTAAAAACTGTGCATGATCTCCACAATGCCCATCGTCCTGCATTTGGTGGCTATGTGGGTGAAGGATGATGAACTGCAAGCCAACCCTGATTCAGAGAGGGCAACACGTCTTAATCGCCCCGGTTGACGGGTTAGAGACATAATTCATGGAGGGAGGGCTTCAGGAGAGCCGGCGTCCATTTGAAAATGTGACGGTCGAAATTAAAGTTGTGTTTGGGTTTTTGACACACGCCGGAAAGTGGTGTTCAGTTGTTCAGTTTTGGAACGGGGCCACAAAATCTGCACTGTGCATTCCATACCTTGTGTGTGTGTGTGTGTGAGAGAGAGAGAGAGAGAGAGAATAAAAGTGACCGGATATTCAACTTTCAGGGGCTCGGATGGCGCCACTGGAATCCCTATGCGTGCTAGCTAGGGCCACCATGCGCGGGATTTAAACATTTTCCACCTCATTGCAGCCACTCGGCTCTCCTGGCCAACAGCTGATTGCACAACTTAAAAAAAAACAACACACACAAAAAAAACAAACCACAGGCGTTTTCCCCAAAGCTCTCCGAAGCCTGGCTGTCTGTTGCCGCAAAATCAACAAAGAGACCCAAAGCCACCTTAAAAGACAAAGTGTGCCCTCACTGAGAGATGGGTTCTAATCCAGGAACGACGGCGAGGTGCGCTTCTTTCTGCTTTCCCCAAAAGTGGCAACAGAGGATCACGAGAAATGGTGGGAAAAAAAGAGAGAGGCTTTTCCAAAGTTTGCCTAGTTTTCAATTAATGGTTAACATTCCTTTGGCTGGTCCCCAATAGTCCCCCCACCCCGTTTCTCATTCACTGGCGCTCAGAATCTCTGTAACTCCCTCTGAGAGATTTGTAGAGATGAGTTAAGGAAGGTTGGGTAAAGCGGACTGGTGCTGATCCGCAAGCTCTCGGTGTCTCCTCTGCAGCAAGCCACCAGGAAAGAAGTAAATACAGTGGTGCCTCGCTAGACAATGATAATCCGTTCCACTGAAATCGCTGTTTAGCGAAATCATCGTCTAGCGAAAAACATTTCCCCATTGGAATGCATCGAAACCTGTTTAATGCGTTCCAATGGAGAAGAATCGTCGTTGTCTAGCGAAGATCGGCCATAGGAAAGCCGCTTTGTGAAACACCGATCAGCTGTTTAAATCGCTGTCTTGCGAAGCTTAGGTCCCGAAACACACCCGTTTTGCGAGCGCAGAGGGAGCTGTCAAAATCGTCGTCTAGCGAAAATTAGTTTGCGAAGCAGGGACCAAACATTGTCCAGCGAAATTCCCCCATGGGAATCACTGTTTTGCGAATCGCTATAGCGATTGCAAAAAGTCAATGTCTAGCGAAAAAACTGTCATGCGGGGTAACTGTCTAGCGAGGCACCACTGTAGGGGGGAAACTTTCTAACTGTTAGAGCAGTACACCCATGACTTCAGGAGGTGGTGAGCGCTCCCAACTCTGGAGGGGTTCAAGAGAAAATGGGACCACCCCCTGTCAGATCTGGATTCCTGTGCTGAGCTAGGGGTTGGACTGGATGACCTTCAACTCCCCGATTCTATGGTTCTGTGCTTCTAACAATTGAGCCGGTGATCGGCATTTTATAGGGTGCACGGCTTGATCCTAATCGGCTCACCGTTTTTGAAATGGTCCTTATCATAAAGGTGGGGGCAGGACATTCCCTCTTCAAGGAAGTCATTTTTTTATAATTCTCGGTAAAACAAAAATAATGGCCCAAACCTTGTTTATTATTTCGACGCAACTTGGTGTTCATCAGATAATATCAAAAAGAGTTCTTAACTGGTGGCGATTCAACACCCAGATCTATATGTCTCTCTCTCTCTTTTTGGCACATCACACGAAAAATTCTTGGTGTACAACGCTGGGCGGTTTGAAAAGCGCTGAGGTCAATCCTCACATTTTTGTCCTCGTAATGTAGTGTTTGTGGTATGGCGGCCGTCCTCAATTTGTTGTGTCTCTCAGGTGGATGGGGCAGGATGGGGAGCCATATGGAGGAAAGGCAGGATCTGAGTGTAAATCTATTAAATCCAAAAATTAAATAAACCAGAATTGAGGCTGGAACAGGCATAAAACCTTGAGTTGTATGGCTTGTCGTACATGCACTTTGCTGATCCTGATGGAGGACCAGAAAGAGAGGAAATGGAGGAACTTCTCTTACTGGTTGCACCCTGACTTTGGAACGATTAACCAACTAAAATCCGCCTTGCTCTCTCCCGACGTCTTTCAAAAAGCTCTTAAAAACCTGCGTGCACTAGCCGTTTATTTAGTTTACTGCCTTCTTTAATTTTTTTAATAATGGTTAATATGTTTTAATGGTTTTATTATTGAGTTTATTTTGTTATTTACTCCTAGGTCGGCACTGATTCTGTTAGGTGGTTGCTATTCTGTTCTTGTTCTTTCATTGTTAACCGCCTGGAGTCACCATTCTGTTAGATTGACGGTATAAAAATCGGATGGATGGATGGATGGATGGATGGATGGATGGATGGATGGATGGATGGATGGATGGATGGATGGATGGATGGATGGATGGATGGAAAGAGAGAGAGATGGATGGGTGGGTGGGTGGATGGATGGATGGATGGATGGATGGATGGATGGATGGATGGATGGATGGATGGATGGGTTAGTCAATGGATGGATGGATGGATGGATGGGTGGATGGGTGGATGGATGGATGGATGGATGGATGGATGGATGGAGACCCAGTGGGTAAATTGAATTTCCAACCTCTGGCTCGGCAGCCAGAGACCACCGAGCTATCCATCCATCCAGCTCCATCAACTGAAAGGAGGACAGGAGAAGATAAGGATTTGCATCAGTTTCTCTCTTTATCATTTTTGTGTGCAAAAGTAGAAATGATTTCCCTCAAGAAGGATCCGTGCATCTGGCAAGTCTGTTGCTTTGGGGCTTCTCACTGTGGAGGATGGTCCGTCGAGACTGCCTTTCCTAGAAAATGAGGGGGACACCTGGCCATCCGAAAATTCACGGCTCCCTCTCGCCCTTGCAGGTGGACCTCGGGCGGCGCGGGCCCTGTTGGCGTCACCATGAGCAGCACCCTCTCCCCCACCGACTACGACAGCCTGGAGATCCAGCAGCAGTACAACGACATCAACAACCGCTGGGAAGTGGCCGACGAGGAATGGGACAACGAGAACAGCTCGGCCCGGCTTTTTGAGCGCTCCCGCATCAAGGCCCTGGCAGGTAAGGGGCGGTTTCCTTCTCTCCAGGATGGAAGATCCACCCGTGCCGTTTTTTTTGAATGTGGCTCGCCTGGAAACCGGGCCTAGCTAGGAAGGCTTAGCCTAGGCCTAGCTCCACCCGAACATCCTGTTCAGAGAGGAAGTTGCCCTCCTGACAGGCTGGGAGGCTCAACAGGATGCACATTCGGAGCTCGGCCTATGCTAAGGCCATGGAGCCATCTTAGCTAGGCCTGATGTCCAGGTGAGCCACATTTCGGCGTCTGCAGGTGTGGGCATGCCAGGTGGAACTCCCAGAATTATGAGATGGGTCGTCCAAACAAAAACCACCTGAAAAGGCCTTGTCTATTCACTGTTTCAATTCCTGTGATTTTTGTTTGTTTCTTCTCTGTTTTAATTTTTTCCAGGAGTTTCTGGGTACAGTGGTGCCCTGCATGACGACGATAATCAGTTCCAGCAAAATCGCTGTAAAGCAAAATCATCGTCATGCGAAAGTAAAAAACTCATTGGAATACATTAAAAACCGGTTAATGCGTTCCAGTGGGGGAAATACCTGCTTGTTTTGCAAAGATCATCCATGGGGAAGCCATTGCTGTCTTCCGGAAATAGGTCCGGAAAACAGCGGGGAGCCATTTTGAAAACCCGACGACCAGCTGTTTCTAATCGTCGTGCAGCGAAAAAAGGTTCCCGAAGCAGGGAATAGTTATCGTTAAGCGAAAAAAAACCATAGAAACATTGTTTTGTGATCGCTATAGCGATCGCAAAAACTCATCGTTAAGCGATTTTGTCATGAAGAGGGTCATCGTCAAGTGGGGCACCACTGTGCGTAATATCCTTTCAGATGGGTTATGTACCATGCTCTGCAGGTTTTCAGAAGTTTGCGAACTCTCAACTGCAAGGGAATTTATTCACGCCCCAGTACACTGTGCAGGTGAATCATTGGGCACGGCTTCCCATGCGCTGGGTGTGCACAAATAATGGTTTATTTCAGTTTATTTTAATTGCAACCTTTTCTTCCACCCTAGGCTGTAATAATCAGACTCGTTCTCGCCCCCCATACGAGGCAGGTTCCTCCTGTTCCCATTTCACAGACAAGAAAACCGAGGCTGGCTCGCGCCAACGTGTCTCCTGACAATCCCTGGAAGAATTCAACTCAGGGTGGATAAAAATACAGTGGACCCTCGACTTACAGATGGCTTGACTTACAGACTTTTCGAGTTACAGACTTCTCTGGCTGCAAAATTTAGATTCGACTTGCAGCCAGAGAATCGACTTACAGACCAGAAAAAAGCCAAAATGGAATAAAAAGAGAATAAAAAGAGAATAAAAACCACTGGTTATGGGATTAATCGGTTTTCAGTGCATTGTAGGTCAATGGAGATTCGACTTACAGACTTTTCGACTTGCAGCCACCATTCCAATACGGATTAATTCCTTAAGTAGAGGGTCCACTGTAAAGAGTGTTTTTAAAACTAAATAGATTTCAATCGTGATTTAAATTTTAAAAATGTAAATCTTTTTTAAACATGTAAATCGTATCCACCCTGCTTTGAAATATAACTCTCATTTCAATGCACCTTCAGACCATTCTGTGGTTTCTCCTGGGGAAAAATCGTGGCACAGAGGACTGGTCTGTACAGGGTGGTCCAATCCAGACAGGTCCTGTCTTCCGAGGATCACAGTGATGCTCGTTTCTCACCTTCCTTTCTGCCAGAAGGCTGCACTTGAGTCCCTGTCCAAATGGCCTTGCTGTGGTGTTTATCATGCCTTCCCCCCCTTCCACTGGAATTATATACTGGGAGGGGTGTATTTGTCGGAAAGTCTAACCCAGGCCGCAAAGAGGTGACCACTCATTCCTGCCTGTATCCATCCCAAGTCTCGAACTGGAAAACTGCTTTTAATACCTGGTTGGTTTCAGGCTGGGTGAATGGGGCCAGGTGAGGCGATATATCTGAGGGCGAGTCATCGATAGGCTGGGGTAAAACCCAGAGGTTTGTTAAAGAACCCCACGGACCTGTAGGATTATCTGAAGCTATTGAACGACATGCTTCCCACTCATTTGGCTCTCCTGCTCCTCCTTTCCTATGTCTTCTTCCTGATCCTTTTGCCCGAATTTCTCCTTTTTTTTTTTTAATTTTTTTGGCAGGGAAACCAGGAGAGCTGGCAGTGGTTTTAAAGGAGGAGGATTTTTCGGGGAAGTTTTTTACAAACATGATTTTTGCCAAAAAATATAAATCCCCTATAGATCTGGGTTAGATAGGAAGAAGGAAAAAGGTCATTTAACACAGTGGTTCTTAACCTTTTTGAAAGAAACGCCCCCTTGAGCCATTGAGGAAGTTATCATCGCCCCCCTCCCTGCGGTGATGATATCATTTATTTATTTATTTATTTATTTATTTATTTATTTATTTATTTATTTATTTATTTATTTATTTATTTATTTATTTATTTAAGACACTTAAATCCAATGACCCCTGAAAACAAAATTAAATTCCAAGAAAATGAAATGCCCCCCAATAAAGTAACATTTAATGATTTAGTTGCAAGTGAATTTTAAGACGCAAAAAGAAATGTAAAAAGGGCATAAAAAACAAATGCAGGAACTAAAAATTTCAAGACAAAAAGTCTGAAACTAAATTAAAATTGGAGGAAAATATATATTCATGCACACTGTAAAAAGGCTGCAGCCATCTTCACAGGTTTGGCTTGCTCCAGCGCCCCCCTACCGCCCCCCTTCTGCTCCAGCGCCCCCACGCCGCCCCTTTTCGTTCTACCGCCCCCCTGAAAAATGAAATCGCCCCCTGGGGGGCATTATCACCCACGTTAAGAACCACTGATTTAACATATCTAATACCGTGTTTCCCCGAAAATAAGACAGGGTCTTGTATTAATTTTTGCTCCAAATATGCCTTAGGGCTTATTTTCAGGGGATGTTTTATTTTACAGTCCTGTCCTCTTCTTATGTTAGTTGCACAAGGGTGGAGGTCGGGGTTTCACTTCACTGGGGCTTATTTTTGGGGTAGGGCTTCTATGACGAGCATCCTGAAAAATCCTACGAGGGCTTCTTTTCAGGTTAGGTCTTATTTTGGGGGAAACAGGGTACTTCTTTTTTTTTATTCTCAGGCGAAAAGGAAAGAAAAATGAAGAAATGAAAAAGACAAAAATTTGCTGTTTTAAAATACAACAGTTAGTCCTTAAAGTGCCACAACATTTTTGTCTTTTTTCCCTTTTAAACCATCCTCTCTAACCTGCTGCCCTCCAGCTGTGTTGGGTGACCTCTCTCCTCGGGCTGTGTGATGGCTGGAAATAAGTGGGTCCAGGACCCACCAAAGATGCAGAATTGGGGGCGGAAGTTTTAAGTCTGTACACATGTTCTTCTTAAAGTAATCCTGAACACAGGATCCTAGTTTTTAACAGAATCGATACTTTGCATGTGAAAAACCCATTTTATTATACAAGTGGTGTCTCGCTAGACAGTTACTCCGCATGACAGCTTTTTCGCTAGACATTGACTTTTTGCGATCGCTATAGCGATTCACAAAACAGTGATTCCTATGGGGGAATTTTGCTAGACAATGTTTGGTCCCTGCTTCGCAAACCAATTTTCGCTAGACGACGATTTTGACAGCTCCCTCTGCGCTCGCAAAACGGGTGTTTTTGGGATCTAAGCTTCGCAAGACAGCTATTTAAACAGCTGATCGGCGGTTCAGAAAGCGGCTTTCCTGTGGCCGATCTTCGCTAGACAACGATGATTCTTCCCCATTGGAACGTATTAAACAGGTTCCAATGCATTCCAATGGGGAAATGCTTTTTGCTAGACAATGATTTCTCAAAACAGCGATTTCAGTGGAACGGATTATCATCGTCTAGCGAGGCACCACTGTAACCTCAAGCGGCCAGCAGGAGGTAGAAGCTATGTATGTGGGTCGGTAGCAAATCTGGGGGGGTCCCTACGTCTGACTATGGGGTGGAGAAAACAGCCTTCCAGGTGTTGCTAGACTCTTACCTGCCATCATCGCAAGTCAACAAAGCCGGTGGAGGCCGTTCATGGTCACTTTTGCCCTAATCTATTCCCTGGCGTTGTTGTTGTTGGTTTGTGTGTGTTGTTCTACCATTTCAAGGACTTTCGGTTTGTGTGCTTGTTTGTAAGGAAGGGATGGTTGTCCGGAGAGGCACGGAGCGTGAAGCGTCCAGCCATTTCTCCGGCACCTTTCACCGGCGGGTGCGAGATAGGAAAGAGAGAAGCCGAAGACCTAACTTTTCTTCCTCACGAGGCGCTTCCAAGCAAAAGGACGACGACAACCTCTTTTGCCAGGCGTAAGAAAATTAATCGGTCAGGAAGTGGGGTTGCCGTGGAGAGCGCTGGACCCATGACCACGCCGGATTAGTGCAGTTTAACTGCGTATTGTGCCCGCCGGCCAAGCCCGAGGCTGGCCGGGAAGCCACGTCCTCTTAAATCTCCCGGTGCGCGAGAGGCGGCTGGACGTACGTTATGGTCTGGACCCGGCGGAAAAGCATCTTTCCGGAGAGCACCCGAGATCATAAGCCGGTGCAAATGAACACCCCTTTTAAAGCGACTTTTTAAAACACTTTGTGGCCCTTGCTCCTTCCAGGGTTTGAAAAGCGTTGTCGTGACTGGATGCGACATGAAGAAGTCTCTTTCCCTTCATCACCTGGAAACGTTAGAAATGATAAAAGCAAAATACACAACCTGAAACATCCCGGTTAAATCTCCTCTTACAAGGCCCTGAAAAACCAGCATTGAAAATAATAGAAATCCTCGCTTGTTACTCTTATTATCCTCACCACGTTGTGTGTTCCTGCGCCATGCATCACTTCTGAAATGGAACACAGTGGTACCTTCTTTGCCCCAAAAGGAACTAGTTATAAGTAACTGTGTTACTTGTAATTCATTATTTCGAAGCTCGCAAAATGGCCATAGAGGGCTCTGTGCCAACGTACTGTTCTTGGTGGTTTGAAATGTGCTCGAGGAGGGTTTTGTGAATACTCCGGCCTTCCGAAAAAGACGGAACGCGTGGGTCCTGGAGCCAGTCAAGCCGGAACGATCTCTGGAGGCCAAAATCCTGAGACTGAAGCTGTCTTACTTTGGGCATATCTTGAGAAGGCAGGATTATGTCTGGGAAAGACAATAATGCTGGGAAAGGTGGAAGGCAGCAGGAAAAGAGGAACGCCCAATATGAGATGGACGGACTCCCTCAAGGAAGCCACAGGCTTGAGTTTGCGAACGTTTGCGCAGGGCTGTTGAGGACGGGAGATTTTGGAGATTGTTCATTCATGGGGGGGTCAACGTTAAGTCGAGGGCGACCTGATGGCCCATAACAGCAAAACTTTCTGGGTAACTTTTTATCAGCTGGGGCTTTTTTTTTTTACTTTCTGGATGTTAAGGACTCCGGCACCCAGAATCCCCCACCAGCATGACCAACAGGAAAGGAGCGTGAGGCTCCTTTTAGTCCAAAAAAAGTCAGAAGAATTCAGGGTCCCGGCAAAACTTTAAGACTGTTGCCTGAAGAAGAGACCTGTGTTGCGTGGAAGCTTGTGCCGCTGAGCCAAAGCAATGGGAATCCGGGCGGAAGCCAAATTAGGTTTCAGATTATGGGCAGACGCGGTTCCTTTTTTTCCACCCTGCAAAGCTGCTCCTGTGTCCCAGAAGGGAGAATCTGTAGATTTTTGCTCAGGGATGAAAAAAAGAGGCTCAGGGCGACACAGAGTCACTTTGCAGCGGCCCCATAATAAGTAAGGCACGCCGAGGCTTCACGGCCAGCAATGACAGGCGCACAATGAGACACAAAGGGAAGCAAATCCCGCATTGTTTGGGCCTGGCGTCCGGGTGAGCGCATTCCTCTTTTCTCTCCCGTCTGTCTCTCTCTCTCTCACCCCCCCTTTTTTCCCCAGCTTGTTCTGTCCTGCTTGTCCAGAGGGAGATAAACGCTGGAAATTCAACCGCGTCGGTTCTCCCGGCAGGGAGAAAAAAAGAAAAAAAAAACAGGCGCGAATTTCTCGAAAGAAATCCCGCAAATTCTGCCTGGAAGTCGGACTCCGGAAAAATACGTTCACACCTGTTTTTAGAACAGGGACTCTGTATAGTTAACTGCTTTCTTTTCTTGATTCTGCTGCTCATCCTTCCTGTCTTTCAGGGGGGTGTCCCGTTCAAGGAGGATTTCCCCCCCCAATGCCCAGTTTTCCCGGATCGGGAAGGAAGGCCGCGGTGGGGTCTGGCATTCCACTCTCCCAGATCCGGGGTGATCAGGAGAGGGCCGAAAATTAATGGGAGCCAGGTTTGAATGTGGGGAGTGCTACAGACAGTGTGCCCGGGAGCCTCCCCCCCCAATTACAAAATAGTTGCCGACCAGAGACCAGAGTTCAAGGTTTTCTCCAGGTCGGGAAGAGTCCCAGCCAAAAGCTGTTCCCGGTTCCCAAACGAGGAGCCGGGGGGGTGGGGTGGGGGGGTTGTCCCACTTTCGAACATTAAACTTTATTCCCTGGTCTCGGAGCGGAGGGTGCAAGCCGGGTGGGGGGGGTCATCCAGAGCCTGGGTCATTCCCCTTTCCCTCGCAGGGATTTGTGAGTTTTTTTCAGACGGTGGCGCGGTGCGTGCGGGCAGGCTGCCCAGTCCGATCCCCGCCCCCCCACCCTTTCTCTCTCTCTCTCTCTCTCTCTCTGCTGGTTCAGAGCAGCCCAACCTGTTTTTATGTTAATTTCCCCGGACCTGCCTTTTCTCTTCCTCCTTCCCTCCCCTGGGAGGGGGGGCAGCAAACTCCCTTTTGCAACACGCCACTCTCTCTCTCTCTCAACGCCCAGGTTGCCCCCCAGCAGGTTTTCCTTCCTGCTACCTGGGCCCAGGTGTGTTGGCGGGGGTGGCGTGGGCGGGGTCAGAGGGGGGGAGAGAGCTGGGGGGGCCGTGGAGGCAGTCCTAGCGGAGGTGGGGGGGCACACCACCCCGGCGGCGAGGATGATGGAGCCCGAACTGATGGAGGTGATCCAGGGTCCTGTGCCACCCCCGGAGCTGTCTCCCGCCGCCTATATCAACGCCGTACAGTATGCCAACGTGCTGGAAGGGAGATTCAAGCAACTTCAAGGTAGGGGGGGCCGGAATGGCGATCCAGTGGCGGGGGGGTGTCTTGGTGGAGGATGGGGGGGAAGTCACCAATCCCTGCCCCCCCCCAAAAAACCCCACCTCTCACCCCCAAATTTAACCGGTGGTGGCGGAGGGCACTCTTAATCCGAGAGGTGCTGCCGGGAATTAGCTAAACGCACACATTTATTAGCCGTTCCTGGCTAGGATTCTTTGGGGCCGTGTTCGGGCTTGGCGTGAGGGGTGTGGGGCTTTATAGGGAACCCCCCATTTTTGGGAAAAATGAAGGCAAGCCCCGGGTGGGGCAGAGAGACCTTGCCAAGAGAGAAAGCCAGATGGGAGTCGTGGCAGATGGTTTGGAGAGGTCCGTGGGCTCCCCGCCGTGTGGGTCCATGCTGCGCACTTTTTAAAAAAAGCTCACTTTGAGCCTTGGGGGGGTTAAAATGGCCAGGTTGACCCCCAACGATCCCCACCCCGAAGGTCACCCTTTTATTTATTTTCAAAAATTCCTCTCTCTCTCTCTCGCCCTGCCAGCCTCCCATTTCCAAACGGCCCCGTCAGGTTAGCAAACAAGCCGTAAACAAGCCTTTGGGAGACGGTTGTGGGAGGGGGGGAAAGGTGAAACGGCCGCGGGATCAGGACTTTTGGGGGGAGGAAGGCAAAAAAAAAAAATGGAAAAGGAAAACTCCGGCGCTTGCAAAAGCAGCTCTAAAAGCCACGGCCGGGAACAAAATAAATCCTCCATTAAGCCTCGGGAACATAACGTGGCTTTCCCTTGGCAGACAGAAGCCTGGGACGTCAGCAGAACCTCGGTTTTCTCCGGGTGGGTAATCTTCATTTTAGTGATACACACACACATACACACACACACACAGCAAAAAAGGCATTTTGACGTGGGTGAGCAACCCCGTCTCCTCTGAAGGCAGTAATATGTGCCTTGGGTATAAGAGGCATTTTCATTGTCACCTCTCCTGCTACTATTTCGTCTCTTGTCTTTGGGACCTGCAAGGTGTGTTAACTAGCTTTTTGTGCCAGTCAAGCTTCTAGACCTCACTGAGGCCATGGAACTTTACACGGGCGGTGTCGGAGCCGCCCTTCTGAGCCTTTCCCTCTCTTGGTGTGATCATCAAATGGGGACGAGGAGAGCCATCTGTGCTCTTTGAGTGAAGGAAGAGGCAGGCTATAATTATAATTAACTAATTACATAAATCAAGCGCTCTTACCTGCTCTTAGAGAACCCCGGAAACTGTACTGGTCTGCGAGCCTCAAAATGGTTATGTTTTTTTTAATATAGTATGGCAGTGAGGATCCAGAGGCCGGGAGTTTGATTCCCCTCCGAGTCCTCGCTATTTAGGAAACCCCCAAAACCATCACCCTAAGCCGGAGTTGATGCCCTATGATTATTATTTTTTTATTGTGACTTCCCTTTAGGGGGGGTTGTGGGTCATGAAAATAACTGTGGGTGGGCGAGCTTCTAGCGTGACTTTGCAAGACTGTTAAAAAAAAAACAACCAATAGATTTCAGGGGCTTGATGTGACCACCTGCTTTTCCATTTTGTCTGTGGGGGGGGATCCTCGCACTGTCTTGGATTAGTTCAGTGGTTCTTAACGTGGGCGATAATGCCCCCCAGGGGGCGATTTCATTTTTCAGGGGGGCGGTAGAATGAAAAGGGGCGGTGTGGGGGCACTGGAGCAGAAGGGGGGCGGTAGGGGGGCACTGGAGCAAGCCAAACCTGTGAAGATGGTTGAAGCCTTTTTAAAATGTGCATGAATATATATTTTCCTCCAATCTTAATTTAGTTTCAGAGTTTTCATCTTGAAATTTTTAGTTCCTACATTGCGGTTTGTTTTTATGCCCTTTTTATATTTCTTTTTGCGTCTTAAAATTTGCTTGCAACTAAATCATTAAATGTTACTTTTTGGGGGCATTTCATTTTCTTGGAATTGAATTTTGTTTTCAGGGGTCATTGCAATTATGTGTCATAAATAAATAAATAAATAAATAAATAAATAAATAAATAAATAAATAAATAAATAAAAGATATCATCACCGCGGGGAAGGGGGCGATGATAACTTCCTCAATGGCTCAAGGGGGCGTTTCTTTCAAAAAGGTTAAGAACCACTGGATTAGTTGATATACAGGGCAATACATCTGGTGATGGGACACAAATCGGTTTTTGTGCGCGCACGTGGGATACATGGAGAAGAAGGGAGAACGTTATTGTTTCTGTAGTTTTATTTGGGTTTTGCATACCGAAACCCGTGATGTGTTCTCATCATGCAAAAATCTCACAGATTAAGACACACACCCCTCTCTGAAACAGGAATTTAGGGTTGCTGATTTAGGCTTGATTTATAACGAACGGCGAATTTCTGGCTTTTACTTTATGTGCAGGGGAAGATAACACAAGACAATGTCACTGCGGTTCCAGTATGTCTCTGGTTCTGTGCAATAAGCCTCTGATGCCGGTGTCTGTCCTTTGCTTAATGCTTGCATTCCCGCTAAATTAAGTTACACAAAAGTGTTGTAATGTCCCTGTGTGTCAGGATAGTGGTGTTGGGCTTTGTAAATTGTGGAAACAGAGAGACACTGGAACCGCACATTGTCTTGTTATCTTCCACTGCACATAAAGTAAAAGCACAGTGTCCACCCCAGAGGTCCGGTTAAGGCCGAACTGAATTTAATAAAATTTGATGATCACTATTCATTCATTCAATTCTTAACCCAACCAACGTCCCAAGATCTTGTCCTGTTAATAACTCTTTCCAATTCCCCCTGTATCTCTACGACTACCTTCTCTCTAACGCATCAACGGCCCTACCTGCCTAAAAACTGTCATTAACTCTCTTTTCGTCTCCTTTTATTCTCTTGGTCCCGCCCCTCCTGTCCTCTCATAGGCTCCTTCACCCGAGCTCTCGACCTGACGGACAGGAGTGATCTGAGAGCTGTCCGTCACACTATAAGCCTTTTTGGAAGGTTACTAGAATTCATAGTTGGATACCAGGCCCAGCTAGAATGTGTGCAGAGCATCATCCCCTTATTTGCGGTCCTGATTCAGATACTCAGAAGGCGACAAATATAATTTACCGACATCTTTATTACATTTAGAATTCACGGGGGGGGGAAATTCATGGGGGAACGAGGTAGATTCTTCTACTCCTGAGGTTTCCAGCTGTTTTGCTTCTCTCTGCTTAACTTTTCTTCCTTTCCCCCTGAGGTTTGGTGCCTCGCTTGTCCTTTTTTGGGTAGCAGGCTCTGAGGAGGGCAAAAAATTTGCTTGGCTTTTGGGCGGTACCTCTTTGTCCCGACCTGCTTTGATTGCCAGGGTCCACCTTGGGATCAGGTTTTCGCTTGGGCTGAGAGCTGCTCTCCTTGGTAGCCGAGTTGCTGGGGGTGGAGATTGCCTCGGTCTTCTCGCTCGTTGGACTTTTGTGTCTGGGAATTGCCTCGGTCTTCTCGCTCGTTGCTTCTGTCATCTCTTCCTCCTCCTCCAATTTGCTAAAAGGAGTTTGATGGCCCTCTTGTTTTTCTGCCACCTCCTCCCTTTCTGGGGATGGATGAGGGTCTTGTGCTTTCCCAGACTTGACTTTGGAAGGTGGGGTGGCGACCGGAGGGCTGGTGATGCTCTCCGAAGACGGGGGTGGCTTGCGTCTCTTCTTGACCTCCTTCTGACGCGTTCTGGCCCTTTTGGGAGGATAGTGACTGCTCTTGGTTGCAGTTCTGCGTCGAGAAGATTTGCTCTGCTTCGCAGCCCGTTGCGTTTCCTGGGGCTTTCTTTGGCCCTTTGCTTTTGTCTGCTGCTCCTTCTTCTCACTAAGAGTGGCTTCCGAAGTTCGCCGCAGCAGTTGCACCATCCTGATCCAGGCGTCAAAAAGGTCTTCTTGCCTTTTGGAATCCGGGCTCAGCTGGAGGTAGAAAGTCCGGCCATTTGCTAGTTTAAACCGCAGCTGTTGTCGTTCTGCGTCATGGATCGTGATCTTGACCAAGCGCAAAGGAAGCAACCTTGTGAGCTCGTATGTCGTTGGAGGGTGACGAGGGGACTTGCTTTTGAGTTTGGGCGTATGCTCTTCCGGAGGGACGAGGGGCCGAGCCACGAGCAGCACATCGGGAATCAATAGGAGAGGGCTTATCGAGGTAATGGCGACCGTCACAATTTCTTCCTGGTTGTGGATCTGGCTTGTCTGCCCTTGCTTGTTGATCTGGACAAAGTTACTTTCAAACATAGGGGAAAACTTGAACAATCCGTATTCTCCTTGGCATAGCTGTGTCTGGAGTGGCCCCATTTTCCAGGTCAGATAGCCTTTTTCATGGACCACCGCTTGGACCATCACATTGAGATTGTACACGCTTCGACTGATGTTGTCTTACTATCAGCATCTGCCATTCAGAGCCTCTCCTTCTTTGACACACGAAGCTGTTTATGACATCACTGGTGTGTCTGATGCCTTTTTTTTTTTAAAGCCAATCACCGTTGACTTGAAAGCCATCTCAAAAATGAAAGCTTGAAAGCCAACCTCAATAATGTCAACAAATGGTTGATTGGTATGCTCTTTTGTGTTACAGCATCTTCCACTGCCCATAAAGTAAAAAGCAGAGGGTCCTCTCCGGTGCCGAATTGGGTTTAATAAAAAAATTTGCTGATCCATGCCGGTTCAGCACTTAAAAAAAAAAAAGAAAGAAAGACTTTCCTTTTGAAATTTTTGTTTTTCTTTGTTTTTAAAATATCGCAGTCGGGTGACTGACCCCGTGAGCCTCCCCCCCCCCCGGATTCTGCACACGGCTGTTTTTTCACATCCCGTGTGCGGGTCTGCTTTGAAACGGATCTGTCCGTCTCTTGTGTGGATGGCGGATGGGAGAGCATTATGGGATGGGGGGAAACGGGCGTTTCTAACACATCACAGGATCGTGGTAAATGACATTTGTGGTTCGAGTTTGTGATATCAACGTGCTTCTCCATCCTTCAGCCGAAGTTTGAGCTTGTTGTGGGGGCCGCGTTGGCGGTGGTTCTCTTTCAAATCTGGACCGATATCGCGTCTGTTTTAGTGGCCATTGAAAAAACATGTCCCTTTGGCACTGGCCATTCACAAGAGTCGTGCAAATTTTACATTCAACTTTTCAATTTTACATCCGGTTCTCATCCGGATTTGTTTCCGTCGGCGTGGTCCTTCGCTTGATTGCATTGTGTTGCGGTTTTGTGCGTGTGTACCTGTTGTACGTCGCCGTCGTATCCTAAAAGGAAAGGTGTCTCAAAAATAACTTGAATAAATGGAATTATAGCGTCACCTGGTCCGATAGGATGTCAGAATGAGCATCTGGGTTACTTGCAACCATTTTTTATTTTTAGGTGCTGATTTTGTGTAGGTGTGAGCAGGAGGTGGATCTTGGTATATCACTGGGTGATTTTCAGTAGACATGAAGGATTTCCAACCCCCCCCCAGTGGTTTAACAACAGCAGTTCCAAAACGACACCCTGACTGCTAATTTTCTAAAAAGGAAGAAAGCTTTGGATGACTAGAAACAAATTTAGGTGTGGAAAAACTGTGGGTCTTGTTCATTTTTTCTTGCAATCCAAAATAAATTCTCAGGCTAAGAATTCTTTAATGGGAAGCACGGCCTTTTCTCCCCCCCCCCCCCCCCCCCAAGCGGACTCTGATCAGTGAATGTAAGAAAATTTATTTATTTATTTATTGGACTTATATACCGACCCATAGCGCTACAAGCACTCTCCGGGCGGTTTACAATTTAATTATACAGGCTATTAAATAATAACAAATTAGATCCTGGCACTCTAAATGCTGCTTGGGCCTGTTTTAGATTAGGGCTTTCGATGAGACAGGGCAAGCTTAAGTATTTGGCTTCTCTTGAAAGTTTTATTAGGATGTCATTATAAGTTGGTTCCCGTATGCACAAGCAAAAGATATTCTGGACGGCCATAAAAAACGAAAAAGTGCATCCTAGATCAAATCAGGCCTGGATTCTGTCCGAAGCCAAAACGTGGACGCTGAGTCTGTCCTGCTTGGGGCACATCGTAAGAAGACGGGGTTCTCTGGAAAAGGCGAGGATGATGGAAAAGGTGTGGCAGGCAGCAGGAGAAGAGGAGGACCCAATACGAGATGGACAGGCTCCCTAAAAGAAGCCACGACATTTGAGTTTGCAAGAGCTGAGCCAAGGCCGTTGAGGACGGGGCATCTTGGAGATCCCGTATCCACAGGTTCGCCATGAGCTGTTATGACACGCATAGCGACAGTCTGAAATCCAAGCGGCACTCGTTGTGTGGAGGCAGTGTGTGTGCGCGCATTTCGCTTTCTAGAAGGCTTTAGTGCTGGAAATGCTGTGCGCAAAGCACGGCTCTCGTCAACAGCTGCTTTCCCCCAAACGGCACCTGCCCGAAACCGGGTTCTTCCCTCCTGGCCCGGAGAGCGGGAGCGCGGCCGAGGGCCTTGCTCCGACACGTTCCCGGCAGTGACTCAGACGGAAGGCGCAGGCTGAGCCCTCGGCCCGGCCGTGTGCGCAGCGGGCTGGAGCAGTGGAACCAGCACCTGCCGGGGCTTCGGGGCAAATGCCGGCGGTGCGGGAGGCCGTGGAAAAGGACGCACCCTTGCAAAGGACAGGGGCCAGCTGGCCTTGAGCTGAGCGTGGGGAGGTGGACTCCTTTTGCTGGATTCTTGGCAGGGGGATTTTGGGAGTGGTAGTCCCCCCAAAAAAGCCACGTCTCTGCCCCCGTCGGCTTTCCGATCCCGTGCAGAAGCTCCTTCCAGGCTCTCCTCCGAAGCCGCGCCATGTCTCCCCGTTGCCCTTTGCCTCGCTGGAAGCCAAACCCCTCCTGTGCAAATAAGAGGAAAAACAAAGAGTGACTCGGGTTCATTACCCCCATATCGTCGTCCCTAGGGAGATGTGGGGCAAAGCCTTCTCTCCTTCCTGGGATCGGAGAAGGACCCGCAGGTCTTGAGTTTTACGTTTACACACCAGGGCTTCTTGACCTCCCGACGCACGGGCTCGGAAATCCCGATTTTCTCCTCCTCCCCTACTATGGCGACTGCAAACGGGATAATTACAGCCATCCGACAACATTTCCGCGGCCCCGGCGGTCCGTCCGGAGGAACCCGGAGAGTTCGGATTCGGCCTGCTATTTCGAGAATTCGCCACCGAATTTCAGGGCAGCGCATTCGACCTCTGTAGCAAAGGATATTTTTTAAAAAAACACCGTGCCCAACTACAAAACCCATGATCCTGCGGGGGGGGGGAGTTACGACAGAAAGAGCATCAAAGGACTCGGTGACCCACGGTTGGAAACTGCTGATGGAGGCACTCTCCGCTTAGTGAAAATACATTGGCGATTAAATTTTGAAATGGAGTTCAGAGTCTTTGTTGGCTGGTGAGAACGGGACACACACAAAAAAGTGTTTTTACAGTATTTTTCCTCAACCGGCTCTCTGTAATTTGCACCCGACTGACGTTCTTGTTGATTGAAGAACCAAGCCCGGAGGCTAAGAGGCAACACAAATTCAAATGAACTTGGCCAAGTGGATGAACGTATATATTTTTGTTTTTAAAGAGGCCACCCTCCCCGGGGCATCTAAACCTGAAACATCTGCGCAGCAACACCACATTAACGCTTCTTTTGTGCTGTTTTGGGTTTATTTATTTTATTTTAAATATTGTTGACCCACCCTTTGGCCTTAACAAAGAAGGACCCAAGGTGGCGTCCGTCACTAAAAGACCAATACTTAAAGCTAACAGCAGCCCAGTAGATCAGGACTCAACAGGACTACACAAAGGCCACATTAAAAAACGGTAAACAACAGCGAGACCAAAAAAAAAATGCATTCAAAGCAGTACGGCACAAACGGTCCATTTAAAAAAACCCACTCGTTCAGCCCGTCGCTGAGAGAGAGAGGTTTTCGGAAGAGGACAGCCAAGATGGGGCCCGGCCTGGCCTCCAGGGGCAGGGAGTTCCAACGGCTGGGAGCCACCGCCAAGTGTCTCCCCACTAGAGATGCTTGTGACAACGGTGGGACGGAGAGAAATGCCTCTTTTGAGGGGTTGTTTGTGCCCAAACAGAAATAGTTCTGTTGTGAATACTTCCTGCAGAAGGAGGAGAATGGTCTTTCGATCCCACACCCTCCTGTACTGAGGGCGAGACAAGCAAGAATTTACAAGCAGAGGTGGGCAGATGTGTGTTTGAAGGGCCACTCCCAGAAATGTAGACTCCACATTGAGGAAATGGATATTAAAATTCCCCCCCCCCTATTTTTAATGTCACAGCTTTTGTGTCTTTATCAGGAGGTTCTTCCGCAAGGTAGACGTTCACCAGGGAAAGCTTTATCGTTGGCTTGTTTTAAAAATTTCTAGCCGCGGAGTTAACAGGAATAAGGAAAAACCTCCACGGGAAGGGCAGAACAATCTGATTTATTTCTTTTCCGAAATGGGGCTTGTTTGTTTATAATGCGTTTAAGCCCCGGTCCGGAAATCGGTTTACACAACAAGGCCCTTGAGTTTACGGTGTAAATTTTAAAGACGTGGCGCACAGGGAAGAAAGGGCAAGAGAGGAAAAATAGAAGAAATTCTTATTTATAGATCCTTACAGCGGGGTCACGTAGTGCGTGAGAAGGGCCATCGCTTGGCGTAGTGAGCTCCCACCGTTTTTATTTATTTTACGTAAAATGGGTAGGTTTTAAAAACTGCTCCTTGAAATACACGGCCGGCTCCGTGTGATCCCAGGTTGGGTTTTCCAGGTAATGCGTAGAATCCCCAAAGCCGCTCCCTCTGTTTCTTATGTTCTGACACATTCACAATATGTATGTGGCCCAAAACGGTTCTCTCCCTCTGCAAAAGTGACCTTGTGGCCTGCGGGGAGAAATCCTAAAGTTTGAAAAAGTGCACAAAATAATATTTGCAGAGAACGAAAAACATCTGGAGAGACCCCGGTCTAAAGGGCGCCCTTATGGACCACCCCACCCTTTTGTCAGGGGGCACAGGATGATGGGCAGAAATCCTCCCGGGGGAGGCTGTGCTCACAGCCCTTGGCTAAGCCCTGTCATCATCCAGCACTCCCAACAGGATGCTGGGACGTTTCCCTCCCTCCCTAAATCCTGTTGTGGATAGCCCGCTGGAATGAGGCAGACCTTCTGTGACGTCAGAGCAATTCCGCCAGTGGCTGCTGTGACATCACAGCGGTTCGGCCAATGGGCTGCTGAGAGTTTGTATCTCGGCGGGCCTTGGGTGGAGGCGGGAAGCGGCGGGAAGGAGACATAGCCTGCTCCGATGGACCGCGTCAGGCGGAGCGTTTGGCAGGTTTCCTCCTCCGCTCTGAGCGCCGCGTGTTCTGTTTTCCAGATGAGCGGGAGGCGGTGCAGAAGAAAACCTTCACCAAATGGGTTAACTCTCACCTGGCCCGAGTCACGTGCCGGATCAGCGACCTGTACAGCGACTTACGAGATGGACGGATGCTGCTACGCCTCCTGGAAGTGCTTTCGGGGGAGCAGCTGGTGAGTTGTCTAAAAAATCAGAAATAATCAATTTTGCTTCAAATTTGCAGTCTGTTGTTTAATTCTAAGAGGGTTTTCCTCTTGTTACAGAGTTTTTAATTTCTGGTAAAATCCCTTCCTTTTAGAAGTACAGTGGTGCCTCGCTAGACGATGATAATCCGTTCCACTGAAATCGCTGTTTAGCGAAATCATTGTCTAGTGAAAAGCATTTCCCCATTGGAATGCATTGAAACCTGTTTAATGCATTCCAAGGGGGAAGAATCGTCGTTGTCTAGCGAAGATCGGCCGTAGGAAAGCCGCTTTACGAACCGCCAGTCAGCTGCTTAAATCGCTGTCTTGCGAAGCTTAGGTCCCCAAAACACCTGTTTTGCAAGCACAGAGGGAGCTGTCAAAATTGTCATCTGGCGAAAATCGGTTTGCGAAGCAGGGACCAAACATTGTCCAGCGAAATTCCCCCATAGGATTCACTGTTTTGCGAATCGCTATAGCGACTGCAAAAAGTCAATGTCTAGCGAAAAAACTGTCATGCGGGGTAACTGTCTAGCGAGGCACCACTGTACAAAGACCCACAAAGGGAGAATAGCTACAAGTCCCCCAGATAGTCCACTCCTTTTTCATTAAGTGCCTTTACAGTGACTCACCCTGAGACGCTTTCGGAGAAAGAATTTTAAAAAAACATTACTTACAGTTGTTTGAAGTTACAGACTTGTGTGGGCTGCTTTCTTTACTGCCTGCGTACTTAGCAACCGACTGAACAGATCAACAGCAGACAAACAACTGCCACCAACAGATGAAAGAGGGAGAAAGAGACACTCAGTGGAGACACTTCAGCGAAATCAAAGGCTGGAAGGAAAATTTCTTAACCTCCGCCAGCTATTTCTCCATCCGATGCTTCCAGTGAATAAATTCAGGGATAGCTATTTGCATAATGAAATTAGGGAATCAGCTATCAAGCGTCCAGAATGTAAACTAAAAAAAAAATTGGCAGAATTTTGGAAGATAATAAATGTCCAAGCACATTGTCATTTATTTATATTTTATTTTTATGCCACCCCGTTAGTGAATGCGCTACTTGGGGGCAGTTTACAAATTAAAATGCAAAAAACCCCCACCCACCCCCCATATAACGATATAGTTAAAATGGAGGTTTACAGCTCCAGTTCTAAAATCAATACAAGAAGGAAAAGAAAACACAAGAGGGAAAAATATACAGTGGTGCCTCGCTTAACGAGCACACCGTATAACGACGAAATCGCATAGCGATCCGTTTTTTTGGATCGCGAATGCGATCGCTTACCGATGGGCCCTATGGCCGAAAATCGCTTTACGAAGATCGGTAAGCGTTTCGCAAACCGAAGCCCCGACAATCAGCTGTTCGGCGGACAAAATGGCTGCCGGAAGCTCCCTAATGGCTGCGCGCAGCGTTTTCGCGCTCTCCCCTCGCTTAACGAGGGTGCGAAAATGGCTGCCGGCCATAGGAAACCTCGCTGAACGGTGAGTAAAGGAGCCTTTTGGAACGCATTAAACGATGTTTAATGCGTTCCAACGGCTTTCCCTGTCCCGTTCAGCGATGTTTCGCTATAGCGAAGGTTAATCCGGAACGGATTAACCTCGCTATGCGAGGCACCACTGTATATATATTAACAGCATCTGGAGATAAATTAATAGAGGTACCTTTATATAATTCTGGTTTCCTGAATATCAGGAGAAAGGAGGAGCCTGGCATGATGATGATGATGATGATGATGATGATGATGATGATGGTGGTGGTGGTGGTGGTGGTGGTGGTGGTTTTAATTTGATTCTCCCTCCCGGGGTGAAGATATATCTTTCTCCAAATATTTTGGGCTTTATCAGGGTGGAATGGAAGGAAGGAAGGAGGGAATGAATGACATTCCGTTCATTCATTCATTCATTCATTCACTCATTCATTCATTCACTCACTCATTCGTTCAGCCCCATTAGCCATACTATCTGCAGTGATAGCTGGAGAGGAACCTGATAACATCCAGAGGTTCCTGTTCATCTTGGTCTGTCGTGTTCATGCCATTGACGTTTGGCATAGATCTTTAATTTCTAACATTAATACAGTTGTTGTTGTTGCTGTTAATGTGCCATCAGATCACCTGCAACTCATGTCAGCCCTATGAATATTCCCGAGAATATCTTTTAACAGTCCTGCTCAGCTCTTGCACACTCAAAAGCCTGTGGCTTCCTTGAGGGGGTCCGTCCATCTCGCATGGGGGGGTCTTCCTCTTTTCCTGCTGCCTTCCACCTTTCCCAGCATGACGGTCTTTTCCGGACATAATCCTGCCTTCTCATGAGGTGCCCCAAATAAGACAGCCTCAGCTTCAGCCTTTTTGCCTCCAGAGATCACGGCAGCCGGTTTAATTGTTTCGTGCAAAGTCCCCTCGACCACCTAACAGGCAGGTGTGGTTTAAAGTGAAAAAAAGGAAATATTACGGGGTGGGGTGGGGGAAACCCATGTTAATATAATTCTTTATGAGGCCAACCAGAAGAATATTAAATATATATTCTGGGAGGTTAGGCTGTCGCTTGGCTAAGAACAGAGGCTGACAAAAAGGACTCTCGTGTCTCAATAATGATTTTCCAGTGGTCCTACGGCACGCAGAGAGATTAGACATTTATTTTAAACTGCATTTCGCTGTATGTGTACGGTGGGATTCCTTGTTGCATGCAGTCAAGTTATCTCCAGTGGATCCTGTCCAAAATCCCCGGTCCTCCCCCAGCCCGGCTCACCTCTTGCAAACCAAGCCTGTGGTTCCTTTGAGGAATTAATCCATCTCTTATATGGCCTTCCTCTTTTCCTGCTGCCCAAGATATGTGCTTTTTTTTTTTTTTTAGCACAGATCTCAGGTTACGACAAGCCTCACAACACACACACACACACACAACGGTGAAAGATGAGCTGTCACCCCGTGGGTGTGGCGGTGCGTGCCCGCAGGTGTGGTCGTCTCCTGCCTGGTTGTGTCAGAAAGAGAAAAAAAAAACAGCTTTGTGGCATCCGCCCGGTGACCCGGTTCGTGGGAGTGAATCTCACACGGATCGGTTGAACCAAACGGTGCCAACGACGGGCCCGCGGAGAGGGGAACGGTGCCTTTCCAGTCTCGGCGAAGCGGTTTTTCTGGTTTCCCAAGGAAGCTGGCGCTTTGAGGTCTGCCCTGCCCGACAGCTTTGATCGAATCTTCTGCCAGAGCTGCTAAATTTCTGGCTGGTACTGTTTTTTTGGGAGGGGGGGGAGGAGAAGAGAAATGGGAAAACAGAGAAAAGGATGCTGAATTGCGCTGAAAGATGTTCAGAAGGACCTAGGGTGGGTGGGTGGTCTAGGAACCAAACACATTTAATCAAGATCACCCTTCGATCCTTCTGCAGCGGTGCCTCGCTAGACAGTTACCCTGCATGACAATTTTTTCGCTAGACCACGACGATTCTTCCCCATTGGAACACATTAAACAGGTTTCAATGCATTCCAATGGGGAAATGCTTTTCGCTAGACGATGATTTCGCTAAACAGCGATTTCAGTGGAACAGATTATCATCGTCTAGCGAGGCACCACTGTACCAATTTTTTTTTACACCAGGCAGTATATTACAATGTTGTAGCCTATGTACGTGAGTATACATTTACGTAGGGATGAATGTATTTATTAAAAGTATTTATCGATTGGTTTCCCGCCCTCCAGGGCTTCCGAAGGGGGATGTCCAGTAAAATAGATTTAAAACACAACTTTAAAAACAAGCAAACCGCTTTGGCCTCTAAGCCTTCCGATAATCCCATCCTGCCGACCGCGTGGAGCCGAAGCAACCCCACATTTTCCTGGGTCTTCTGGCGAAGTTTCATTTGGAATTTTTGGCCAAGTTAAATAAAGATCGTGCCGTTCAAGTGATCCTTCCCGGGCCACCTCCCACCGATGGGGGGGGCATCTTCAAACCTTTCCTTCCCCAAAACCTGCCCACTCGGTCATAGAAAGTGGGCCAAACAGCCCGCCTGCAGCCAGCGGCCGACGACGGCCGCTCGCATGTTGGTGTTTTGCTCTGGGAAAGGCTGTGAGTCACGAGTTTCCCCTACCCACCCTATTTTTAAATATAAATGGGAATGTTGCAGGCCCAGAATCGGAACGTCGTCGAACCGGCTTATGCCATCCCCGGAGCGCCGGCCCACGCTGCTCTTCCCAGCAGAAGGTCCCCGATTTTGCCTGGGAACGGCCAGCGATTGCCAGCTTCCCCGCAAGCCCCACGCCTGCCGATTGCCGTCAACGGATCCGCGCTTGGAGCCGACGCCACCCATCCGATTGAGCAAAAGGGAAAGCTGGTTTCCAAACAGGAGGAGCGAAGGAATGCAGGCAGCAGCCCCAGCCGTGCCCCTCCCTCGGGGCTTCTGAACTCCGGCGACAACGCGGGCAGGGATCCTTCCCGCAAACGCCTGTCTGGGGAAGCCGCGTTTTGGTGCCAACCGGCTGGGGCAAGCTGGCGCGGCCGGGCACGGTTCGTAGCCTTGCCAAGGGGTGGTTGGCAGCCAGGCAGACAGAAAAAAGACGCAGAAGCACCTGCCTGGGTGCAGATAGGACGGCTAGCATGTGTAGTGGTTAGAGCAGACAGTGGTCCTCATCAGGCCACATCAGAGATCAGCCCTAGTCAATGATACCGGGGGTGGATAATAAACCAACCCCATCCTCAGGCTAAGCCCATCCTTTCCAGGCAGGCTTTGAAGCAGCGCGTCTCACAGGAACGGCTCGTTCATTAAACTTGGAGCTTTTTAAATGTTTTAAATAATACAGTGGTGCCTCGCTAGACGATGATAATCCGTTCCACTGAGATCGCTGTCTAGCGAAATCATTGTCTAGCGAAAAGCAAATCGTCGACCAAACATTGCCCAGCGAAATTCCCCCATAGGAATCACTGTTTTGCGAATCGCTATAGCGATCGCAAAAAGTCAATGTCTAGCGAAAAAACTGTCACGCGGGGTAACTGTCCAGCGAGGCACCACTGTAATCGTTTATGCCGTCAAGTCAATTCTGGCTTAGGGTGACCCTTTTGAGGGTTTTCCTGGGTAAAGAATACTTGAAAGTGGTTACCAGTCTCTGGGACGACTGGGCCCAAAGCTACCTAGGCTGGCTGTTCTCCCAGGAGGGCCCAGTGGGGGATTCAAACTCCCAACCTCTGAGCTAGCCAACCAGCAATTGCCACCTTGCATGTAGAGGGTTGTTATTTCATTTTATAGATAAGGGTCTTATTTCTTGTTGCAGTGCATAAACAAGACTGGTTATTTATGATGCAGGTTTAAAGGCGAGTAAGCCATAATGAACGATGGATTGAATATAAAATGTGAAGAGATGAAGCAGGAGATCGGAGCGCCGAGAGGCTTTAAACCAGTTTTTTTTTAATTTATATAAAAAAACAAGATTAGGGTAAAAAAAAACATTGAATGCAGCTGAAAGACTGCAGGAGGAGCAAAATTAGGCAGCCGTTGTTTCTGGAAGAACCATCTTACTGGGTGGCCTCCGTCTGGAGGAAGGATCTAATTAAATGATAGATCAAAAGGTCCCAAATTTCAGAGCTGCCGTTTCTAATTAGGGCTTGAAGAAGACGCCATTCATTTCCCTTTGGTTTGTTTCATCATAAGGTTTTCAAAGTGAAAAGGTAAGGAGTAGGGTTTTTTTATTGCCTTCCGCTGCGCAGTACTAACAAGAGTTAGCTCGTATGTCATTCCCGTTCTCTATGGAAGATCCTCCACTCTTGGTTCATCTTCAGCTGCTACCGCCTGCCCCAGTAGCAAGCTGGACTCTCCCCTAGAAGGAAAAATAATTAAACTGGGGGTTGTGGTTCTTTGGGCGCATGGTGAGAGAAGATTGATCGGAAAAGACAATAAAGCTGGGAAAAGCTGAAGGCAGCAGGAGGAGAGGAAGACCAAATACGAGATGGTTTGAGTTCATAAAGGAAGCCATGACCTTAATTTTGCAAGAGCTGAGCAGGTCTGTTGAGGATGGGATATTTTGGGGGTCACTCGTTCATAGGATGGCCATGTGTTGGATACATTTTGACCGCACAGAAGAAAACCCCAGGGTCTGAAACTTGGAAAGCTAGTGACTTTTAGTATAGAGAGACAGGGCTCCAGATGTTTTTATTTTTAGTTTACATTTTAGCCCCCAGTCATGGCCGTACTAAGGTTTGATGTCCTGGGGGGGAAGCGCTCTGCACATGCTCGAGGGAACCGCTGTGCATCTACTCTCAGACGGTTCCTGGGTTCCGATGAAGCATCCCTTTTTTTCTTCTCCAAGCCCAAGCCAACCAAGGGCCGGATGCGAATCCACTGCCTGGAGAATGTGGACAAGGCCCTCCAGTTCTTGAAGGAGCAGCGCGTCCACTTGGAGAACATGGGGTCGCACGACATCGTTGACGGCAACCATCGCCTCACGCTGGGCCTCATCTGGACCATCATCCTCCGTTTCCAGGTACCGTCCGTGAGCGCCCCACGTTGGCCCTCTCCCTGAGGTGGGCCGGAAAATCTTCATGTAGGAACAGAATTCCACTTCTTTCCTTTCCTTTCCCCTCTTAGAAGCTCATGAAAAAAACTCTTGAGCAGGAAAACCCGAGATGCAAGTGTTGATAATTAAAAAAATTAAAATACAGTGGTGCCTTGCTTAACGAGCACACCGTATAACGACGAATCCGCATAGCGATCCCGTTTTCGGGATCGCTAATGCGGAGGCATAGTGTCGGCCCCAATGGGCAAAACTCGCATAGCGAAGATCGGTAAGCGTTTCGCTTACTGATCTTCACTTTGCGATGCCTGCGGATCAGCTGTTCAGTGGTTTCAAAATGGCTGCCGGACGTCCAAAATGGCCACGCGCAGTGTTTTCACACCCTCCCCTCATTTACCGAGGGCGCGAAAATGGCTGCCGAACCCTGTAAACTTCGCTAAACGGTGAGTTTTGTGCCCAATGGGCTTCCCCGTTCCGTTTAGCGAAGTTTTCACATAGCGAAGGTTTCACATAGCCTCGTGGCGCAGTGGTTAAACCGCTGTACTGCAGCTAAAACTGTGCTCACGACCTGGGGTTCAAATCCCAGGTAGCCGGCTCAAGGTCGACTCAGCCTTCCATCCTTCCGAGGTCAGTAAAATGAGTACCCAGCTTGCTGGGGGGGCAATGTGTACCCTGCATAATTAAATTGTAAACCGCCCGGAGAGTGCTTGAAGCGCTATGGGGCGGTATATAAGCAGCACGCTTTGCTTTTTTTAAAAATCCGGAATGGATTAACCTCATATGCGGGGCACCACTGTAGAAGGGTTTTTCAGTTGTGATTGATCAAGGTGTATGTTTTCCCCCCCTCTCTTAGATCCAGGATATCAGCGTGGAGACTGAAGATAATAAGGAGAAGAAATCAGCAAAAGATGCCTTACTGCTCTGGTGTCAGATGAAAACGGCTGGGTGAGGACGGAAGGCGGGGTGGGAAAGAAAACACGGTTCAGGTTCCCCTTCTTTCCCCCGCTGCGTGGGGCTGCCGTCTGGGGCTGGACGTGGCCCCCCCCCAGGTTCAGATCCAGTTCATCTGGGGCGTGACACAGCCCTCGGTCTCCTCTCTCGTTTTAAACACGGTCTGGAGTTGTTTACCCCAGTCGAACCGAAGCCTAAGGGGTAGACTCGGCTGTGAAAGGCACTCTGGACATGCTCAGAAACTCAGCCAAAGCCTTGATCAGCGATTTTTCTGGGGTCTGTCGTCGCCTCTTCCTGTCCCGGACGAGTGCAAGCTTTTCTTGCTTTGTTTCGGGGTTTTTTTTTAAATGATGTGATTTCAGGGCTATTGTCGGTGGCTGAAATCCTGTTGCTTCTGGTCGTACGTTGCACTAAATTAGACCCACCGAATCACTGCAGGTTGGGTGAGTTCGCTGTCCCAGAGGTTCTGTGGATCCAAATGGGCCTACTCAGGTTGCAACTTACTGTGCTAAATTAAGTCGCAACCAGAGTTAGAACCATTGCAAGCAACGTGCAGAGGGGTTGATTCAGGCCTCTTTTATTATAGCATTACGCCAAGCAACAGGATGTTAGCCTCTGTTAATCAAGAACAGTAGGACTCCCTTATCTGTGGATCAGGTATCCACTGATTCACTTACCCGCACTCGTATTTACACTTACCCGTATATATTAAATATATATACTGTATTTTTCCGTGTATAAGACTGTACTTTTCTCTAAAATCTTTAGACTAAAAATTGAGGGTCGTCTTATACTCGGAAGTAAGATGAGGAAAGAACAAAAATAAATGGAGGGGAAAGCAGGGATCAAAGTGATCCTGCAGGGCTTTGATCCCTGCTTTCCCCTCCACTTGCTAAGCCCCACTTAGATTTCTTAATTTTGGGTTACAAAAGTGGGGGGCGTCTTATACATGGAGGCGTCTTATACACGGAAAAATACGGTAGTTTTAAAAAACCAGGAAATATGTATTTCCTAAGATGAAGTTACCAGAACTGGCCACAAGAGGAAACCAGAGGCCATGCTCTGTAGAGCATCGTTATTAAAATAACGTTCACAATTATCCACGGTTTTCAGCATCCGCAGGGACATGGCTTTGAACCAAATGGGAGGTCCGACGAGACCGATTCCTATTAGGTCTCCCTTTTGTGACCTGCTGTGAAGGTTGGGGAACGCCCAAAATTTGAACTGAAAAAGAAGCAAAATGACTAAGCAGGGGCCTCCTCTCTCCTGATCCCGTTTCAGATACCCAAATGTGAATGTCCACAATTTTACCACGAGTTGGAGAGACGGCCTCGCGTTCAACGCCATTGTCCACAAACACAGGTCAGTGCCGGTGGTCGGGTTAGATTCGATTCCGCCACTGGACATACTGTCCTTGCAGGCTGCTTATGGTAATGCATGCTTTCCCCACCCCCTTCCTTCCGAATGTGCGAACCCCTCTTCTTCAAGAAGAAGAATCATGCACTATCAAGTCGATTCTGACTTATGGAGACCCTTTTCAGCATTTCCAGGTAGAGCACACTTGGAAGTGCTTTACCCTTCCCTTCCTCTAGGGGGAACCCTGGGACGGTGCCAATTGCCCAAGGCTACCCAGTCTTAACCCTTGAAGGTCCAGTGGGGGATTTGAACTTCCAACCTCTGGCTCTGCAGCCAGGCATCTAAACCACAGAGTTACCCAGCCAACTGTAAGGCTAATTATCTGTACGGCCCTTTTTTTTTAAAAAAAAGGATCAGACTCCTGTCCCCGATCTGCTCCCACATAAGCTGAGAGCAAGGTGGAGGGTGTTTTTTTAACCCCTTCCTCCTCCGTGTGAAGAGCAGCGAAAACTTTAATAGATACTCTCTCCTACTGGCGTTTGGGCAGGTAAATCAGCCTCTTTTTTCCCAAGCGGGCACAGCTTTTGGGGGCTGTTCGACCACTTGCAGAAGAGAAGCTTCTAACAAGGATTTGGGCACTGTATTGATTTTTTGGGGGGGGCATTAGGGGAGTAGAAATCTGGCCGCCACTTTTCCTTAAAATCTTCTTTTGAAAAGTTAGAAATCCCACATTGCTCTCTTCCTCAGTGTCAAGCTCCTAGTCCTTAGTTTTTTTTGGGGGGGGGGGAAGAGGATGCCATCTGTCTGCATGCAGTTAATTCTCGTCTACTTTCCCACTTCCAGATCGGTTATTTCTTTTACTGTGGTCTTTGGCCCTGTGTAAAAACACTGTTATAATGACAAGTGCTTTGTGGATCAGGACCGGTGAACCTTCCCGCTTTGATTCCCTGCCCTGTGTGTGTGTGTGTTTTCACTTTGGTGTTCTCCACAGGCCGGACTTGATAGACATCGACACGCTGAAAAGATGCAACGCACACTACAACCTCCAAAATGCCTTCAACATTGCTGAAAAGGAACTAGGCTTGACAAAGCTCTTAGACCCGGAAGGTGGGTCAGACTCACTTTCTGTTTGTGTCTTGGTTGGGTTGTGGTTTTGGGGGGTCTTCCCGTCTATATTCTTTCCTTTTTTCGGGCAAAAACGACGTCTGGATCAGCAGGCAGGGGGCGGCGACGTTGTGGTGAACAATGAAGTTAATAATGAGCTCCCCAGGATGATGGATACAACCCTTGAGAGGCAGCCGGGGCCCGATGGGTAGAGTTGTTGGATCGCAACTCGGCAGATTTATTGATTTATTTATTTCATGCATTTATAGGGTTCATGTACTCCTCTAAGGGCTTTACGACAAAAAAAGGAAGCAATGGGCCACCGAGCCGACATTAAACCGCCCAACAGTGAAGCACACACCATAATTCAAAGAAATCCCAAATATTCAGGGACCATAGCTAATTAAGAGAGGGTGTCCATGAATGCTTCTTGAAACAGGACAGATCGACCAACCTGGCCTTCTCTGTTTAAATGTGATGCTTATTTTGCCCAGCCTTTTGGGAGGCAGTGTGGCATAGCAGTGAGTGTTGGACTAGCGCAGATTCTAGTCCCCGTTTCAGATATTAAGTGACCTTGAATCACTTAACAGAATTGTTGAGTTGGAAGGGGCCTTTAAGACCATCCCCTTGGTCAGTAGAGGAATCCAGACCCAAATAGATAGTGGTCTTAATCGTAAAAATGGGGATAGAGGGCTTTGGACCCCCTTTAGAGGGGGAAAAGACGGGATATAATGGGAACCAAGGAATAAACCGAAAGAAAAAGCAGCCAGCATTTTCATTCTTGAGCTACCATTGGGATTTAAAATGTTGTAATAGGATATAGAGAAAGAAATAAAGCCACTAACAGGTGCGGTCACTGTTCCTCTGAGGAGACGTGACTGCAGTCCTCCATTTTCTAGCAAGCTCCTTTGAATTTTTGTGGTTTATCCAGCCAGACCTGTTCAGCTTTAACGGGAATATTTTTGGCCCGCTGGAGTCCAGCTTTTAATTTTTAACGAGAGTTGCAAACCCATTGCTGTTTAAACGGCGGTTCTTGCCCTTTAAATGGCCGCCGCGAAGGCCGGAATCTCTTCCAAGAGAGAGAAAGGAACGGCTCAGCCTTTACTTTCGTATTTTCCACCCCCGCCTGCCTTCCTTGGCGCTCCTCTGACCTTTTAAAAAATAGTAAAAATGTGAAAGCATCCTCCACGTCGCCTTTACCTGCCCAGGGAAAATCAGTGCCCCCCCCCAGGGGCTCTGACGGACGATGCTCCTGCTCTAGAGTAAAAGAAGAAGAAAAAGGTCTGGGATTGGCCCTTTTTCTTTCTTTTTTCAAGATTCTTTCCCTTCCATGTGATTCTACTTGCCAAGAGCCGCCGAAATAAGATGGTGGTTGGGTTTTATAACAGGCGGGTGAAAGATAAAGCAAAATGGGATTTGTTCCCCCCATTTCTTCTGAGGCTCAGACCCCCAGGGTGCAGGCGTGTGGCCCACCAGATGGGGCAGCACTCCGGTTCCCATCTGCCCCAGCTAGAAAGGCTGAGGTTTGGGGATGATGGGCGTGGAGTTCCAGCCCTGCCTCTTTACCTCGGCAAAGCAGGAAAAGGAGGTTCGGTGGACGTCGGCTGTGATAGGATTCAGCACAGCTGATCCTTATGCACGACAGCACCTAAATCAAACTTTTTGTTTGCAAGAGAGACAGGAGAAGAGGTGAGGTGATCCTGGGGGACTGAGGGTTACTCTGGTTTGGCCCCCTTCCTGGGTCCCTCGCTCGGGACCGTTGTGTTTTCTATCTGGGTCCTGTAGCTTGGTGGCAGAGCGACATGATAGGAGAGGGACTCTCTCTGCAACGTTTTAGTTTATTGTTTCTAAACCTCTGTATGAATCTCCTCTACCGACCTGGTTGTACTTACGACAGCCCTACGAGGTAGGTTAGATGGAAAGATTGACTGAATTAAAGTCCACCCCTTTTCTCACTCGGCCGGCGCTTACCGTCTCAGGTTACTCACTCTCGAGACCTTAGTAAGAGAAAGAAAAATTTTTTATAATGTTCTTACGGTTGGGAACAGCGCATACAGCAAACTTGACAAACACGGCTGCTTTCAGCGACAGACTCTAGAGAACAAAAGCACTGCGCTTGAATCCAGAGGCAGAAGGGAACTTTTGCTTCGTGCCAGATAGATTTGCAGTTCCCCCAGCCAGGAAAGGTCCCTCTCCGCTGAACGTTTTTCCGGCAGAGTTGTTTTTCAGATTCCAGACCGGGGGGTGGCGGTCGCGTTGGGGCATATCACGTCGGTTTGCTGACCGAGCTCACACTCTTAGGTCTTCCGGGCTTCCCAAGAAGCCTTGGATAAGACGCTGGAGGAAAGAGGCCGTTGGTTTACGTTAGGTGTTTAGTCTCTGACGTTTGCAACGTTCTGGTGTCCTTAAATTCATACGGCCGGAGCGCGATTTCAGGGCTTAGGGAGGAATCGGGGGGGGGGGCAGAGCCTTTTTGAACGAGGTCCCTGTGATCACCCTGGCCAAGGAAGTTCCCCCCAATGGGTTTGGAGATAAATCATCTCTTCCACATCCCTGTTTCTCTCGTTTCTACCCGCTGCTTCTCCTTTTTTTAAATAACCTAGATGTGAACGTGGACCAGCCGGACGAGAAGTCCATTATCACTTATGTAGCCACCTACTACCACTATTTTTCGAAGATGAAAGCCTTAGCCGTGGAAGGGAAGCGGATCGGAAAGGTACCGGCTGCAAGGATGGCCGCCGTGGCCGTGGCGGAGGGCTTGGGGGGGTGGAGGAGCCCCCCTCCCCAATCCGAGAATTTTTTTTTTATGATCTTCTGCCAAAACCGGGCTCCCTGCAACTTGAGCCCATTCTTGCCTGTCCTGCAGTTGTGGGATGATCAAGAACAGATCCTGCTGCTTCTCAGGTGACACGAGACAGGATCTCAAAGGAGAAGATGGCGTGGTCCCTGAGCTAGCTGGCATTTTCGGGGTCTTCCCCCCCCCCCCCGCCCACAAGGGTCCTGATCCATCCATTCTCTCTGCATTCCAGGTCCTGGATCACGCGATTGAGGCGGACAAGCTGATAGAAAAATACGAGACCCTCGCCTCGGACCTCCTGCAGTGGATTGAGCAGACGATCTTGACGCTGTACGACCGGAAGCTGGCCAACTGCCTGAGCGGGGTGCAGAACCAGCTGCAGGCTTTTAACACTTACCGCACCGTGGAGAAACCCCCCAAGTAAGCCTTCTGAAGCCTGGGTCCGGGTAGGGAAGGAGAATCCAACAGGCTGTATCAACCGGGAGAGGGTCTGGGAAGTAGGGAGGTCTGGATTCAAGTCCCTATTCATCTGCGGAACTCACTGCACCTCTCATTAGGGAAGGTGGATGGGGAGATAGCGAACCAGATCAGTGGGGCTTTGAGGCTGTTGGAAGAAAGGCAGGGTGAAAATGTAACTCAAACAGACATAGAAGAAATTGAGTAAGGACAGGACCCCCTGATTTGATGCACCTCCTTTATCCTTCACTTGGTCTCATTCCTGTTTTCCGTTCCTGTGTTCCCCAGGTTCACGGAAAAGGGAAATCTCGAAGTTCTGCTTTTCACCATCCAAAGCAAGATGAGAGCGAATAACCAGAAGGTTTACATGCCGCGGGAGGGGAGGCTGATCTCTGATATCAACAAGGTGAGCGAGGAGGAAGCGGAAAAGAGGGGGGCAGCTCCCGGCGGGCCCCCTGCTTTTCCGTGGGGAGAGTTGGTGTGCGCCATGAGACATTTCCCCCCCCTTTATGTCCCCCCCCCCGCACCTTCAGGGCTGGGAGCGTTTGGAGAAAGCGGAGCACGAGCGGGAGCTGGCCTTGCGCAATGAGCTGATTCGGCAGGAGAAGCTGGAGCAGCTGGCGGCCCGGTTCGACCGCAAGGCGGCCATGCGCGAGACCTGGCTGAGCGAGAATCAGCGGCTCGTCTCGCAGGTGGGTGCTGCGCGATGGAGGCGGGAAGCGGGGCGGGCGGGCCTGTCTTGTCTTCCAGGGCGCCGGCCCTACCGTTGGGCACAGCGGCAGGTGGCAGGAGCTTGGGAGCCAGGATCCGCTCTTTTAGACCTCTAAGTGGTATTTTTTTCCCAAACGACAAACGGAACAGAAAACAGACATGCAAACTTTCCGGATCAGTTCTCGTGCCCAAATAGAGCATAATTTCCACATTCCCTCTTTTCGACCTCATAAGGAGGAGGAGGAGGAGAGAAGAAAGATGTTACAGCAGCAGCCGTGTATCTGCAGGGAATCGGTTCCAAGGCCCGCTGTGTATGCTGGAAAATGTGGATTACAGCAAACACTGCGTTAATAGTGAATGCTATACATAGCGTGGTCTCTTCCTCCCTGTAGTGGCCAGTTCTGTTAACCATTATTAAAATATATATATTTGGGATTTTTCCACCCTTAATATTTGTAATATTTTCAGGCCGTGCATAAGTGAATCAGTGGATACCGATCCCGCAGATAAAGGGGCGCTCATGTGCAGGATAGAAATATCACTAAGAAATCTATAGGAGAGTAACTAAGAAATCTATACATTTTGCAGGATAACTTTGGGTCGGATATTTCGGCCGTGGAGGCGGCGGTGCGGAAGCACGAGGCCATCGAGACGGACATCGTGGCCTACAGCGAGCGGGTGGCGGCCGTCAACGCGGTGGCGGCCGAGCTGGAAGCGGAAGGCTACCACGACCTCAAGCGGGTGGTGGCGCGGAGGAACAACGTGGCGCGGCTGTGGGATTATCTGCGGGAGCTGGTGGCCACGCGGCGCGAGCGCCTGATGCTCCATTTTGAGCTGCAGAAAGTGTTCCAGGATCTGGTCTACCTGATGGACTGGCTGGAGGAGATGAAGGTAAAGTGAAAGCCGGAGGGTGGCGGGCGGGATCAAAGGGGAACTTGGCGCCCCCCCCGGCCGGGACCGCTTTAATTTTGAACCCGGATCCCTTTGTTTCCTATAATAGTAGATTGCACTAGATTAGGTCCACCTGAATCCGTGAGGGTTTAGCATTCTGTGAAGCATAGGACATTTCAGGTAGAGGAGACCCATTTGAATCCATGCAATTGATGGAGGAATGGGCTGACTTAAAATCTACTCAAGGGCAATCTCCTATTTATTACTTACTATATATATATATATATATATATATACTTCTCCTTTCTCCTTAAAAACAACAAGAACAGATCCAAGGCGGCTTAAATCGTTTAAAAGAGAATATTTAAAGCTAAAAACAGTAAGTATAGAAAAGCTTAAAAGGATCTGACAGATACCTCCTTTAAAAAAAACAAAAGGTAAACATAAGTGACTCCAAAAGCATTCAGAGGAGTAAGGCACAAACCCACTCAGGCAGCCAGCGGTCAGAGAGGGAAAACTTGCTGGAAGGGAACGGTCTCTCTGCCTGCTTGCGGAAAGAGAGCATAGATTGGGGCCAGGCTGGCCTCCAGTGGCAGGGAGTTCCGCAGGCTGAGAGCAGCCACTGAGAAGGCCCTCTCCTGTGTCCCCCATCAAATGCGTCAGTGAAAATGGTGAGAGAAGGGCCTCTCCCCATGGTCTTCCGACCTGAGCAGGTCCTCCATCGTGATGGGAGAGACGTGGTGGTCTTTGAGAGGAGCTTGGACCGAAGCCGATTACAGCCGTTTACTAGGCGAAGCCGCAAGAACTTGGCCCATGTTTCATTAGGTAGCTCATTACAGTGGCCCGGTGGTTAAACTGCAGTCCGGCAGTCCGGACTCTACTCACGAGTCGAGTTGGAATCCCAAAAAACTCTATAAACCAATTTTAAAGCGCTGTCGGGGGTAGCAGAAGCCGCCTGATGAGGAGTCAGTATGGCCCCCGGATCGCTCATCCCCTGCGGTCCTTTCCTCCCAGGGCCGGCTCCAGTCTCAGGACTTCGGGAAGCATTTACACGGGGTGGAGGACCTGCTCCAGATCCATGCGCTGGTGGAGGCCGACATCGCCATCCAGGCCGAGCGGGTGAAGGCCATCAGCGTGGCCGCCCAGCGCTTTGCCTCGTCCGGAGAGGGTAAGAGCCCCTTTCCACGTTGAGGGCCCTCCTGAGTGTAAAGCTATTTATTTATTTGTTTTATTGGATTTCTACCCTGCACCTCTAGACCTGAATTGCATTGGGCAGGCTTGAACCGTTCTGCTCCATTATTGATAAAGTACAGTGGGATCCCTCCTTATCTGCAGGATCGGTATCCACGGCTTCACTTATCCACTGGAAAAATGCTAGAAATACGTATTTCTGAACGTGAGGGTACCAGAAGCGGCCATTAGAGGGAGCCGGAGGCCACGCTATGTGTAGCATTGGCTATTGAAAGCTTTTGTTATCATCTGCATTTTTCAGCATCCGGGGAAGGGGGATCCTCTGTGAATACGGGGGGGGAGGGGGAGTTTCCTACTGTAGTTTGTTGTGTTGTGTGAATCAACAAACTGGGCTTATGACCCTCCGTCCTCTGGCCTCGGACAGTACCAGCATTCTCTACTGTGACCTAAATCATGCTTTTCCTGCATTTTCCCAGACGTTGGTCCTCTGGTTTGGGTTCTAAACGATGGTTCTCTCAACCTACGGCATGCTGTGAGGTCTCAGTCTGAGCCTCTTTCCATTACAGTGGTGCCCTGCATTACGACGTTAATTCGTTCCAGCGAAATCGCTGTAGAACGAAAACATCGTAATTCAAAAATAAAAAGACCATTGAAATGCATTGAAACTCCTTCAGTGCGTTCCAATGGGCTGGAAACTCACCGTCCAGTGAAGATCCTCCATAGGGCGGCCATTTTCGGTGCCTGTGCAGCGAGGAATCCGTCCCAGAAAACAGCGGGGAGCCATTTTATTTATCCGGCGGCCATTTTGAAACCGCCGATCTGTTCTAAAATTGTCATTTTACGAAGAATCGGTTCCTGAAGCAGGGAACCGATCATCGCAAAGCAAAAAACCCCTATTCAGACCATCGTTTTGCGATCGCAAAAGTGATCACAAAAACGTCGTAATGCGGTTTCATCGTAATGCGGGACAATTGTAAAGCGATTGGGGGCAAGGAGAGTTTTCAACAAGATTGGGGGCAAGGAGAGTTAAAGCCTCAGCATCGTTTGAAAGGCAGCAAGCGAGGGGGGTGTCTCCTAACGTTGGTCTTGATGCTGGCAGGATACAAACCCTGTGACCCCCGTTTGGTCCAAGACCGATTGGCCACGCTGGACCGGTGCTATCGGGAACTGGTGGCCCTGGCGGCCCAGCGGCGGGCCAAACTGGAGGAATCGCGCCGCTTGTGGAAGTTCTTCTGGGACATGGGCGAGGAGGAGGCCTGGATCCGGGAGCAGAGCCGGATCCTGTCCTCCGACGACTTCGGCAAAGACTTGACCAGCGCCCTGCGTCTCACCAGCAAGCACAACGCCTTCCGGGACGAGATGAGCGGCCGGGCCGGCCCTCTCCAGCAGAGCATCGCCGAAGGCCGCCAGCTGGTCGCCGAAGGCCACTTTGGGGCCGCCGAGGTGGCCGAGCGGATCCGAGACATCGAGGAGCAGTGGGAGCAGCTGGAGGCCCTGTCGAGCGGGCGGGAGCGGCGTCTCCTCCAGGCCTCGAACCTCTATCAGTTCCAGGCGGACGCCAACGACATGGAGGCCTGGTTGCTGGACGCCCTCCGCTTGGTCTCCAGCTCGGAGGTCGGCCACGACGAATATTCGACCCAGAGCCTCGTGAAGAAGCACAAGGATGTGGAGGAGGAGATCCACAACCACCGCCCGGCCCTGGACGCCCTGCACGAGCAGGCGCGCAGCCTGCCGCCGGCCTTTGCCCATTCCCCCGAGGTGGACGGGCGTTTGCCAGCGCTCGAGCAGCGCTACGAGGAGCTGGTGACCCTGGCGGAGCACCGCAAGCAGGCTCTGCAGGACGCCCTCAACCTCTATCAGATGTTCAGCGAGGCCGACGCCTGCGGCCTCTGGATCGGCGAGAGGGAGTACTGGATCGAGACCATGGACGTGCCGGAAAAGTTGGAGGACCTGGAAGTGGTTCAGCAGAGGTCAGTGGGTCAGCCCGGTATAACCTCCCTGTCCTTCCTGCCGTCACCTGAACGGTTGGATCGGCATCTGCTGATTCACTGATCCACGGTCTGAAAATATTAAAAGAAAAATCCTAGAAATATATGTATATTTCCAAGGGCGAAGTTGCCAGAACTGGCCACTAGAGGGAGACAGAGACCATGTTATGGATAGCATTCACTACAGAAATACATTTCCACTGTGTCGTTACCAGAACCGGCCACAAGAGGGGGACAAAGTCTATGCGTTAGATAGCGTTTCCTAAAATCCACAGTTCTCACCACCCACAGGGAGGGTTGTGATGGATATGGGGGTCCCTGCTGTGTAATACATTTGGGTGTCAAGAGAAGGCAGAAGTGGTGCTTCCCAGAAAATTCTAAGAGTGCGACCGGACTTGTGTTCTATTGGTCTCGTTCAGCTGAGGATCACAAACCCATTTCCTGACTTTCATGATGCGAATTTCCGGGGTGTTTCTGTTTATTTCTTTAGTTTTTGAATCGCCGGGAAGGATCCGCGGCCTTTCTCTCTCTCCCTAACTCTCCTCTTAAATGCGCCTCCCAGGTTTGAGACTCTGGAGCCGGAGATGAACAACCTAGCCTCCCGCATCGCGGCGGTGAACGAGATCGCCAGCCGGCTCTTGGGCACCGATCACAGGAACAAGGAGAGCATCCAGGCTACTCGGGAGGAGCTCAACACCAGGTGGGTGCCCCACAGCTACGCTTTGGGGGGGGAAGGGATGTGGGGGAGGGTGTGGAAGGATTCAGCGGGCAAGATTTGCAGTCAGTGACCAGCATCTGAACTACAGATAAACCGTAAATACATGAAATATGTCATTCTAAGGACCTTCATGGTCATGACCCTAAAGGTTTCAGTGCATTCCGATGGGGAAATGCTTTTCGCTAGATGATGATTTCGCTAAACAGCAATTTCAATGGAATGGATTATCATCGTCTAGCGAGGTACCACTGTATTAAAAGAAAAAAAGTTAGAAGTAGGTATTTTCAGGGTGTATTTCCCAAAACTGGCCACTTGAGGGAGCCAGAGACCATGCTGTGGATTCTTGTTGAACTTGATTTAAAAAATGGCAGAGGGGGGGTCTGTGGGAGATTGAGAGGGTCTCCTTTCTTTCCCCGTCCGTAGGTGGCAGCAGTTCCAGGCCCTGGCCAGCCGGAAGAAGGACGCCCTGACCTCGGCGCTCAGCATCCAGAACTACTACCTGGAGTGCAACGAGACCAAGGGGTGGATGCGAGAGAAGACGAAGGTGATCGAGTCGACGCAGAGTTTGGGGAACGACCTGGCCGGGGTGATGGCGCTGCAGCGCAAGCTGGCGGGCATGGAGCGGGACCTGGCGGCCATTCAGGGGAAAGTCCAAGACCTGCAGGAGGAGGCGGCCCGGCTGGCGGAACAGCACCCGGAGCAGGCGGCCGCCCTCCGGGACCGCCTCGCCGACATTGACGGGACCTGGGAGGCGCTGCGGGAGACCATGCGGCACCGGGAGGAGTCGCTGGGCGAAGCCAGCAAGCTGCAGGGATTCCTGCGGGACCTGGACGACTTCCAGGCGTGGCTGCTGCGGACCCAGACGGCCGTGGCCTCGGAGGACGTCCCCGCCACGCTGCCCGAGGCCGAGCGCCTCCTGAGCCAGCACGAGACCATCCGGAACGAGGTCGAGCACTACCGGGACGACTACCGGCGCCTGCGGGCCATGGGCGAGGAGGTGACCCGGGGCCACACGGACGCCCAGCACATGTTCCTCCACCAGCGCCTCCAGGCCCTCGACACCGGCTGGACGGAGCTCGGCCAGATGTGGGAGAACCGCCACCAGCTGCTCTCGAGGGCCTGCGGCTTCCAGATCTTCCTACGGGACACCAAGCAGGTGGAAGGGGTGCTGAGTAACCAGGTAAACGGGCCCGAAGGGATAGGACGCCGGTTGGGGGTGAGGCCGTCGGACCCGGGCGAAGCCTCGAGGCCCAATTAGAACGGAAAGCATTTCGCACACAGGACAGAAAGGGGCTGGCCGGTGAGGTTTTTAATCCCCTCCGTGCCAGCCCTGGAGGGATCATCTTCAAACTGCAGAGCAGGAAGGGAGACCCTGTGCATCATCCGAGTCCACCAGCCCCCTGTCAAGGAGGCCCGGGGGTGGTGGGGATTCGAACTCGCCGACGTCTCGCTCGGCAAACAGAGAGCCCTTGTCCTTTTTTTTCCTCCTAGGAATACGTTTTGACGCACACCAGCATGCCCAGTTCCCTCCAGGCTGCGGAGGCTGCCATCAAGAAGCACGAGGATTTCATGACCACCATGGAGGCCAATGGGGAGAGGATCAAAGGGCTGGTAGATGCCGGGCGGAAGCTGATCACGGAGGACGCCTTCCACGCGGACAAGGTCCGGGAGAAAGTCAACTCCATCGACAGCCGGTGAGTGACGACGTTCCGGGGATGACATGTGGTGAAGCCTCGCTGACAGAGTTTGGACTCGTCTGGGTTTGAAGGAATCTGTCTGGGTAGCAAGGATGGATTCTCCAGTGGCGGGATCCGCTGTCGAATTTAACTTTTTTTAAAAAATGATTATTTTTAATATGAACTTCGACTTGAGGTTTGGGATTCGGGAATTGGTACCAAGAGACTCGAATCTGGGACTCAGGCCCAAAGATTAGCCAACATCCCTGCCAGGTAGTACAGCAGGTTTTAGCCCTTTAAGAACTCTTGGGCCAGGCTGGGCGAACATTCTTTTAGCCTCGGCATTCCCCCGTGGTAAGATGGGATCCTTGAATTTTGATGTTCCCCCTACCCCTCTGAATTTTAAGTTTATCATCATGACGGCAGATCAGCCATGTTAGGGACGTGAATCGAAATACGACGGACACGTATAATATTTGCAAACCAATGGTTTGGGTTTAAAACTGAGCGGGATTTCCAAACCTAATCCTGTGCAGTGATTCGATCGGCTCTTTCTGTCTTGCACGTCATTTAGCGATCCTGGGAAGGTTTCTGTGGATGGGGGGGAACGGGTGGAATATGCAGCCACCTTTCCTGCGTGGAACGATCCCTGTGGGGCGTGCCATCGAGCCCGTCTCGTCTGATGGTCTTCTGGCCCACCTGACCCCCAACCCCCCCACCTCCGCTTTCAGGCACAGGAAAAACCAAGAAGCGGCGAAGGACCTCCTGGCGCGGCTACGGGACAATCGCGAGCTGCAGCACTTCCTTCAAGACTGTCAAGAGGTGAGGGGAGGCCAGTTCATCGGGGAGAAAGGATACTTGGGGGGCCATGGAAAGCGCTCGACCCACACGGAGCATTTCATAGAGGAGACCCAGCCTGTCGGGTCTCACCCAGTGCAGTTGCTTCTTCGCAAACCAGAGACGGACAGAATGCGTTGCAGGTTTTGAATGGGGGTGAAATCCTGCACCGCTTGGCTCCAGTCGAGTGGAACGTGAGGAGCTTTAAAGCGGGACCAGCGTATTTAAGCATGTCCGCTTTGGGGCCTGCAGTGGGACTGCTGTGTTCTCTGCCGAATATTTAAAGTTTAAACGGCTTTCGGTACGCTCCTCTCTTCATTCACCGATCGGAGATAACAGCCGAAAAAAGCCCCTGGAGCTGCATCCGACGGACAGGATAGCGATGATTCTTTGCTTTTGTCCTTTTTCCTCCTCCCTCACACACGCAGAGATAATCTCCTCTTGCTGCTTCTCCCTTCAGCTCACCCTGTGGATCAATGAGAAGATGCTCTCCGCGCAGGACATGTCGTACGACGAAGCCCGCAACCTCCACACCAAGTGGCAGAAGCACCAGGCCTTCATGGCCGAGCTGGCCTCCAACAAGGGCTGGCTGGACAAAATACAGAAGGTGGGTGGAACCCGGGAGGTGGGTTCGAGACACGCCTCCCTCTTGTTCTCTCCCCCCTTCATTTTTAAACTTAAAAAAAAAACTGCCGTGGCTCTTGAATCTCAAGGGAGTGGAATGTTTTGCCTACTGTCCTGAAAGACAAACGTGCCGATAGAAGGTTTTCTTTTCTTTTTTTCTGAATTTATTTCTTCATAAGGACTTGCCGCTTGAATCTTTGGGGCAGCAGTTCTGGCTTCTTCACTAGTTTTTTTTTTAAAAGGAACACTGCTCAGAGTCGCTGCGTTCTTCACTGTGATTCCCGCTTCATTTAATAAGGCTGAAGGTAGACGCTTGTTAACGTCCTGCCAAGTCACTTCCGGCTTAGGGCGACCCCATGAATCGGCAGTCTCCCAAATCCTCCTGTCCTTGACAGTTTTTCTCAGTGCTTGCAAACGCAAGCCTGCGGCTTCTTTTAGGGGGGTCGGTCCTCGAAGGGGTTGGCCTTCAGGTCCTGCTTCCTTTGGTTGTAGGCCTCGCGTTTATTTCTCCAGTTCTGGGACACCGTTTGTAAAATTTGAGTTTTAGGGTGTTTGTCTACTAGATATATTGGGCCCCGATCCTTTTGCAAATGGCGTAAAGGTTTGGAGGCCAATGGCCCCCAGGTTGTACGGCGTGACGTGCGACTGGGGACGTCTACTGGGACAACTTAACTTGGGGCCGTTTGCCTCTGGAAGTTACGCCGTTGACGTAGCTACGCAAGAAGATTTGGGCTATTCTAGCCTGGCATTGATCCTTTTCGCTCAAGGCCACCGATGCACCCGCTCTGCTTCTCCGGCTGACGCTCTTTGTGTTTTGTTCCTGGCAGGAGGGGGAACAACTGGTCGCCGAAAAGCCGGAGCTGAAACCTGTGGTGCGGGAAAAACTGGACGGCTTGCAGACCCTCTGGGAGGAACTGGAATCCCGCACTCAGAGCAAAGCCCGGTGCCTTTTCGACGCCAACCGCGCCGAACTCTTCACCCAGAGCTGCTCGGCTTTGGAGGCCTGGCTGAGCGGCCTTGAAGCCCAGCTGCACTCGGACGACTACGGGAAAGACCTGACCAGTGTCAATATTTTGCTCAAGAAGCAACAGGTAAGTGTGTGTGTGTGTGTGTGTGTGTGTGTGTGTGTGTGTGTGTGTGTGTGCATCACTTGGGGACTGGGGAGGGCCTTTTTTTTGCAAAGGAAGCACTCAGCATAGTTCAGTGGCAGAGAGGAATGTTGAAAAAGAACAAAATCTTGGAATTGCAATAGGTTGTAGGTTCGCCCCGCAGCACCTCCGGGTCACATCAAAGAGGAGAAAGACGAGAGTGGGAATTGCTCGGCCCTCTACATGGGATGCATGGAGTATATAGCCTCAGTAGGCAGATACATTAGGAGGAACCCCTGTATCCACGGGATCGGTATCCACAGTTTTCGTTATTTCCAATCTGAAAATATTAAAAATATTAAAAGAAAAAAAATCCAAGACTTATGTATTTCCATTAACTGGCCACTAGAGGGAACCAGAAACTGTGCTATGGATAGAGTTTGCTATAGAAATACATATTTCCATGGTGTCATTACCAGAACTGGCCACTAGAGGAGGTAGAAGTCATGTGAAATACAGTGGTGCCTCGCTTAACGGTGATAGTCCGTTCCCGGAAAATCGCTGTTCAGCGAAAAAGTGAAAAAAAAACACATTGAAACGCATTGAAACCCCTTCAATGCGTTCCAATGGGCTCAAAACTCACCATCCAGCGAAGATCCTCCCTAGGGCAGCCATTTTCGCTGCCTGTCTTGCGAGGAATCCGTCCCAGAAAACAGCAGGGAGCCATTTTGTTTACCCAGTGGTCATTTTGAACCCGCCGATCAGCTGTTTTAAAATCGTCGTTTTGCGAAGAATCAGTTCCCGAAGCAGGGAACCGATCATCGCAAAGTGAAAAAACCCCATTTAGACCATTTTGCAATCGCAATTGCGATCTCAAGAAGATCGTCGTAATGCGGTTTCATCGTAATGCAGGCCAATAGTAAAGCGAGGCACGACTGTATAATAGAAAGGAAAAAAGTACATGTACCAGCACGAGGATGATCTTAACCATGGTTCGGAGTCATTTAATGATGATTGGGAGTGACAAATGCTTCCAGTTTTAGTGAAGCAGATGAGCACAGGTGTGGAAAAAGGAATCGTTGTCGAAGCTAAATGTAAGAGAAGCGTTTAGCTTCTAGTGAGTGTGAGTTTAGAAACCAGCTGTCTCCACCTCCCGAATTATTCGGTTGCCTCGTTGTGCTGCTCTAACAGTTGAGAAGTTTTTCCTGTTATTCGATCAAAATCGTCGTCTTGTACCTTGGCCCCATGGCGGCGTGTCCTGCACTCTGGGAGGATTGAGGACAGATCTTCCCTCCTTCTTCTTTTCTCCAGGCGAAACCTGCTCAGTTCTTTCACTCTTTCTTCCTAGGGCTTGGTTTCCAGACCCCTGATCCTCCATGTTGGATTCCTCTGAACTTGCGCCATTTTCTCCGCATCCTCCTTGACGTGTGATGTCCAGAACTGGACACGCAGGGCTCAAGAGGAGGCCTAACCAGTGCCGAATAGAGGGGAACGAGTCCCTCCTGGGATTTAGAGACTAGACTTCTGTTCATGCAGCCTGGAATCGCATTGGCCTTTTTTGCAGCCCCCTCTCACGGTGGGCTCGTATTCCACTTTTGATCGACCACAATTCCAGGATCCTTCTCGTTTTTAGTTATTGCGACACCCTCATGATTACCCATCAGGAGAAGCCTGTGTCAATGAAGAATTTTTTTTGAAAAGCATTTAAAGTTTGTCAGGTTTTCTCGTGCTTCTTCCCCCTTTCCCTTAAGCTTCATCTTTTCCTCTCTCTCTCTCTCTCTCTCTCCCTCCCCGCCAGATGCTGGAGAACCAGATGGATGTGCGGGAGAAGGAGGTGGAGGGTCTCAAAGGCCAGGCCCTGGCCCTCAGCCCAGAGGACTCCAACACGGTGGAGGTGGACGGCAAGCTGCGGACGGTGGAAGACAAATTCGCCGAGCTCCGGGCCCCGCTGCGGGAGCGCTGCCAGAAGCTGCTGGCCTCGAAAGAGGAACACCAGTTCAATCGAGACCTGGAGGACGAAATCGTAAGTCCTGGGAGGCATTGGACAACGAGGAGGCTGTCAGGGCAGCGTTTATTGGGGAAGTTTGGTTTTGTTTAAAGGTAGTTTCTAGGAACTCTGTTATTCTTTTTAGTATAAGATAAGAAAACAACAACAACGACATGGGGGTGACCAGACCAGCCTCAGTAACGTCCTCCCTGGTTTTGCACGCAGACTAGCACTTTGTATGACAAAACCACTCTAGAAGCATTTAAAGAATGAAAAAAGAGGTATCTTTACTTACAGTTACCATCTGTTAGTTACATTCAGAAGGATGAGAAAGAGGAAATGGCGTCTCCAGTGTACAGGAAGCCCTGCATGCTTGCTATTTGGAGCATGTTTAGAGGAAGAAGAGGAGGGCCATCAACAACATAATGGGAGCAAAAACATACAGGAAGAGAAAGTGGGGGCTTGTACCTCCCACTTACACTCAGTGTTAGTGCATGCAAGATGGCTGTTACCCCAACAGCTTTATCCTGGTATCTCATTCATGTGCGGTAACTCTGCCCACTTCTATCCGTGCCGTTGCCAAGGCAGCTAGGGCTTCTTCCTTGCCCCCGTAGCATCATCCTTCTTCTCACCATTTTTATCATAAATTCAGATCTTCGGAAGCTTCTGGTGACCTGAGATCTCATAGATGACATGGCGTGAGGGTCCCTTCTCGTTGGTGGCTCCCTCGGCTCGCGAAACACCCTTGCTAGGCTGATTTTGTGGCATTTGCTAGATATTATTTGAGCCCCAAGGAAACCCCATTTGAACATTTTCACCGGGCCCTTTAACTACAGTCGGATCCCCCTACCTGCGAGATCACTATCCGCTAATTCACTTATCCACTGCCTGAAAATACTAAGTAGCCCCCCCCCCACACACAGACAAAAATATGCATTTGTACATATTTGTCTGCCGTGCTTAAACTGTGACATGTGGTAACATCCTTGTTTCCCCCACCCCGCCCCAGCTGCCTGCACTGAAATAGAAGTTGGCCAAAGGGTAGAAGAGAAACAAACCATCAATGAGAAAGACAAATAACTGTTTGTTTTGGTCATTCGCTCTAAAATCCATGGCTTAAGCAACAAACCATGGCTAACCTAAACCGTGGTTTAGCGTGATGGTCAAAGCCAACCCTGATAAACCACTTTGTGGATTTTTCCCCCCTATAAGATGCAAGATAATAGGATATAGATGCTTGTAAATGAGGAGGAATGAAAAACATAAGGAATATGGTTTTTCCTTTCAAATTCTGTTTTTTTTCCCCCCTTCTCTCCATCCTTATTTCCTTCCTTCGTGTTTTGCAGTTGTGGGTGAAGGAGCGCATGCCCCTGGCGGTTTCCACCGATCACGGGAGAGATCTTCCCACTGTCCAACTGCTGATCAAGAAAAATCAGGTACGGGTTTTGAAGACACGACCCGGAAAGCAAGAAAGCGCGCTGCCGTCGGAAAGAGGACTCGGCGAGGGGCTGAACCCAACAGACTCCCCCCCCCCAGGCCGCTGAGTTTTGGGGAGAGAAGGAAATGCTTTTTTCCCTCAATATTGTCATGATTTATTATTGGGCATTTTCACTTTGCTTCTTTCGAATCCCAGAAGCCACCTCGAATCCTCCAGGAGAAAGGCGGCGTATACGTAGTTTAAATCAATCCGTCCGTCGGTGGTTTGTAGTTCCGGCCCTTGGGCGCGAGAATCTCTGTCAACGCTTGTCCTCCGCTCTTTTTTCCCCGTCCTGGCTCAGACCTTGCAGAAGGAGATCCAGGGCCACCAGCCGCGCATCCACGACATTCTGGGGAGGTGGCAGAGCCTGGCGTGCAGCGGCCTGGAAGCCGACCTTCGGGGCCGCGTCGAGGCGCTGCAAGAGATGTGGAAGGAGCTGCAGAGCCAGGCGGAGGAACGCCACCGGCGGCTGGAGCGGGCCCAGATGGCGCAGCAGCTCTACTTCGATGTGGCCGAGGCCGAGGCCTGGATGGGGGAACAGGAGCTGCACATGATCTCGGAGGAGAAGGCCAAGGTGGGTGCGCATGTGCGCGCACGATAGGGCCACACCGTCTTAGGGCGCCGCAGGCTTTTTATTTTTATTTTTAAAGGTCCAAACCGCCCTCCCTTCCAATGTCGGGTAGGCGGGAGCGGATTTAGCCACCACACACCAAAAGAACGTCGTCTGGATGGGTTTTGCGCCATTTATACAAAAGGATCTCGAAAGGGGGGAAGTTAGCACACACTATGCTTAGCCTAGGCGCTGGCTCCTCTTAGTGGCTGATTCCGGCAAACACATTGTGGAAATGCATATCAATAGACTGGTGCCTCGCTTGACGATGTTAATTCGTTCCAGCGAAATTGCTGTAGAGCGAAAACGTCGTCAAACGAAATAAAAAACCCACTGAAACACATTGAAAACCGTTCACTGCGTTCCAGTGGGCTGAATACCTGCTCGTCCAGCGAAGATCCTCCATACCGCGGCCATTTTCTGGTGCCTATTAAGCGAAAAAGCCTTCCTAAAAACAGCGGGGGGCATTCTCTTCAGCCGGCAGCCATTTTGAAACCCGATGATCAGCTGTTTGCTGATCGTCGTAAAGTGAAAATCAGTTCCCGAAGCAGGGAACCGATCATCGCAAAGTGGAAAAAACCCATTTAAACCATCGTTTCGCGATCGCAAAAACCTAATCGTACAGCAATTTCCTCATTAGGCGAAGCAATCGTTAAGCGAGGCACCACCGTATATCTTTCTGGGTTTTATTTACTGTATTTTTCAGTGTATAAGAGTATACTTTTGTCTAAAATCTTTAGACTAAAAATTGAGGGTCGTCTTATACATGGAAGTAGGTTGAGGAGAGAACAAACGCAAGTGGAGGGGAAAGCAGGGAGGGTGTCCCCCCCTCTCTTTCCGTCCCTTGATCCTCACAACGGTGTCGATTCTTTGAAACTTCCTTCCAAATTGGCTCCCTGGTTTCTTGACCGTGAGAAGCTCAGGCCGTCTGCACATGCTTGGGCGAGCTCTGTTTTCCGTATTTCAGGATCCGAATGCCGATGGGGGAACAGCGCCTGGCGGGGCATGCTCCGTCTCGGTTCAGATTGGACCTCCAGACTCTCCACCCCTTTCCCTCCTGCTTTGCGATTCTTGGGCTCCTTCTTAAACAAAACAACAATACTTCTTTCTTTTTCTTTTCTGTTCTCTTTTTCTCTTTGGGTCCAGGATGAGCTGATCGCCCAGGCCATGGTGAAGAACCATATGGTGATGGAGCAGGCCCTGGAGGACTACGCCCAGACCATTCACCAGCTGTCCCTCCAGAGCCGGGACATGGTGAACAACGGCCACCCCGAGAGGTAGAGCATGCACGCGCACCCTTTTCGAGTTCCCTTCCGTTGTTTATTTATAAACTTCCAGGCGCCGAGGACGTGTCATCATGGAATGGGGCGCATTTTGGCATCTTGTTTTTAAAGAATAACGATGATAATAGTAACGATCAATAATTGCATGCCCTCCCGTTGATTCTGACATGGCCTTCCCACGGTTTTCTAGGTAGGGAATACCCAGAAGCGGTTTCTCCTTCCCTTCTCCCTGGGAGACGGTCCAGCTGGCTCAAGGCTTTTGATGCAAAGTTTTAAAATATTTATTTATTTATTTATTTATTTGATTTATATCCCGCCTATCTGAACGAATAGACCACTCTAGGCGGCTATACGAGCTGTTACCTTTGGATTCATTCATAGGAAACAGATATCAAACGGCCTGTAAAACTGGTAAAATCTAAATTGTCCAGGGTGGTGATAAAGTAAGACTGCCAGCCCATGGGGTCTAGTGATTAGCGTGTTGGACTAGGCCTGAGGAGATCTTGGTTCGAATTCCCCCGCCTTGTCTTAAACCTCGCTGGTCAATAATCAGCCAGCTATCCTTTCTTCAGCCAGAAATATTTCCCTGATGTCATTCCCAGAACTGGCCACTAGAGGGAACTGGAGACCCTGCAATCTATAGGGTTTGCTATTATCCACAGTTTTCAGCATCCGCAGGGAAGTGCTTGGAACCGAACCCGATCCAGCGTGGATACCGCAATCCTAGGGTATAGATCTGAAATGCGTCTTTCTCACTCTCCTTCCCGTTCCCTCTCTGTTAGCGAGCGGATCAACCTCCGGCAGGGCCAGGTGGACAAATTGTACGCCAGCCTGAAGGATCTGGCGGAGGAGCGCCGCGCCAAGCTGCAGGAGCAGCTTCGGCTTTGCCAGCTGAAGCGGGAGGTGGACGACCTGGAGCAGTGGATCTCGGAGCGGGAGGTGGTGGCCGCTTCCCACGAGCTCGGCCAGGACTACGAGCACGTCACGGTGAGCATCCGGCTGGTGTGGGTTTTCAGCCGACGGTTCTCGGATCAAAACGATTATCCGCAGCGTTCAATGCGCAAAGCGGGCAGCGGGGCTTTCAAGCCGTTTTTCAGTCCGAACAAGCGAACAGGATTTTTAAAAACGGGGAATGGTCCCTCCTGGACTTGAGGGCTCATGGCATGCCGACTGGAGGATTCTGGGAGTTGTTGAAAGATGGTCCCTGGATTTTGTTTCCAGAAGCCCCCCCCCCCCCAAGCAAGGAGGGGCAGCGCTCCAAACCACCTGGAGAAGCTGAAAGTTCCCAGTCTCTGATCTTACTGGGAGCAATGGCTCTTCAGATTTTCAGACTGGGAGTCTTTCTCCTGACCCTCCCTGGAGACGCCTGGACTCTTTGCCTGCAGGTTTGGGGCTCAGCTGAGGTTCCATCCCGCTTTGGAACTAGACAGAATGGGATCATATTTTTCCCCTCTTATCACAGAAGCACGTGAGGCTGCCTTATGACTAGATCAACCTGTCTTAAATTTGTAATAGCTCAAAATATTAAAAGAAAAAAAAAAGTATTTTTATCATGTATTACCAGAACTGGCCACTTGAAGGCGCCAGAGAACATTTACTGAAGAACACTCTCTGGCTCCCTCAGGTGGCCAGTTCTGGGAATACATGGTGAAAATACTTTTTTCTGGATTTTTTTTTCTTTTGCCACGTTGTGTAGAATGGTCACTATTATCCATGGTTTTCAGCATCCGCGGGGGGCTTAGAATTAATCCCCCGCAGATACCAGGATCCTGCTGAATTTTTACCGCTGCTGATGGGCAAAAGGAACTCTGGTTCTTTTGGGTCACAAAAGCTCTCCTTCCGTTCTATTTTAGAGGGGCACTAAAAGTATTAAGTCAGACTGATTTCAGATTAGTTCAGGCTCGGTGAAGGGAAAGCAGGCTGTAAATGAAATACGTACATGAGTAAGTAGTTGCCAGCAACAACAGTAGTGATGAAGATGATGATGATGATGATGATGATGATGATGATGATGATGATGATGATGATGATGATGATGATGATGATGATGATACTCCTACTCCTAATGCCACTAATCCTGCAGATGCTACGGGACAAATTCCGGGAGTTCTCACGCGATACAAGCACCATCGGTCAGGAGCGAGTGGACGCCGTCAACCGGCTGGCGGACGGCATGATCTCCGCCGGCCACTCGGACAACGCCACCATCGCCGAGTGGAAAGACAGCTTGAACGAAGCCTGGGCAGACCTGCTGGAGCTGATTGACACCCGGAGCCAGATGCTGGCCGCCTCCTACGAGCTGCATCGCTTCTACCACGACGCGCGCGAGACCCTCAGCCAGATCCAGAACAAGCAGAAGCAGCTGCCGGACGAGGTGGGCCGGGATCTGAACACCGCCGAGGCCATGCAGCGGATGCACAGTGCTTACGAGCACGACATTCAGGCCCTGAGCACTCAGGTGAGCACCTCTGCGGGGTAGGGGAGAGTCGTGCCGATAACGTGGGTGCGGGCGAGTCAGATCAGCGGCCGGAAAAAGCTGAATCAGAGGGACTCTCTCGCAGTCGTGAGTTCGGAAGGTCCCGTTTCTAGCTGCTCTGTTTCAGGAAGGAAAGATCGTCGGTCAATATCAAACTGGTTTCAATCCCTATTTAAATAATGATTTGATTTTTTTTTTTTGATGATTTAAATAACAAGAATGATTTTTAAAATTAAAATCATGATCTAAATCAATTTGTTTTTTAAATGACTGGTTGTTTTTTCTGTCCACCATTTTAAAATTATTTTTAATCCCGCCTGGGGTCCTTTCGAGGAGAGAAGTGCGGTTAAAAATAGTTTAAAGAAACAAAAAATGTTTTCAATGTGTCGGTTTTATTCCTCTATTTCCCTGTTCGATCTTGTTTCATTCTTTTTAAAATATTTGTAGATCTCCTGTTTTTTTTTAGCTTCCGCGTGTCATCCTTTTGATGACGTCAGCCGCCCCCCGAGTTCTTTTTTAAAGAGAGAGAGGCGGGATAAAAATAGGTTCGGTAGATCAATAAAATGTACAGTGGTGCCTCGCACAGCGAGGTTAATCCGTTCCGGATTAACCCTCGCTGTGTGAAACATCGCTGTACGGAAAGAAAAAAGCCATTGGAATGCATTAAACTTAGTTTAATGCGTTCCAGTCGGCTGATTTACTCACCGTACAGCGATGTTCCTCTATGGCCAGCAGCCATTTTCGCACCCTCCCCTCGGTTAACGAGGGCGCGAAAACGCTGCGCGCGTCCATTTTGGGGCTTCCGGCGGCCATTTTGAAGCCGCGGAACAGCTGATTGGCAGGTCGCAAAGCGAAGGTCGGTAAGCCCCCCGTTGGGGCCGTCGCTCTGCGATTGCATTAACGATCGAAAAAACGTCCCCGTAGAGCGAATTCATCGCTCTACGGGGCGCTCGTTGTGCGAGGCACCACTGTAAAACCTTGGAATGTTAAAAAAAAAGAACATTTAAGCATGACTTTTGACGGAGGGAGACACCGAGTCACGTCACCTGGTTTCCTTTGGGGTCTTCGCAGGTGAAGCAGGTACAGGACGACGCCTCGCGGCTGCAGAAGGCCTACGCCGGCGAGAAGGCGGACGACATCCGGCGGCACGAGCAGTCGGTGAGCGAGGCCTGGGCCGACCTGCTCAGCAGCAGCAGCGGCCGGCGGCACCTCCTCACCGACACGGTGGACAAGTTCCGCTTCTTCCGCACGGTGCGGGATCTCCTCCTCTGGATGGACGACGTCAACCTCCAGATCGACGCCCAAGAGAAGCCCCGGTGAGGAGGAACGACGGGGGGAGGGAGGGAAAAAAAAGCCGGGAGGAGGCTGCCCGACCCCCCCCGACTCCGCGTCCTGGGTTCGAAAGCGCCCGTGACTCAAAACGGGGTGGCCTCTCTCCTCTCCACGCACGCCCGGAAGGGGGTCCCCGAGGGGCTTTTCAAAGTCAAAAATCAGAGGTTGTTGGGGGGGGGAAGCCCTCTGGGGCTCGAGGGGGCCTCGTGGACGGCTGGGAGGTCTATGTGACATCGGGCTGCTAGATTGGAACGGACCCACGTGGGGGTGGGGGGGTGGCTTAACCTGCCACCCCCCACCCCACCCATCCCCTCACCTCTGCTGAAGTGTGATCTTTTCTGTCACTTTCCGTTGCATAATATTTAGAACATGAGACTGGGGAGATCTGGATTCTAGTCCCCACCAAGTCTTGACACTCAACAGTTCCTTCCTTCCCTTTCCCTCCCTTCCTTCCTTTTTTCTTCTTTTCCTCCCTCCCTTCCTTCTTTTTATCTCTCTCCCTTCCTTCCTTCCTTCCTTCCTTCCTTCCTTCCTTCCTTCCTTCCTTCCTTCCTTCCTTCCTTCCTTCCTTCCTTCCTCCACTCTTCCTTCCTTCCTTCCTTCCTTCCTTCCTTCCTTCCTTCCTTCCTCCCTGACCCCCGCAGGGATGTGTCCGCTGCCGATCTGGTCATCAAGAACCACCAGGGGATCAAGGCGGAGGTGGAGGCCCGGACGGACAGCTTCAACGCCTGCATCGCCGTGGGCAACGACCTGCTGGCGAAAGGGCACTACGCCTCCGACAAGGTGGGGAGACTGGACGCGTGTTGTTGACCTCGGAGCTGCTCGTCCCATAGAAAGGGGCTTGACCCTCCTTGTGGGACGCTAATGTGGGCGTCCTTTCTGTTGGAGAGAGAGTAAACGCAAGACCCTAAGGAGACCCTCGCTGTATCAGATGGAAAGCTTCCCCTCCAAACATCCTGTTTCCCAGAGCGGACAACCCGATCTGATCCTGTTCCCTAAAGCCATCCAAATGGATGCCCGTCCCTGTCTCATGAGGCAGAGAGTTCCACAGCCAGGGCCAGCTCTGCCATTGGGAAGAGCGAGGCAGCTGTCTCAGAAAGGAGATTCTAAGCAGCGCGAAAGCACAACAGACGGTTCCCAATTCGCCTGGTTAAAATGGATGGCTTCCCTGTAGGATTTCCTGTTCCATGTGCGAGGCTGACTTTGGATACTTGACACCTTAATTTGGTTGATTGTGATTTGGGGGGGGGGCACCATTTGTTGCTCCATCTCAAGAGCGTCTTGAGCAGAATTATAGTAGGACCCCCCCCCCCGTATTTGTGGGGGATCCTTTCTAAGGCATCCCGCCGATGCTGAGAACCGTGGATAACAGCAAACCCTATACATACCATTGTCTCCAGATCCCTCTAGTGGCCAGTTCTGGTAATTTCATCATGGAAATAATGCATTTCTGGTTTTTATTTTTAATATCCCGCGGATTACAGGGGCCCTACTGTATTTTTGTTTCTCTTAAATCTGCCGCCGATTCTGATTTCACATGTCACCTATTGACACTGAGTCCCTCCTTTCTTCCGTATTCCTGCTTCTGGTGTTCAGATTGCCGAGAAGCTGACCCAGCTTCAGGACCGCCGCAAGGAGATAAACGACAAGTGGCGGGACAAGATGGACTGGTTACAAATCGGTAAGGGGAAAGCTCCGTCTTTGGTGGGGGGGGAAGGGCGGCGAAATCTCAGAGAGATGCTCTGGTTAGGGGCTAGTTGTGGAGTGGGGAGCATAACCAGCAAGCATCCCCCAGACGGCCGCAGTACAGAGGTCACAGACAAAAGAAATAAATTTAATTTCTGCTGCATCTTTCTCTCAAAGGCTGAGGTCCCCAAGTGAGTGAGAACAAACCAAACATTATCCAAAACCAGACCTAGAAACTAGAAATCCCACCCCTCTTACATGATCCTCAACAGGTGTAGGTTGGTGGACCCCCGTCTTTGGGTCACCCAAAGATTCCAGAGGCCTTCCCCACCTGCCGCGTTGGCCTGGATTTCTGGGAGTTGCCGCCCCTCCAAGGATGATGATCATCAGGCAAAATCCAAAGAATCGACCCCCCCCAAAAAACCCAAGAACACGGGGCACCTAGATATGATGACCAGATAGGCGGGGTATAAATTGAATGAATGAATGAATGAATGAATGAATGAATGAATGAATGAATGAATGAATGAATAAGCAAACAAACCTTAAAGACATAACTATTATATTTTCACGTGAGCCTCCGTGGACGTAAGTCTTTCACGGCATGACATGTCTTGTTATTTACCTTCCGATTTTTGCCGGATATGGTGGCACAGACTAGCACGGCCCCGTCTTCTATCTAAAGCCACAATGTTGTTGTTGACGATGATGATGATGATGATGATTGCATAGCCCAAGGCAATCTTTCAGATAACAGTAGCTCCAAAGCTGTTCATGGTCTTGAAGGGGAAGACCAAGGCTTTGAATTTCTGGCCTGGAAAGAGATCTGGAGGGAGAACACCTGACGGAGGTCTGCGTTCAAGTTTTCTGGACTTTTTCGAAACCCTGTTTTCAAAATGGGGCCTGAGTGCGATTTTTACCAATGGTCTTTCTTTCTTTCTCTCTCTCTTTCTCTCTTCCTCTTTCCCCTTCTTCCCGTGCAGTCATGGAGGTGCTGATGTTTGGACGGGACGCGAGCATGGCCGAAGCCTGGCTCTCAAGCCAGGAGCCGATCGTCCGCTCGGCCGAGCTGGGCAGCAACGTGGACGAAGTGGAGAACCTCATCAAGCGCCACGAGGGCTTCCAGAAATCTGCCGCCGCCTGGGAGGAGCGTTTTTCGGCGCTGGAGAAGCTCACCACGGTGAGTAGGGGGGAGGCCAGGATCCGTGGCCTAAGTCAGAGGAGACCGTTTTTGGAGGGGAACCAAAATATCAGAGGCGTAAATTAAAATATCAAAAGTGATTTACTTCACTCTGCTTGAATTCTTGAATAACGAGAAAGGGATTAAAAATGAGCTGTGTTCATAATTTTTCAGCCTTTATTTTAGTGGCTTGCTTTTCTAATCAAAAAGCCTGCCAGAGGCATTTAAGCAGAGGCTGTCAGGACTGGGCAGAATTGTATATCGGAGAAAACTGTATTTCATTTAGTAAGGCATAATTTTTGGTAAAATTCCTTTTGCTGTACAGTAGAGGTACAGAGCGCCGCAGAGGAGAATAGCTGCAACTTCCCCAGATAGCCCACCCCTTTCTCTTTAACGGGCACCGTAAAGCCTCCGCCACTCACTCTTGAGACATTGGTAAGAGAAAGAATAAAAACATTTCATCGCTTCCCATTTTGAACAGATCAACAGCCAACAAACAACCTCTGCTTCCAACAGGCTAAAAAGAGAGGGAAAGGAACATTCAGCAGAGAAGGCGGGGCTTGCTTTGGTGTGGAGGAACGATTGGTTAGTGCTGGATAGATTGACAAGCACCCCGGTCCACAGACATTCCTCCCAGCCACACTTTTCTAGAGGCAGCCTGCGGGGTTGCGGATAAAACGCCCAGCATAAAAATGACCTGTAACCAGTACACAACTGTTGTAGAAAGGCTGCTCCAGTTTGCCTTCCAGGCCTTTTAATGCCCTGGTTTTCCTGTCTGTGTGTTCCGTAACTCCTTCCTTCTTTGCTTCCCACCAGTTGGAAGAGAATGAGTGTCGCCGGCGGGCGCAGGAGGAAGCAAGGAAAAAGCGCCCCCCGACACCACCGGTGGCAGACCTCCCCTCCACGGCTCCACAGCCTGACTCCGCTCACGACGGCAGGTGAGACCTGGGCAACCAACCCCTGTCTCCCCCTTCCCCGCAGTTTGTAAACTATCATGTCAGGGTTGAAGGAGGAGGCTAGTCTTTTTACCGAGAAGCTAGGTTTCTGTTTGCAAGGATAACTCCCCCTCTTAGGTGTCTTGTCGCCTCTTCCGGAGAGACGGAAGGGAATGTCTAACCACCCCGGTTGGGTTTCAGCACAGAGAAAGAAATGGCCCAACTCGAGACTGGCCTCTTGAAAAGCAACTTCTGCGTTACTCATTACAGCAGGACCCCCTTATCCACAGGACCAGTATCCTCTGACTCACTTATCCACAGTCTGAAAAGAATAAAAATATGAAAAGTAAAATGCAGAACTGGCCACACGATGGAGCCAGAGGCAACACTATGTGTCACGTTATTTGCTATAACCCGGATTTTTCAGCCTCTGCGGGAAGGCTTGGAACCGATCCTACTGTGCTTCTCCGTAGTCGTATAAGCATTGTCATACGTAGGTTGTCTTACGCTGTCGGACCGCTTGTGTTTCATCCTTTCCTCCTCCTGCCTTCCCCAGAAGTCCTGGAGAGCAAGAAACGGCGCTGGAAATGCCGTCTCTGAATGGAATCGACCTCGAGTCTGAATCTCCTCAGGTGAAGCATGGATGTGGGGGGGGGGGGGGAGAGTAACATTTTGTGTGGAGGGAAGCAAACTGGAAGACTGTCGTTTCCGCCACAGTGACTGGTTGGCTAGCAGGAACAGAACTGGGGGGGGGGGGACACTTTGCTCAGTGCCTGAATTGGCACCCAGGAGCCGTCGACTTGCAAGGGACAAATCGCCAACATCCTTCGTGTAAGCGCAACGCACCCAGTGGAAATCACAACTAGAGTAAGCCCATTTGAATTGCATTTTCCTCCTCCAGCAGCCGCCCACTCAGGCGAGGAGACAGGACAGGGCTGCCTGGAATTTACAGAGGAGGCAGAATCATTCAGCAGGCAGAAATATGACACTTGAACGAAGCCACAGATGGCTACCGAACTTCGTAACGCCCCTTGGTCGTTTTTGAGTCTGGGGTGATCCATCATAGTTAACCTTTATCCTTGAATGGGTTGAATCCCAATCGCAGCCGGATGATCATGACAATCCTATCCAAGTCCTTCTGGGTATCAAGGGACAAACAATTTACTTACTTCTGCCTAGCTCGCCAAGATTATAGCTTTCCATTGGAGATGGGCACACACCACAGTTTGGGGGTTTAGCCCAGTTTGGCACAGTACCTACGTAGGGGTTCTGCAGGCACTCCGCTCTCGTGCCTCCTCTGTGCGCTCACCCATTCCCCAGTCAAAGCATGCCCCACTCCTCTGCCTCCCCTGGCAGCCTCCCATCCAAAGGCAGAGTTACAGGCAGCCCTCTCCTGCCTCCTCGCCGGAGTGGGCGGCTGCCGGAGGAGGAAAATGCAAAATCAGAAGTGGCTTGACATCTCCATCGGGGTTCATTGGCTTGTTTTAGGGGAGGATGAAAGGGTGTCCACCCATCCTTCCACTCACTTACACACCAAAAACTCTGCTCCTGGTGCATGAAAATATACCAAACAATATACATCCATAAAGGCTAAGGGGAACAGATTCCCTGCCCTTCAGAGAGAGTCATTTTAAGTGCTGCTGTTGTTGATCATTGGGTTGGTCAGAAACCATTGCCAGTTGGTGATTGGCTAGTAGATCAGGCCTAAGGGCAATCCATTGTTTCTCCTTCTCTGGAGACCCAGAGTCTGGGTAACTGTTATTGAGGTGCTTTAGCCCCTAGATTTCCTGTATCAACCCTGGGCGTGGGGTCCGCACACTCACCTTGCCCCACCTTTCCTAGATTTCAGAGACGTCCACAACGGTCAATGGGTCGCGGCTCGATTCCGTGTCGAAGGGGAAGGAGCCCAGCCCGGTCCCCTCGCCAAAGCCCCGCTCCAAACCCCCGGCCCTCGGCCCCGATCCCACCCAGTCCGCCACCCTGCCCCTGAGGACGCCGGACCCCTCCACCCCGACGGAGCAGATGGAAGGGGTGCTGTGCCGGAAGCAGGAAATGGAATCGCACGGCAAAAAGGCAGCTAACAGGTGGACCTCCTTTGCACCTCGGTGGGAGGGGTGTGTGTTAGGTTTGGGTGCAAGCGGGTGGGTTGGGAGGGAGGAACAGGGGCGTCCGGTTGGCTTGCATCGTTGAGCTTCGGAAAGAGAGATCTCCGTTACGGAATTCAACCGGCTGCCCCCGCTGTTGGCCTCTTGTGGCCTTTTGGTGCGCCGTGTGGGTTCGAGTTTGCCCGGCGCGGGCAGGCGTCCTTGAAAGAGGCTCATGGCTCCCGATTGCCCTCACTTTCCAGGTCCTGGCAGAACATCTACTGCGTGGTTCGAAAGGGCACCCTTGGCTTCTACAAGGACAGTAAGAACGCCAGCAACGGCATTCCCTACCATGGGGAAGCGCCGGTCAGCTTGCAGGGGGCCCAGTGCAACGTCGCTCTGGACTACAAGAAGCGCAAACATGTCTTTAAGCTCGGGTAAGCAGATGGCGTGCTTTTCGGAAAGGCCGAAGGTGGAGCGTGTCACAGATCCCAAGATCAAACATTCTCAAGATCACATGTTCTCTCATTTTTATTTTTTTTGCCATACAGTAGGACCCCCATATCCATGGAAGATGGATTGCCCACAGACACCAAAAACTGTGGATAGTAGGGAATGCTATACATAGCACGGTTTTTTAAAAAAATCCAGGGGAAAAAAAATCATTTTCACATGTATTACCAGAACTGGCCACTAGAGAGTGACATAGACCATGCTATGGATTCTCCAATAAGAATTTATAGTGGAGTCTCTGCTTCCCTCTAGTGGCCAGTTCTGGTAATATACTGTATATGAGAAAGGTTTTTTTTCTGGATTTTTTTTCTTTTACTATTTCAGAAACCACGGATGCGGGGTCCTACTGTACAACCAAACAAGGTGGGAGGTTTAGGCCTATGCGATCTATTTGAGGCAGCTTCGGTGGTGGTAGCGCTAGAAACTTTGGGGGCTCACCACCCTGAAAAGCTTGGGATCCATAAAGCAAAGTTGGGTGGAAAGGATTTGTGGAAGCATTTTTATTTTTTTTGCACTGGTTACAAAACTTAATGCTTGTTGCACCAGCGCAATCTGATGCGCGGACTTAACTCCAGGCAAAACAAGGATCGGCACCCGCTGTTTGCATTTCCCGCAAAGGGCTTTTTAAATCTCTTTTATTTCATAATAAACTTGTCCTGCTACAATATCTGGATGGTGCAAGTGGAAGCTTCGGCTGAGGTTTGAAGAAGAGACGCAAGCTATTTTCTCTCTCTCTTTTTTTCCTGTCGCGGCAGGTTAACGGATGGGAAAGAATATTTATTCCAGGCCAAAGATGAGGTGAGTTGATCGTCAGTCTGGAAAACTCCACACCCAAAACAGGAAGTCCTCTGGGGGGGGGAAACCCTGAAAATTGAGCTTCTCTAGAAAAAAAACGAGGAATCGCATGCTGTTGACCCAGTCCAGATCCGTTGCACTAATTCAAGTGTTTCCCAGGCTCGGGGCCCGAGATGTTTAAAGATCAACGAAACAGTTTAAGATAACATTATAAGGAAGTACAAATATTTAAAACGGTGGCAACAGATCACATTCAGGTTAAAATATTAGAGGCTTTAAAAGTTTCGGCAAGTCTCTACCGATGGGAGTGTGTGGAAAAGTTTCTCGTGACTTTGTGAAGGTAGCCAGCCTAGGGGCTGGGCAAAGAGTAGAAGGGAATTCAGCCTGTAGCTGAGGAGAAGGCGTGGGTCCACGTTTTCTCCGTCCACGTTTCTCTTGGGGGGGGTCAGCAGCCTCCGCCGCCCTGCCTGGCACGGACCAGTCGGAGAGGCAGACCCCTTCGGAAGCTGATTTTCTGCCCCGTTCTGAGGTCCTAAACCATTTGGGGCAAGCCTTTAAATCCCAGAATACAGTGGTGCCTCGCTAGACAGTTACCCCGCATGACAGTTTTTTCGCTAGACGTTGACTTTTTGCGATCGCTATAGCGATTCGCAAAACAGTGATTCCTGTGGGGGAATTTTGCTGGACAAGGTTTGGTCCCTGCTTCGCAAACCGATTTTTGCTAGACGACGATTTTGACAGCTCCCTCCGCGCTCGCATAACGGGTGTTTTCGGGACCTAAGCTTTGCAAGACAGCGATTTGAACAGCTGATCGGCGGTTCGCAAAGCGGCTTTCCTATGGCCGATCTTCGCTAGACAACGACGATTCTTCATTGGAACGCATGAAACAGGTTTCAATGCATTCCGATGGGGAAATACTTTTCGCTAGACAATGATTTTGCTAAACAGCGATTTCAGTGGAACGGATTATCATCATCTAGCAAGGCATCACTGTATTATTGCGAGGGTGGGAGGGAAAGCACTCTGCGTACGCTCAAGGGGACTGTGGTTCCCCCTTCCCGAGTGCCCACTTCTCTGTCTCCCCTTTCCAGGCCGAGATGAGCAGCTGGATGCGTGTCGTCAACGCCACGGCTGCCTCTGCCCCGACCCCGCACGGCCCCGCGGAGGAGCAGCTGATCGGCAAAGGAATGACGCGGGCCCTCAGCATGCCCCCCGTCTCCCCCAACAGCGGCTCCGAGGGGCCCGTCGCTCTGCGCAGCAAAGACACCGCCAAGGAGAAAGACCGCGAGAAACGCTTTAGTTTTTTCAAAAAGAACAAATAGGGGCCACCTGCCGGGGGGGAAATGGGGGGGGCGAGGTGGAGCTAAACCGCGGCGGAAGAAACCGGTCCAGATTCGGCTGAACATCGGGGCAGGATTTTAATCCCCGTCAGAGCAGGCGCGAGGCTCGACGCCACGGCTGGAGACCCCCCCCTCTTTATTTTTTTAATCCTGCTGATTGCATGAAGCCACCCTGGACTTGGCGGGACAACTTTCCTTCTCCTGCCTCTCCCCCCCCCCCCACCCGCCGAACCTTGCAAGAGAAAAAAAAAGAGAGAGAAAAATTCAACGCCTCTTTGCCTCCATCCACGTGCAGTCCCAACCGCAGGCCGCCCCAGAGATGGTGGTGATGATGATGATGGGGGGGGCGGGACAGTGGACCTCCACCACCCTCCAGGGAACCCCATTTGGTGGCTAAAGACTGGGCTTGGTTCGGGGTGCTTGTGAATCTCAGTTGCCAAGTTGGGGGTGCCCGGAGGGGGGTGGCGAGTGGGGGAGAGGCCCGGAGCGGTTGCTTTCTATGGGATTTAGAGATCCTAGCCTTTTTGGGCTTGGGGGGGGCAAAGGCAGGGGGCTTGGTGAGATGTGTTCCGACTTCTGGTAAGAAAAATCCTAGGATTCCACTTCGTTCCTCCCTCCTGACTTTTCCCTTGTCGGCCGCTGGGCCGGTTGCCCGTTCCATCCGGGCCGGCTTGCAAAGGGAACGTGCCGGGGTGTGTGTGTGTGTGAAAAATTACCCCTTGTATTTTTTTGGGGGGGGTAAAGACCTTTTCTGAGGCCAGCCCGGCGAGCTGATGGGGACCCCCGCCATCTTTGGCTTGAGTTATGGAATGGGAAGGTGGGGGGTGGTTCTATTTATTCCCCAGAAATGTGGCTTCCTTAAAATTTGGCTGGATGGCAAAACCTTTAGACGGGGTGGGCGGCCGAGCCCCGCCAGCTCCGGGCAGCCTGAGATAGGATGGGAGTTTGGGGAAATTAGGACTCGGTAAGAACACGCGCCAGATTCGATCTCGTCCCCATCCCCGGGGTCTTAAAAGCAGCCGCCAAGAGATGCATCATCCAGGGGCGCAGCTCGGGGGATGCGGATCAGGCTGTCATGCCGTGAAAAGAGGCTCGCGTGGGGGACCGTGGGTGGCGTTGGGGGGCACACCGAACCCCCCCCAGCATTGGGGCCTTGGATCTACGCCACCACCTGTGTTTCTTCCACTTGATTGTGTCTCCTGCACGAAGTGACACATCCACGGGAGCGGTCGTGCGGAAAAGACAGGGGCCTGCCTCCCGACCCACACGGAGGCGTTGTGGGAAACGGGAGCCTGCTAAGGACTTGGGATCAGAGCTACTGCGGCTCAGTCACACCTTACTCTCTCTTACACACGCGTGCACACTCTCATACACACGCTCCCCTTTCAAATAAGCCGATGCCCTGCCATCGCGGTCACTAAGAGTCCCGGCCACTGTCGGACCAAGGAGGATCTTCGCTCCCGACACGCGCCTCCCTCAGTCGAGGCACAATTCGGAGCAACCCTGATAGGTCGGGGGGGGTCAGAAGAGGCTTCCGACCAGAAACGCAACCGGCCCCTCGTTTCTGCGTTAAACGAGGAAGAACCAGGATTTTTTAAAGGATCCTCCGGTTCCTACGTGGGGGACGGAGATCACGCCCTGGTGGTCGGCCAGGGATCCCTGTCCCATCACTGCACGCCAGCTTGCCCCGCTCTCTAGCCAGGCCACGGCCAGCCTCTGCGCCGCACGCGGTTGGGATCTTGTGCCGTTCCCCCGTTTTGATTTTTACCTGGTTCTGGTTTCTGGACCGGTGCGTGCCTTCCTTTCATAACCGGACACTGCCCTGATCTCCCGCCATCATTTCCACCCCCACGCCACGCTGTATCGAGATAGCAACCCCCCCCTACTTTCCTCCCCCCAAAATCAAAGAGGCCACCTCGGTGTAAACCCAATAGCAGGATGCGGAAAGGCGTCCCGTGCGTCGGCGCCTGTTTTTCCACCAGAAAGGACCACTGCGGGAGGTAAGTGGAGGACGCCTCTAGGCCTAGATGAAGAGGCTCAGCCTTCCGTGCGCTGCTGCCACCCACCGAGTCCGGGTGGAAACTTCTGTGTTTGCGGGAGACCGGCCTCGTGATCCCCTGCGCTGGCGGTGGCCTCTGTTTCTGACATTTTTTGGACAAATAAAAGAATCTGTATAGAGAGGCGCCTTCCTGTTTCGTTCCTGCCCGCACCACGCCGAAGCGAACCCGTGGCCTCTTGTTCCAGGTGGTGCGGCCAAAAGATGAGTTCGCTACGGTAGGATCCGTAGCCGCGGGATGGGAATCCATGGCGTCACTTCTCCGCGGTCTGAAAATATTGAAAGAATTAGGGAAAAGTTTTTCCACTGGGTATTTACCACAACTGGCCACTAGAGGGGACCAGACACCAACAAATAGCATGTTCTCTGGCTCCCTCTACTGGCAAGTTCTGGTAATACTGTACATGGGTTTTTCTTTTACTATTCTGTATCCGTGTATCGCATTTATGGTTATCTGCGGTTTTCACCATCCACCAAGGGGGACTTGGAGCCGATACCCCACAGATACAGGGGGGTCTTACTATATAGATAGAAACCAAATAAAAATAAAAGAACAAATTTTTAAAAATGCAAAGTTTGGCCACTTGCCTTCTTTTGGAAAGAGCCAGATACCCGCTCAAGAAGCCAAAATGGCCTGGGGGAAGCTGCTGGATTCCATTCTCCTGGCGAAAGTGGCCAGCGATGAAGCATGATGGGAATTGTAATTCAAAACCACCCGGGAAGTTTTCCATTTTGAAGAGCTGCTGTTCTGGGGTAGGGTGTCGGCGCTTCACTTCCAAAGCATCTCGGGTGAAGACAGGGAAGGCCTTTGCCTGAAATTCTGAAGCCAGCCACAAGGATAATGGGGGTTGTAGTCTTAATAGGGCAGGAGCCGTAGGAGGGAAAGCGCGTGAACCAAAATGAATTACCTGATTCGGCATGAAAAGCTAATTCATTGAATGATTCCCAGGGAGCGCAGTCCGCGACTCTGCTGGGGGAGTCTGGGAACTGTAGTGTTTTTTTAAAAGGGCTAAATGCAGTATTCGTCCTTAGAGTAGATCCACTGAAATGAATGGCAGTGATTTGTAAACACTAATCATTTTCTGTAGGGCTATTCTAAGGAGGATAAAATGGGGCATCAAGAAGCTTTTCTCTTTTTTTTGCTTCTTGATGCCCCATTTCACAGCTGTAGATGTTCCGCATAAGAAACAATGAAAAAGGTGACGTTATATACAGTGTGTGTGTGTGTGTGTGTGTGTGTGTGTGTGTGTGTGTGTGTGTGTGTGTGTGTGTGTGTGTGTGTGTGTGTGTATATAAAATTTCCCAGGATCCCTCTAGGCAGGGTATTCTGCCTGGGGAGTTCTGGGACTTGTAGTCCAACAAACTTTTATAAACTTTCACTCCTGTCTTTCTACCCAAATTTTCAGTTTAAAGACCATAGCCTGAAATAGACTTTGGTCTGTCTAGAATCACAGAAAAATATAATCCATCACCTTCCATCTAAACCCTGTTAACTTAAAATACACACTGGAAAAAGCTTTACCTGTTGAATTTCTGTCTGCATTGCAACCATTAATGGGGCGCGAACCAGCAAAAATTGTCAAGAGGTGACCCCATCCTCCCCTTTTTCTGCACTGGTACATCCCAGGCAATCCGGGCTTGTCTTCTCTCCCCCCCTCAAGACCGTCATAGTGGAACGGTCCATCCTCCCCTTCCCTCGGAATAAACCCGCCTCTTATGGAAAAAAACACATTCGAACACAGAGAATGGGACAGCCTACTTTTACCTACCCCTGTCCGCGAGGAAAAATGGTACGCTCCCAATCCTCGCCGAGCCAATCAGGCCGCCCCAAGGCGCCGACTCCCGTAAGAAAGCCCCCGCCTCCTAAAGTGGGCGTGGCCCCTTGAAGCTAATCGCCCCACCTTCCCCCGCAGGCTCCGAGCCAACGAACTCAGCCCTTCGTCCCCAACGCGTATTCTTATTGGCCGGCCGTTTTTGAACGACGTCCAAAGCCCTGCCCCGGTCACTCCGCGCGCGCGCTCCGGGCTGAGGGCGCGGCCAATCAGAGTTTCCGCGGCGGGGCTGGCCACGCCTCCTCTTGAGGCGGCGGGGGAGCTTTTCCGTTGCGGCCGCCGCCATTTTGTGCTTCGGTGTGCGCTGGAGGTTCGTGAGGGGGGCGTCGGAGCGGCCTGTGTGTGTGTGTGACTGTGTGTGGGGGGGTGTCCCTCCGGAGGGTCACCGAGGGCGGTGGGAGGCCGGGTTAGGGTTCTTCCCGGTGGGGACGGGGAAAAGGACCGCCCGGCCCACCTGCCCCGCCGATTAAATAAAGAATTAGGCCCCTTTAACGATAATAATGGCGGGGGGGGGGGGAAGAAGAAAGAGCGGTTTTTGGAGCCCTTTAGCGCTGCCCTTCGCCTGTTACGTCATTAATTTTAATAATATGATAATAAGAGGTTTAAAAAGTGCCAATATCGTGGTTCTTGTGTTTCAAATGCGCTTTAAAAAAAACTTTTAAATAGGGTTTTTTTTTAATTATGTAATCCGCCTTGGGTCCTTGAGGAGAAAGGTGGGGTAAAATATAGATATTGTCTATCATGTTATCTATAAAATATTGTTTATGCCCCCTTGTATAGTATGTGGATAGATACATAGGTTATATATATATATAATCAGTTATTTTGTTGCTGCTTTCAACAGAGTAGCCATTCGTGGCTACATGGCCTACCTGCAGTCTTCGGTCAGAGGCAGTTACAGAAGCCAAAAAAAGCAAAAGGAAGGCATGTTGGTCTTTTAGGAATCAGCTGTTAATATAGGTTATCCATCCTTTAGTCAAAGGCAAGGAATAAATAAGATTTAAGAATTTCATGAGAGAAGGGACTCTCCTTTGCTCTTTCCTTTTGGCGTACACTATTTTAACTAAAACTGGATGGAATTAAGTTGGACGTGTGGATCTAAATGTGAAGAGGGCCTCACCGGGGGGGGGGTTAGTGGGGGGAGAGAGAGAGAGAGAGAAAATCCAGCCCTCCGTCACTTCTTTCCTGTTTATCCGGATGTAGCTTAAGGCCTCTTTTTCTCCACCCCATGCTCAGCTCTGACCGCCATGGTGAAGCTTTTCATTGGCAATCTTCCCCGGGAGGCCACCGAGCAGGAGATTCGCTCCCTTTTCGAGCAGTACGGGCGGGTCCTGGAATGCGACATCATCAAGAACTACGGGTTTGTTCACATCGAGGACAAGACCGCGGCAGAGGATGCCATCCGCAACCTGCACCATTACAAGCTCCACGGGGTCTGCATCAACGTCGAGGCCAGTAAGAACAAGAGCAAAGCTTCCACCAAGCTGCACGTGGGCAACATCAGCCCCACGTGCACCAGCCTCGAGCTGCGGGCCAAGTTTGAGGAGTACGGCCCGGTCCTTGAGTGCGACATCGTGAAGGATTACGCCTTTGTGCACATGGAGCGAGCGGAGGACGCCGTGGAGGCCATCCGGGGCCTTGACAACACGGAGTTCCAAGGTGGGAAAGGGGAGAGGGGAGGCAGCCCAGGTTAGAAGCAGGAAGCAAAAGGTCCTGCACGCCCGGTCCGTTTCCGGGGGAAGATGATTTCAGCCGGACTTGGTCAGTGACAGCCTCCAGCTTCTAGGTAGCTGCCCGCCAACTAAAATTAATCTTCAGGCTGCCCGACTTTCATCAGTCACTTGGTTAAATAGTAGTTTAACTACATTAAATAAGAAACAGGGTCAAATGGTCAATGTGCAGAATTGGGCGGGGCGGGGAACAGCACTGGTAGTAATTTGGTTGGACCACCAAAATGTCACAAACAGGTGAGCATTCAAACCCTGCAGGATTCTTCCTCAGGCTAACCACGGCAGACTTTGCGGGGCTGGGAAGGAATAGAAGAGTTCAGAAATCATCCTGGCTGAATGTGGAAGCTGGAGAATGTGTGTAGTTCCAACTCTCAAGAAGGAAACTCTGGATTTAAAGGAGCAGCTTGAGGTGTGGCAGTAGCGTCAGGTTTCAACGCTTCCTTGTTTAAACAAAGCTGTCTTGTTCAGAATGTTGAAGGGGCCGTTTGCAAAGGCTCTCTCTGCTAACTGAAAAGGGAGGGCTTGTCCCTCTATTTTCTTCAAAATAATAGGAGTACAGGTGGCTCAAAACATGAGAAGCAGGGTACATTCAGGTATCAATTGGGGTTCCACGATTTTTGCGACAGATTTAAGAGTTGAAAAGGGATTAGAAGACACCTTCAAAAAGCAATAATACTATATTTTTTTTTGAAATGCTGCTTTTTAAAATGAATATGTGTATTTCTCTGTATTGGGAATAGCAAGGATATGTCTCCCTTGGCAACCTTTAGGTCTTTGTGTCCCTCTGCAAGTCCCTTGGCCTTTTCTTGTTTTTACCCTGTCTTAGCGGTATTTGTCAGTGTCTGATCTATATTGAGCATATTAAATGGAAGATTACTAATTACATTGAAAAGATATAGTTTAGCTGCAGCAACTAGAAAGACAGCCAGTAGTGGTTCACATTATTATTATTATTATTTTATTTATTTATTTATTTATTTATTTTATATGCCGCCCACTCTACCCAGAGGTCTCTGGGCGGCTTACAACAATTAACCTAGTAGTCAGCTCTTTTGGCCATACATGACCCACGACAGAATCTTAATTGCCACACATCCTGTTCCCCTAATTAATCCCTTTCTTGGCAGAAAAATAAATGTCTTTCTTTCTCCCCGCCCCCCCTTTAGACCTCTGCTTTGTTTCATCCACCCGATCCATCTTTCTTGACCCAGACTGTTCTCCTCCTCCATTTCTTCAGTCGTCTTGTTTCTTAATCTCCATCCGTTCCCTCTCCTCTCCTGCTCTTTCTGTGATTCCCATATCTTTCTGCCTCGCTTGCCCATAAGAAGGATGTGCCTTGTCTTTCCTTAGTCCCCGTGGGAGGGTTTAAAAAAAAAAAAGCTGAAGTGAATTTTTTACTTTATGCAAATCTGCAATTTGGGGCATCTCCCTTTTTACAGATGATGTCTTGCTTTTACCATTAGGGGGAGGGAACGGCAAGAAGCCTAAATCCAACGCTTAACCTGTTGTATATTTTGTTAGTCAATTCTTTTTGTTTTTCTACTTTTTTGGTGATTTGAAGGCAGGCGCTCTATGTGCCCTGCTGAGATGTTTAAGCACCTTTGCTGATTTGTGGTCATTTATTGAAAATCTACAATGCAGATGTTGGTAGAAGTGCATTAAGAAAGGGCACTTCCCTAAACTTGCACTGTATTTGGAGGAAAATGACATTTCTGCTTTCCAGTACAGATTAATTGAAGTATAATTGTGACAAGTTCTTCCTCCACCCTTGCCCCCTTAGCTTATCTGGAACGATGTTTAAAATCTAGTTATATAATGAGGATAAGTATTTTTTTAAAAAACCCACAGAGCTCTGGGGTTGAAAAGTGAGATCTCTTGAGAGCGGTCAAGAGATGGAATTGAGCCTTGCCTGGATTACGAAGAAAAGGAATTTGTCTCATCCTGGGTTGTAAGGCTGGGATGAGCGAAGACTAGATTCATTTGAAATGATTTGGCAGGGCTGTATGTTTGGTAGGGAGGGCCAGCATACAGCTCAGGTGGGGAGAAATATATATATATAGAATTGTGTCATAATATTTCTGGCATGTTAAGCACCTATTCATGTGAGGCCGATCTCCATCTTTTTGGTTGTTTCATGGCCGAGCCCCTTAGATTATATAAATCTCCTCTCCTTGCTTGTTCTCCTATCTCACAAAGCATATCTCTGAGCTGCTGGCAGTGTTAAGCAGCTCTCTGGGTTGGAGGTCTTGGCTTGCAGGTCCTTGTGGGCTTCAGAGGGGATCCTGTTCCCAGGTAGAGCAATTGCATGTCCCGTTTCGGCTTCTGTGCTGAAGGAGCCGCAGTGGCTAGATCCGGGTGCTTTAGCCTAACACGCTGTCGAAGAGCGTGTTTCTTTTGACTGCCAGTACTTGTACTCTGCTGGGGGCAACAAACCAAAGCGTGCTGCTAATATGCGGCCCCAGAGCACTTAAAGCACTCTCTGGATGGTTTACAATTTAATTATACAGCTACACATTGCCTGCCCACCCACCCACAAGCTGGCTACCCAATTTACCAACCTCTGAAGGATGAAAGGCGGAGTGAACCTTGAGCCGGACCTGGGATTGAACCAGGCCATGAGCAGAGTTTTGGCTGCAGTACTGCAGTTTAACCACTCCTAGTTAAAACCAAGTTATTGGTGAATTCTGGAACACTAATTATGCAACAGTGGGGGGCATGGGAGGGAATAAATTAAGAAGAAAACAGAAGAAAGGTTTTTTAAAAAAAAAATCTCTATGCTACTCCTGTGAAGACGGCTAGCTAAACACCAGTCTTCCAGCAGCACTTCCCCCCCACACACACAACTTCCCACATCTCAGAGACATGGGCGTGTGGCTTAACAAAGAACTTGAAGCAGCAGGATACTTAAAAGGGGCTTTTGGCCCAGCCACCTCTAATCAACGGTTTTGGAAAAGGGGAAGAGGAAAAAAGTAATAATAATTTTAAAAACACGTAAAATTCTGTGTATTTTTAAAAAAACTGACAGATTTCCCTGTGAGATTTCATGGAATCAAGGACGTGCATGTGATGGGCATTCAGATATATAGGACACAGCCTTGATACTGAACAACTCCCAGGTAGTGGTACTATGGGGGGGGGGTGGAGGGCAGGGATTTGTTCTTTTTGTTTTTCAGTTGAAGCACATGGAGTGAAGCAGACAATGGCTGTAAAAGGACATCTCTTACCTTCTGGTTTCTCCCCTCTCAAACCCAGGGGACTTCTGGGGTCAGGAGCCCTAGAATTCTGAGAGGTTTTTTTCCTTACCCTTGGAACCTGCTTCTGCAGAAATTCCTCTTTGAGTGTTCACTCAGTTAAAAGCCATGCCCCCCCCCTTATGATCCATATCCATCCTGTCTGGGAGGTGTGGACAGGGAGAGCTGGTTTAGGCAGTGCCAACGTCCCCGTGGAATTAAGAAAGAAAAAATTCTTGCTGGACCACCAAAAGTGATTGAGGTCAAGGGGAAGAATGTGGGAAGGTGGTATCTTTACGTTTCCACCTGCATTGAAGGTGTTCCCCTTTCCACTTTGAGGTTCTCCGCAGGTGGTTGTCGAGGCACCCGGGGGTGATCTTTGGAGCCACGCTTAGAGCTTTGGAGGCTAGGACGGTCTCCTCCTCTCAGTCAGCCGACGAGAGTGGTGGGGGCCAATTGAGCCTTTCCGGCGTCCAGAATGGTGGCCAGGGTTGGAAAGGGTGCCAGCATCTTTAGACAGGAGTGCCCAGGGGACGTGAGGCGTACGGCTGGTGCCGACTGGAGCCAGATCTCCCGTTCTGCATGACGGAGCCTGTGGTGAGCAGGGTTGTGTGCTTAGAGGTAGGTCGCCCTCGGGAGCAGCCTCTTTCCTCTTGTGGCGGGCTAGCCTTTGTGCAGAGCAAAGTGGTGCCTTAGAAAGGAAGTCTAATTGAAGTGCTGAGAAATCTGTATAGCAGTATTTTTGGTCAGGACGGGCGAAATTGGGAGAGGTGTCTGATGAATACTCAGTCTAAAGGATGAGTGTCCCATCTCTTCACCACCGTCTCCTGCTTCCTGCAATGCCCAGGTGCCCAGACCTGTGGAGTTGTGACCCCCAAGGGGGGTGTTTTCCAGGAGGCCATGGGTCACCTTGTAAATGTAAGGTAAAGGTTCCCCTTGACATTGAGTCCAGTCGTGTCCGACTCTTGGGCGCAGTGCTCATCCCCGTTTCCAAGCCATATACAGTAGCTAGGCAGAGGAAAGGATCAGTGGGCTGAGAGTGTCGTGGCCAGATCTCTGAGGGATCCGATCAGGAAGTGTTCTGCACCAGAGCATCTTGCATCTCTTCCCAGCCCTCTGCTGTTGTTTCTTCGCTCTTGGACGGTGCTTTATGTGGTCTTCTAAACACAGCATGGCAAATGTGCTATATCTGTAAGAGTATAGCAAAGGCATCGGAGGTTCTTTGAAGCCCTGTGGTAAAATTTAGGTGCTGGGCTTCACAGGGGCAAGCCCCCCCCTCCCCCGGGCTTGGGATGTAATTCCTGCTTTCGGCACATTGCAGGCCTGCCTGAATACTTCTGTTTACAGAAGCGATGTTTAGGGAATGAATGGGATATTTTGCCACCCTGAGGAGGCTGGATGAGTTCTACTTCAGAGTGCGTTGCACTGTTTCCAGCCAGAAGGAAAAGGAAAACGGAGCTGAGCTTACTCTGCTGCGGAGACGAGGGTTCTTGATGTGTTTTGCTTGCTTCTTGTGCTGTATTAGCAGTGGCAGGCAGGGGCCAGCTGTCGGTTGCTCAGCTTCATTTCTTCCCCCCCCCAGAGAAAAAAAAATCTGACCTGTTTTGCTTTTGCTGTGAACTGTCTTTTAAAGGAAAACAAAACAAAAGCAATCTTTATAGCTGCCCTTCTTGCGTCTTGTTTCTTCAAGGCAAACGAATGCGCGTGCAGTTGTCCACCAGCCGGCTCAGGACCGCGCCCGGGATGGGAGACAAGAGCGGCTGCTACCGGTGTGGGAAAGAGGGTCACTGGTCTAAAGAGTGCCCGGTCGATCGCACAGGGCAAGTGCCTGAGCTGACCGAAACCTATAGCGAGCAATACGGAATGGTGCGCACCCCCTACCCTACAGGCTATGGGGACCCCGTGTATTACGATGACCCCTATGGAATGGTGGACTACTATAAACGGTATCGCGCGAGGTCCGCCGCAGCGTACGGGGCTTCTGCATATGACGCTTATGCGGAGCACACCATGGCCCAGTATTCCCAGTACGCCCAGTATTCACAAGCCACGGCCATGGCCAATCGCCTCTCGACCGCCTTAGACCCCTACGAGAGGGCCTTGCTACCAGCCACGGGAACTGCAGCGGCGGTTGCTGCCGCTGCCGCAGCAGCCGCAACTACCTCCTTTTACGCCCGGGATAGAAGCCCTCTGCGTCGCTCGGCAGCCGCGGCCTCCACCGCCGGAGACGTGTACGGATACGAGCGGGTTCAGCTGTCTCCCGTCCCGCGATCCTCCCTCTACGACGTCCAGCGGTTCGGGCGGGATGCAGGCGCGGACAGGTTGCGATACTCCGCGTATTGAGTCTAGAGGTGAGAGCGTTTTTTTCCATGAGTAGCGAGGAGGTGGTGGTGGAGGAGGAGGGGGATGACCCATCGGTATGATTGCTGGTGAGAGTTGGGGAAGGATCCTGCTGCCGTGCGTGCCTTTGAGGGATACCTCTTGGTATCCGCTGTGCGCTGGATCGTGTCGCTGTTAGCAGCAGCGTCGGTGGAGGTTGATGGGCCCTCTGGACCAAGCTGAGTGGCTGAGTGGGGGGTGTGTGCATCTCTCAGGCCACTCTCTCCCCCAGACGAGAGGAACAACGGACCACAAGTGTCTTCTGCTCTTCCATAGTTGCTTTGCTCCAGAGTTGGCTTCCATGTGCCTCCTTCTAGACCATGAAAAAGCTCCACTTCGCTCTTCCGTGTGTCCTGGCCCGACGGGTGAATGTCCTTCCCATGCCTTTGACCCCATTCCTTGTGGGCCTGTTGCCTTTCCCTTCTGCTCAACGGGCCCTGCCATCTCCTCTGTGTGGGGCTGCGGTACAGCAACCATACTCTGGCTGGCCAGGAAGAAGATAGCCCTCCAGTAGCACTGCTCTGCTGCTGATAAACTCTTGAGTCTAGGACAGGGACCCTGGAATCCTTTCCAAGTCTACCCCCTTCTGCCCCCTTTTGGAAGCCCCAGCTTGACCAGCTGCCCCCCCCCTTCCCTGACATATCTTCACCAGGTCGGAGGGCTTCTGAATGTTCTCTCCGAGCCTTCTAGCACTGACACCTTGTTACGTAAAACTGGCTTGGCCGAATCGGATCAAGATTTGCGCAGCTTTGATTCACGGTTATCTCTCTCTGTCACTTACAAAGAAGTCTCTGTCAATACACCTGGCCCAGGTATTCCCATAGGCCCAGTTATTCGGCTTATCATCCCCTCTTCTGGCACTGAATTCCTTTGTCTGATTGTGTATGTGAGAGATGATGTCGCTGCTGTCTGTCCCTATTTTTAGAAGTCCTGGTCTTACAGGAAAGGATTCCTCTACTTCCTTTCCCCCAACCTCCCCCCGGGGTCATAATTTTGAAATGTGCTGTTGTCGTGCACTCCCTTCTGGCCCTGAAAACAAAATGTCAAGCCACGTCCAAGAGGTTTCCGTTATAAAAAAAATGCCCAGTATCCCAATTGCCCCTTTTCTGCCTTTCCTGTTGTGTATGTTGCCCTTTTTAATAGATGGGGGGAGCCAGAGATGCTGTTCGGTCTCTTCCTTTCTTCCCTAGTGATCCCCCCCAAAACAAGGTCTACCTTCTCTCCCTCGTGCTCTCTTCCTAAGCTCTCCGAGCCAGAACCCCCACCAGAATATTTGCGGATTTGGTATTTTTTTCTGAGTGGTGTGTCGTTTGGGCGTGAGAGGGCCTCATCCGGCCACACTACTGTGCACCTCACAAACTTCGGCTGCCCTGCCCGCTGGCTTTCGCTGGCAAGTTCCTGGCATCTCTGCAGGGCCCAACTTTCCTTGACTGTCCGGTGTGCATGGGTCCCAGTATGTGGCAGGATTAACAGCCGTTCCTCAGCATTTTGCCAGCCGGGTCCAGGTCCATCGTGAGAGGTTCGTTGCTGGAAGAGTACCTTTTCAATCTTGAGTTAGAAAACAACCAAGTAGCGAAGGATGGGAAAGAGACCCCGACAGTCCGAAGAGAATAATAGGGAGTAGATGGAGGGGTAGGTCACTTCAGTGGGCTTTGTGGGGGGGCATATTTTAGTCTGTGGACCCCACATTCTGGCAGACTTAACAGGAGCTGGGATGGGCCACTTAGAATATTGGCAGATTTTTGTTTTTTTTTTTTAAATGAGGGAGAGGTTTCTGGAGGACCTGGGAAAGACTCTGCAGGTGCCCCCGGTCACGTCCTGCCACCCCCACAAGCTAGATGGACCAGATTTGATTTAAATAAAATAGTTCAGAATATTTTTGGATGAAAAATTGGTTTTTAAATTTCAAGTCTTGATTTAAATTCGTTTGTTTTTTTTTTAAAAAAAACACCATTGGTTTTTATCCACCCTGTTCAGCACCAAAGAAGGGGTTGCAACATCTTATTTGCAAGAGTAATATCACCAAGTTTTATTAAGAGGATCAGGTTGCAGGCCTCCCGGTCATGACGGAGCAAAGGACCTGACCTGGTTCAAGGCAACTTTCTGCATTTCAGGGAACGTCCTGTTGTTCCACCTTGCATGGAGAAGGTCCCCAAGGGCGGTGGCTGGAGGGGGGCACTTGCAGGCTTCTTCCATGAAGAAAGACCTTGCGTGTCCTGGGTTAAGAAATGACCTCTGCTGGAGAACCGGCTGTTTGCTGGCCTGAGGGACAAGAAGGCCAGCTTGAATTCTGCTTTGTGGATGGGACTCTTTGTGTGTGTGTGTGTGTGTGTGTGAGAGAGAGAGAGAGACATTCCCCCCTACTACCACCGCTTCAAGTGAATTGCTTGTCCTGATGGCCTCAGTTTGTGGCCCTTTTCTCCAGTTCTCCTTAGGAGTTGTTCTCAAGGAACTGACTTTAAATAGGCGGTTCTGGCCTTCCCTGCTTCTCTCTCTTTCCGCACAAATCTACCTTGTAAAACAGACCCTCTCTCCATCAGCTGTAGCACCACACAAAGCCAAGTCAGAGTCTCAGTAAATGGCTGCGAGATTTTTCCCGATGTTGCCTTTTCCCAGCACTGTTTTAAAAACAGAGGTTATGAATCTGCACGTTTTTGCTTTTCTCTTGCTTCTGCCCCCTGTTGCTCCTCTCACACACACATACAAACACATCCCTTGGTTGATGCTCAGCAGTGTGGATGAAGAATAGGCACCAATCCCCGGAAAGGAAGGACCTGTGTGTTGGAATCTTACCTGGTGCGGCTTTGGGCGTTTCCTCTCGGCCCAGAAACCCCGTAACCGAGCCTGTGAATGAACTGTGTCTTTTATTTTTCAGGTAGGTTCTTTGAGGGCTGGACGTCGGTGGGTTCCGGTGGTCCGTCCGCGGAAAAACTGTGCCAGGCTTCGCAAAGCGTGTCGATTTGTGTATAGTGTGGCCTCACTAGTGGACATTCTTATCTCTCCAGAGCTTAATGATAGCTAACTTCATTTTTTTAAAAAAGAAAGAAAACTTTTCCAGGAACTGCTTTGGGGGGGTGAAAAGCGAAGGGATACGTTTGAGGGAAAGAGCGACTATCAAATGGTTTTGCTCCCTCATCTCCAGAGAATGAACTGCTGTCTTTGCCCCGTTGATCTCTGTGTAGGCAGGGTAACACCAGAGGTTTGCCCTCTTTCTGGATGAAATTTAGAGCCCACTGCCTTCTCTATCAACTTGCTTTGAGGCTTCCCCCCCACTCCCCAAATAGGCTTTTTGGATATGAATAATCCAAACCTCCCCTTTTTACAATGAATTGTTGTCCTACAGATCTTGAGTTTCAGCCCCTCCCCTGGAGTGCTTTCCCCCCCCTCGTCTACTAAGATTAACTTGTGACTTTTTTTTCCGCAAAGTTCGATAAATACTTTTCACCCCTCCTTTTTTCCCCTCCTTCAGTAAAATAAAATATTTGTAACAGATGCCTGCTAGTTTGCCTCTTGTGTCGCTTGTGCTAAAAAGCCAAACGCAGGACTTTGACCGGCTTATGAAGCTGATCGCTCTCGGGTATGTATCTGGGTGAAGTTCCAAGGATGTCTTCTAAGCCACCTTTAAGAAACTGGGGAGTGAAGCGGGTTGCCGTTTCCACACAAGGCTGCACAGATGGGTTTCTCCTTAGAGAAAATTTTGTAATTTCTTTTTTTTTTACTCTGTTAAGCAGTTTTTACATCTTGAGTTCACATCAAAAGAGCAGTCGCTGCGTACATGTCACAAAAGTGAGTTAGGTTTGGAAGGACAGAGTCTGTGAGGGGACAGGCTCCCTTGAGAGCAAGAGATTGCTGATGTGTTCAGACAGCAACCAAGAAGGAAGGGCTTATTCCGTTAGTTGAGGTTTCTGTACTCCCCTTTTCTTCTGACACTCAAAAAGACATTTTTCCAGAAAGTTAGACAGTGCTGTCCACGTTTATACTTTTGACTCAGGCAAGGAGAAGTCTCTCAGTCACACCGAGGCGGATTTCCTCCGCCCCTTTGCAAACTTGCTCAGGGCTGGGGGATTGGTGGCCTTATAGGTTTTTTTTATTCCGTTCCCACCAGCCTCAGAGAGCCTCCTTAGCGGTGGGACGTGAGGGAGGTTGTTATTGAACAATGCTAAGAGGACCCTAAGTTCTCTAGCTCTGGCTTCACATCCGTGGGAGGGTTCAGTGTCACCGACAGGCATGTTTTGCCAGGGTGTGGATGGGAAGGAAGTCTGCTCCAGAATCTTTCAATTGGCTCCCATATTTTCATCAGAGAATTCCTAAGTGCAGAGTGCTGAGGATAACGGGTATGTTCTGGGTGGAAAAGTTCGCCTTATCAGGGCAGGAAACCTCATGTGAGATACATTCTCTCCTGAAAGAGAACATGATTCGGCAATTTACTTTTTAGGCATAGATGGAAAACATAAGGATCTGCAGATTTACAGACCATCTCATGAACTATGTAAATACTGTATGTCATGCGAAATGTATGTTTTCTAATTGTAGCCTGCTTAGAAGTATTCAGATTTAAGCAGCATATTAAATATTGCTAAATAAATAAACATCTCTCTGGCCCATTCCTGTGAACATGGGCTGTAGTCGGGCAGCGTGTTGTCCAGTTTAAACCCCATCAGGACGAATAGGCAGCATTTTAAGGAACCTGATTCCAAATCCTATCATTTCAGGAGGCCTTGTGTTCTAGAAGTTGTGAATGTCTTGTGGATGCCACACAACTCTTAGAGGCAGCCAGAATACAGGTCTCTAGTGAGGCGAGGGTTTCCTGATCCTTTGATAATGTAAGAATTCTGAGTTAAGGGGAAGCACCCTATCCTTGTTTAAAATATTTTTATCCTGCCTTTCTCCTTAAAAGTTGATCTCCCAGGAATCATTTGTTTCTCCACCCGAGTATGGCTCGCCTGGAAAAATAAGGGCACCAGTAGCTTTTTGACAAGGTTTCTGCGCAGGCCAGTTTCAGAGTTTAGCAGAATCTGAGACCTTAAAGTAAGCCAGATAGAGAGTAGGACCCCAGGTCTGTTGTGATCAGTATCAACGGATTCACTTATCCACGGTCTGAAAATATATTTTTTAAAAACCCTAATATATATTCTTAAAGATGAAGTTACCAGAACTGGCCACTATGTATATAGCATGTGCTATTATAATAGCGTTTGCTATAATCTGCATTTTTCTACCTCTGCAGGCAAGGTTGAATCAATCCCTCATGAATACTGGGGCCCTACTATAATCTGAAAAGGCAAGATCACAAGAGTATTTTTGCTTCTACCTGTGTGTGTTGTTTTTTTTTAGGTAACGGCTCCCCCTCCCGTCTGTCATGGTCACCTTCCCCCAGTCCTCTTTCTGCAGGTCTTTGAAAGCTGGGCCCGTGGATTCTAGTTGAAAAACAAAGCAGATCATTTATACATGTGCTCTGCTCCACCTACCACACATAAGAGGCTTCCTTGGGCAACTGCTGGGGCCTGAGACGATTTATGGCCCAGGATGAAAAATAAAATACCAGCGTGGGCCTCTGCCATCCACAGCGTAAAAATGGAGCAGGCAGGTTTGCACAAAGGATGGCCAGGCCATGAAGGCAAACACAGGATGGGCATACCTACGTCTGGGTAGGGCAGGCTCACGTTTGTTACACCTCAGAACACTTCCCCTTTCTCTCACGCTGTCCACGTGCTTGGTATGACCAAAAACATGCAAAATGCTGTTAAGCACCACGCCCTCCATCTCATCCCTCAGAGGCGCTAGTGCTCAATCGTGTTTCTCCCCCTCACACACCAAAAGTTCTCCATGGTGGGAAAAATCATTGTCTAAAAGGAGCGATGGTTCCAATAGGCAGCCTGGGTGCCAGTTTCCCTGGCATTGAGAACGGCCAGGGTTACAAATCATTGGATGCTGCCCCACACAATCTTTTTTTGCACCCTGTGTAAATGACAGAGAGCAGACCCTTTTTGCTTGCCAGTGGAAGAAGAAGTTAGGATGAGAATGTGGATTGAGCAGGATCGTCCCTAATAAAAATTTTCAACACCCCCAAGAATGTGACAGGAGGGACAAGGTAATGACAAGGAGAAATAATACAATGGTGATGGGATGTTGGAAACAGGTACAGTAGGCCTGCCTATATCCATGGGATCAGTATCCACGGATTCACTTATCCACGGTCTGAAAAGGATAAAGAAAAATCCTAGAAATATAGATTCCTAAAGATGATGTTATCAGAACCGGCCACTAGTGGGAGCCAGAAACCATGCTATATACTGTATATCGCTTGGCTGTGATCCATGTTTTCCAGCATCTTCAGGGTGGCTTGGAGTCGATCCTTGCAAGTGGTTTCAACCTTTAGCCCCCATGAGTCACAGCCACTGGCAAGAAAAGGTGGGGGGGCTGTGACCCCAAACATCTGGAGGGCCAGAAGTTCCCCATACTTGGCACAAGGGCAAGGCTTTGCACACCTGATGCTTTAAACAAGGAGACTATGTTTTTTTCTTAAATTAATAGATAACAGGAACCTCATGGTCTTCCGTAGATTCTATTTGACTGGGAAGAAGGCAAATCTCACCAACATCTCTGGAAGGCACCATGAGCAGAGTGGCCGCTCACTGCCGCCTTGGCCCATATGATCCAATAGGCCCACAGGCAGCTGATTCCCCGCCCCCCCCCCTTTCCTGTTTCCTAACCCAGCTTGTGTTCTTTGAACCTCACTAAAAGCTGTCTTGGAGCCAAAGGGTCCCAAGGAAGGAACCTAAACGGACCGAATCGTCCGTCGCCATCGTTTGGGGCTGAAAAATCTGCCTAAGACAGTGCCCGTCTTAACCAAGAGGGGGCAGTTTCCTTCCAGGGCTCCCTCTGTAGACGGCTGTGCTCATTGCGCTGGCACGGCGCTCCTGCTGTAACCAGTAGAGCATTTCCACGGTGTCCCACTCCATCTTCTTCAGGTAGGGGCGTCCTTTGAACGTGACGGTGTCGTTGAAGGCCTCTCGGATGTGGGTCAGGATGACGTAGAGCTCCGAGTCGTACTGGGCCAGCTCGGAGCGCAAGCGGTTCCTGGTCGCCCCTTCTTGCATCCGCCGGGCATAGGCCTGGGGCTCCAGACTGAATAAGCGGTTTGGATCCGAAGCCGTCAGCTCAAACTTTTCCAGTTCAGCCAGCAGAAGCTCCCGGTCCTGAATGGACCGGGCCGCCTCCTCCCAAGCCTGCAGCATATCTGGGAGCAACAAGTAATACGGATGGGAACTGTATTTGATGGCCATATCCATCCTTTCTCGTTCGGAGAAGTGAAGCACCACCCAAAGTCTCTCTAACCTTCTCTGCAGGGCTCTGAGATCCTCTGGCTTGTGGTCAGAATCGCCCAAAGTCCCCAGGCCTCCCTGCCAGAGCCTGACATCCTCAACAACATCTGGAGTGCTCACTCTTTCCATCGCGATCCCCTCTGAATGTCCGGACTCAATTTTGTCCTCCTTGCGTGGAAGCCCTAAAGCTTCTTTAATGGCCGCCCTCTTCGCTTTCTCCTGTGCCCTAACTTCAGCCTCATCAACGGCCGCCTGCTGCATTTTCTCTTCCTCTTCTTCCTCTCCCACAAAATTGTACAAATGAAAAATCACGGCTAAATAATCCGACTCCTTGGTGGCGATGTATGTCAAGTAATCGTCCGTGTTGAACGTTTTCTTCCACCATTTGAGCCAAGAGGCATATTCCTTTTTACTGGATTTCTTCTTGAAAGGAAGATTTGGAGTCTGCGGGGTGTCCACCACTTCCTCGGGGGAGTAGGGTCCAGCGGGCAAGATTTTACTCAGCTCGTCATTAATGACCTGCTCATTTTTCCTTCTGGTCAGTGTGGAGGAAGCGAAGCAGCCTGAAAGATCTATGTCGACCGCGGGGGATTCAATCAAGGGCCCCGCATCAAACTTCAGGTGGTCTTCTGAGATCGTGTTCATCAGTTCCTTGTACATCTCTCGGACTTCTTCTCCGGTGGAAAGGTTGGCATCCAGGGACTTCAAGGTCGCGTCGTTTATCTCCCCAAGGAGGTGATTGTAAATCGGTGGACATTTCTCTAGCACCACCGCTTCCAGGAAGACTCTGTCTGACACCTGCAAGTCGGCCGCTTTCACAACCATCCTGTCGTGAACTTGGACGTTAATGGTGGCCGCCTGAGGGTGAGAGGCCGGGGCAGCGATAATGGTGTTTCTCCGCTCCCTTTCGACATACTCCTCCCGCTGGAGAGCACTGAGCGTCGTCTGGAGATGCTCCTCATGGAGTTCGTTCGCCTTGCGCCTCGTCAAGGCTTTAATGAGGGGAGGCAGTTCTAAATCGTCATTTTGCTTTCCTTGCCCCGGGCTGCTTTTCACAATGCAGCCCTGCACCAGCCTTTGGAGATCCTCATCCAGGCGCTCCGAGCCTCTGAGTTCCCAGTCTTCAGCGGAGTCGGCGTAGTGGCAAGGCAGATCTGGGCTGAGCCGCCGGGGCCTTATGTGGATTCCAAGTTCATCTGCCAAGAGCCGTCCGGCTCTCATATTGGGCAGGGACTGGCTCCTCTTCAAGCCAGACGTTGTCCTTTTTATCCGCTGGGGCTTCATCTTCTCTCTCGAGGCCGAAGGGCAAGGTACTCTGACCGCCGCGCAGGTCATTTTCTTCAGGAAACTGATTTCCTTGGCCGTTGGCAGATTCAACTGCTTGACTTTGTTCATGTCCAGCGAAGGTAAGTTCTCCAGCTCTTTGACCTCTTCGGCCACCTTCTTCCTTGCCGTCGGCACGAGCGGTTTGGTGAGCCGGATGAAGTGGCTGATGGTGAAGCCCAGGCGGCACCCGAGGGTTTCTTTGGGCACCTGGGCCAGCGGGACGAGGTCCCTCCGGGCCGATTCCGGCCGGCGGCTCCGGGCCGTCTTCATCTCCATCACCAGCCGGTGCCGGACGGCGGCCACGTTCAGGAAGGCCGAGCAGTCCAGGGTGAGCTGGGCCGAGAAGCGGGTGAGGTTGGCGCAGTCGGTGAAGACGCCCATCTTGCTGCGGTGCTCCAGGAGGCACAGGTAGTGGAGGAAGAGGTGCTGGCTGACCAGGCCGATGTAAGCCACCAGGTGCTGGTAGAGCTCCCGGTTGGTCTGGGCGCCGAAGGCCTGGTCGTGCAACGAGCGCTGGAGGTCCTTAAAGATGTGCCTGACCTCGGCCAGGATGATGCCCCGGAAGGCCGCCTGAGGCCGGGAGGGGAGGTGGGCCCACGAAGGCCCCAGCTCCAGCCGCCGCTGCACCAGCTGCAGGAGGGCGGCCAGGGAGATGGGCACCGGGACGGGCTTCTCGGCCGGGGCGGCGTCGGGCAAAGGGAGCTCTTTCCGAAACGAGGACCTCAGGCGGGTGTAAGCGGCGGGGAAGAAGGCCAAGGGGGCCAGGACCCGCTGGAACTGATCCCGCACCTCCTGCCGGGCCCCTTCCGTGTCCTCCAGGGGGTAAAGGCCGCGCCTGGGAAGCGAGGCCATGGCCGGGAGGCCGCGGCGAGCCCAAAACAGGCGGGCCCTGGAGTTATTTAGCGGTCGCCATGGTTACCGCGGAAGGCCCCCGTCCCTCGCTTCTCTACCTCCGGGCGGAACATTGGACGCGGGACTTTAGTTCCGGCTCTGGGAGGTGGGAAGCTTTTCGTCCGGGTCCACCAAGGTTTAAAGGGCGTACAGGCCTGACCATAGAGTGGGGATGGAGAAGGGCTACGGCCAGCATTTCCGCTTCCGGCGGGAATGAACTCGGATGTCTCCTTTAAAAGGGCCCGGTTAGAGGACAGTCGTAGCCACCACTATGGCGGGGGTTCCCGAAGGAGGAGGAGGTCCCAGTTGTAGGGTGAGAGAGAGAGAGAGCGGGAAAAGGCGGTTGGCCCTTCTGGCCCCCTCACCCCTGTGGGTTTCTGGCGGGGGTGTAGTTTGACAGGCAGCAATGCAACAGGTGAAGCCCCCCCTCCCCGAGACGGGCTGGGTCTCGACCTGGCGAGTTTCTGCCTGCCGTGCCGGTGTTGAGGCTCGGAAACGGGGGCGAGGGGGGGGAACCCCCAAAGGGGGAAGGGCGGCCGCTGGGTTGCGTGTGTGTGGCCCCTTCCAGCCAGGACAGGAGTCTTTGGGGGGGGCGCCCCCGAAAAGATTCGCCCCCCCCTTCAAGACTCGGTTTAAATGGAAAAGATTTAAATTCCAAACATTGGAGTTTTCGAGGGTTTCGATTCTTTAAAAAAATCTGATTTTTTGATGGCTTAAAATTTTAAGATAGGGGTTTTTTTGATGGTTTCAGTTCTAAAAATCAGATTTTTTTGATGGTTTAAAATTTTAAAATAGGGGTTTGTGTTTTTTTGGGTGGCTTAAATTTTTAAAAATCAGGGTTTTTTTGATGGTTTAAATTTCTTTTAATTGGTTGTGTGTGTGTGTGGTTTTTTTTAATTTAAATAGTTTGATTTTCTTCTTTTGAAGCATTGATCTTACCCACCCTGTTTGGCAGAAGCTTTCGTGGACTTTGCCCGGCTCTGGGTCGGTCGGCTGCCTCGGAGAAACTTGCTGCAGTATTTCAGAGATGCCGCAAGAGTGCCTTGTTTTATTCTCTACACAGCTTTCACTTAATAACCCTATCGCTGTTAGGTGTCAGTTTGATGTTGTAACTCTTCCCAGAATAATATACAGTATTTCACGAATGGGGCATATACAAATTAAAGTACACTAAGTAAATTGGGACGACTCAGTAAAGCTTGTTAGGCTTTGAAAGGCTGCAGGACCTCTAGGCCTTCTAATTAAAGCAACAAACAGCTGGATTTCCTTGTTCCTGCGTTAATAAACCCTTTTATGTCTATCTTTGCCTGATTGTGAAGATCTGCACATTTATACAGGACATTTATTTGCATTTCTGTGTCTGGGGAAGTGGATTTGGAAAGCCCACATGGAAATCAATAAACTGTTAGTCTCTAAAGCAATACAATATATTTTCCTTTTGTTTTACCGACAAGTCACTTGGTTGCTTTTTCAAGTAGACGGATCTAGACTCCAGTTTCGTGTAAAACTTTGGAACCGGTAACCCTACATGGGGCCGGGCCGGGAAATAAAACTCCTTCATCTACCCAGCGACTCTTCCCTTATGCCCCATCGCCTACATCCAACGTGTGTCCCATTGGTCAGTAAAGCAAAATATCCTAAGCTTAATTATTAAGTATGTATTATTAAGTATAAAGCCAGCAAGTGTGTGCACGCCACATGGAACCTGATGTACTTTTGAAAGGGTTTAGGGATGCTCGACTAGAACTGTGAGGCCAGTTCAAGCACCCACTTGGCCATAAAGTTCATTGTTTGGCTTGGCTTCTCAACCTAGCCTATCTTACTGGGATAAAAATTATGAGGAATGTGTGCAGAGTTTTGCATTTTCAGTTAAATTCCTTTAGCTCCACAGAGATCAACAGAGGAGAACAGAGACATGTTCCCTAATAGTCTGCCGTTTCTCATTAACGGGCACTTACAGTCCCAATAACCCACTCCGAGACACCCATAGGGGAAAGAATAAAAACATTTCATTACTTACTGTTGTGAACAGATCTAACAGCAAACAAAAGGCTTCCAAAAGAGCAATACTCCGCAGAGAGACGGGGGTCTCTCTTTGAATTCAGAGGCGAAAGGGAATGATTGGTTGGTGCTGAATAGATAGACAGCCCCCCCAAAAAATCCTGTGGCTCAGCATTTTAAAGAGGTTGCTAGGTTGAGTTCAGAAGGTTATATGTTTCGGATTTTGCATAATTTTATGCATTGGGGTGGCTTCCCTTGTCCATTAATCAGGAGCCATGCTCTCTGAGGGATGGTGGGAGTCCGGAAAAGTATCCTTTGCGTGTCTGGAAGCATTGATTAAGTAGAGATTCTTATCAAATGAACAGGAGATTGAAGGTGGCCCAATATGGCTTGTTCCCATCAACAGGGGATTCGCCTTTCCTGACTGACGGGTGTATATGGAAAGGCTAGCCAATCCTTGATCTGTAGAGCAATCAGCCTCATTTTTGCTGCATTAGACATTGCCTTTATCAACCTCTTAGAACGGCAGAGCCGGAAGGGACCCTATGGATGCTCCAGTCCAGCCCCTGTCAAGGAGGCACCGGGGAGAATCGAACTCCCAACCTCAGAGACCTACACGACTAAGCTATCCAGCCATTGAGTGATGTTTTTGCTTTATTTGACACTCCTCTGTCTCTCTTTTGAAGCTGGAGTTCGCAGTCCAGATGAGCTGCCAGAATTGCGTGGAGGCCATTCAGACATCCCTGCAGGGAATACCAGGTGATCTGAGCGACAGGAACTGTTCCATTTTGTCTGTGAAGCAGGCGTTTTTCCCTTTCCTCATGGGTGGTAGCATTCCTTTTCCTATACTTGTGTTCCTTTTATTGAAGAACCACGTGAGGAACCTAAAAAATGTATTAATGATATCAGATCAACCGTCCGTCTCGCTCGGCACTACACAATCCTTGGCCTCTATCTGGGCCCTCCGTATATGGCTGGGCAACTGTCGTCCCCTTTTTTTCCTGCGTCCTCGCTGATCAGCACTGGGAAATCTGTTTATTTATTTCCCTACCGCCCCATCCGTGTCTGCCACTCTCCGAGCAGTTCATGATATACCCACTATCTGCAGGGGGTCGGTTTCGAGGCAGGGAGACTCCATGGAGGCTGAAAAATGTGGATTATAGGGAACGCTATTTTAAACAAAGAACGCTATGCATAGCATGGTGCGTGGCCAGTTCTGCCAACTTCATCTTTAGAAATACTATATATTTCTCTGATTTTGCTTTTTAATATTGTCGGATTGTGGATAAGTGGGTCAGCAGAAACTGTGGATAAAGGGGTTCTGTTGGGAAAAAATGCAATACAATAAACCCTGTCACTAGCTCAGTGGTCTCTCGGCCCCATGATTATATCTCAGTAACCTAGCCTTTCTCTGCATCTTTTTTCTCTCTCTCTCTCTCTCTGCCTACGTTGCCCACCGCCCGCCCTCACAGGCCTCCAACTCCTTGATGTCCAGCTGGATTCGCAGACTGTGCTGGTGGAGACAAGCCTCGGCAGTGAGGAAGTCCAAGGCCTTTTGGAGAACACGGGGCGCAAGGCGGTGCTGAAAGGAATGGGGGCTGCGTCCCCAGGTAACTTCCCCCCCCCCGCTCCTTGCCCTCAAACTTGCCTTTCCTCCAGCATGTCTCTGCAACCAACTTTGAAACCAATGTCAAAGTAGGGCTCTGCAGAACCCACTTGAGAAAACCTGCTAAGTTTCCTTTTTAACCGGTTGTATGAGGATTTTAACGAAGACATTTTGAAGGGGAGGGACACCACCTTCCCCTAACTCTGGCTTAAACTCTACATCAGAGATCAGGGGTCATGGTTTGGTCTCCCTTCTCTCCTTCCTTTCCCAAGGGATGTTGGGAACTGGAGTTCTTTGAGAAACCTGGGGAATTTGATATCATGGAGAAAGCTGCTGGTTAGCTGAATGCTCGAGTCTTGCTTCTGCTGTAGATCCTCCCCCATCCACCACACTCAACACTTTGACATTATCAAGGTTATTAGTTTCAGGCGACATTGCTCCCTTCAACATCGCTGGGATTAGGGCCCCTGCATAGTTCAAAATCTGTGTATAATCCTTAGGCCTCCCCAAACATCACAACAATCCATAAGCAGTTGATTCACACAGACATCAGTGCTCTGTATCCGGGTTCTCTTCCATAGCATGGCCCATCCTTTCTATACCATACCAGAGGTCATGAGCCTTAAAGGTCCTGATGACCCCCCCGATCTAGAGGCTGGAGTCAAGATGTTGTGTTTGGTGGCCCGTAGTCCACTTCTGACACCTTAGGTGTTGAATGTCTGGGGTTCTGGGAGGGGCGAGGGGCACAGTTTTAATTAAATGTTTATTTACTGAATATTTGTTTATTGGAAAAAAAAATCAGTGTATAACCAGAACCTCAATGCTGCTCAGACCCTCGTCATTCAAAGGAGAAGTGTCTTTTTATTTAGAGAGGCACACCCCGAGAGGTTCTTGTGCTGGAAACACATGCTAGGGATGAACGTCTCCGTCGTGCACGGAGGGGGTGCAAGCTCTTCTGTCCTCCTCTCCCTTTCTAGCTTCAGCGAGCAGTGCCGCCGTGGCCATCGTGTCCGGCCGTGGACTGGTGCAAGGTGTGGTGAGGTTCTTGCAAGTCAGCCCAGAGAAATGCCTCATCGACGGCACCGTGGACGGCCTGGAGCCGGGGCCGCACGGCCTGCACGTTCACGAATTTGGGGACATCAGCAACTCCTGTGACAGGTGAGAGTGGCCGGCGGGCGACTTTGCATCTCCAGGGCAGAGGACGGAGGGCTTTTTTTTTTTTTGCTTTGCTGACGGTTGCCCTTCACTTTTGTTCCGAACAGTTGCGGGGACCACTTCAACCTCAACGGGAAATGCCACGGGGGACCGCAGGACGTACACCGAGTGAGTTGTCTGCGTTGTGGCACTGCAGATTTCTGTGCAAAGCCAGATCCGGGAATTATGGTTCTTCTCATGTTATGGACTCCAACCCCCACCAGCCCTAGCCATGTGCTCTGCTGGCTGTGGCTGATGGGAGTTGGAGTAAAAACAACAACAACACATTTAGATGGCCACAACTTCCCCAAGTTGTGTCTTAAAGCAATGATTTTTCTTGAGAATTTCAAAGCCTTTAAAAAAGTCTTACAGGAGTCGTAAAAGGAAGGGTATCGATCTTGTTTGCAGCCTGGGCTGTGAACCGATTCCAAGGATGTTTGTCGACGCCAATCTCCAAAAAAGACCTGAATGCTGGTCATCCAGCATTTCTTTGCCTTCAGAATGAAGTGGAGCGGAAGGGTTGAAGGGCAGGGGATGATCTTTTGCCTTGGCCGGTCAGGCTCAGCAGTTTGGTGATGATGATGATGCTTTAGTCGACCGCCTAGCGCTGACCGTAGCAACCTTGCAGCCTTAAAGGATGATTAAGTAGCAGAAGAAAGCTTCCCAGAACTTAACGAGCCGGTCTCTTTCTAGCACACTGGAGATCTTGGGAACATCATCGCCGCTGCCGATGGAAGAGCTTCCTTCCGGATGGAAGACGGACAACTGAAGGTGAGGCTTCCCGGAACAAAGGAACCGCTTAGAAAAGGGGACGATCGGCAGCTGGGTAGAGACAGTAAACTGGTTGTGAGAGTCTGCAGCAGCTGATCCTTCTCCGCTCATGAGCTAGTTCTCAAAACTAGCGATTTCTGCCCGGGATTCACTCTGACTGTTTCTTCTCATCACTAGGCTCTTGTGAGCTCTTCATTAATTGGCTGATTAGCTGCTCATTGAGAGCAGGGAGCCTTGCCCCAATGGCAGGAGTGAAGCTAATCCTAACTATAAATACCTTTACAAAAACCAAGCCACTTATTGGCACAGTAGGAGCCCCATATCTGTGGAGGATTGGTTCCAGGCCCCACTCTGGATGCTGAAAACTATGGATAATAGCCAATGCTATACATAGGATGGTAAAAGAAAAAATATATCCAGAAATACGTATTTTCACCTGTATTACCAAAACTGGCTACTAGAGGGAGCCAGAGGCCATGCTATGTATTCTTCAACAACAAGAATATGTAGCATGGTCTCTGGCTCCCTCTAGTGGCCAGTTCTGGTAAACAAATTGTGGAAATATGTATTTCTAGTTTTTTTCTTTTATTATTTTTAATATTTTTCATACTGCAGATACTGATCCCAGGGATACGAGGGCCCTACTCTCTTCTGTAACTGACATGATATATCTGATTGGAAAACTTTCGTGTTGTGAAAACACTCTCTCTTTTGGCCTCTGGCAAGTCAAAACAGCGGGCAAGCCTCCCTTGTGTGTCCCATGATGTGGCTGATGTCATCTTGCCCCTCCAGGAGACATCACAAACTATGGTCCTCTTTCTTAGGTCCCTGATATCATTGGGCGGTCCTTGGTGATTGACGCAGGGGAGGACGACCTGGGTCGAGGGAATCATCCTCTCTCAAAAGTCACCGGAAATTCTGGTGAGAGGTGAGCAACCACAGGACTTGGGACAGCTTCTAACACACATTCAGATCCTCCAGGAGAAGCTTTCAGCTCTTACTGTTTGGGGTAACTCATTTTTTTAAAAGCATAGTCTGGGGATCTTACTTAGATTCCCAGTGTGGATAAAGTGATGGAAAGACAGAATTTTTTAAAAATTAAATAAATATATAAATGAAATAAATTACTAGTAGCTAGGACGGGTTACATGGCACGGCTTCTGTTTTTGGCATGACTGGATTTTCTTTTGTCTGTTGTCTCATCCTATGTAGTTGTTATTTAATTATTTGTGTCTTAATCACTGGGGAAGTGGCCTTGAGTTCTGTGAAACGCAGCAGATAAACCATTTTAAACGAATAATTCCTCTGCGTGATTCTGGCAGAAGCAGCGTTTTGTCCTGAAAGACTCCGTTGACTGTTTTCTTCCTCTCCTCCTTTTGCTTTTCAGAGTGGCTTGTGGAATCATCGCCCGCTCCGCCGGCCTCTTCGAAAACCCCAAGAAGATCTGTACCTGCGACGGGGTGACGCTGTGGGAAGAGCGGGAGCGGCCTCGGGCCGGGCCGGCCGGCCAACCCGCCTCTCATCTCTAAGAGGGCTTCCCTCTCTGCCGGCTTGTTCGACAACGTCCAAAGGGCTTCTGCAATCAAACGGAGGGTGGGGAACCAATGGGACTCACCGGGCAGCCTGGCGGTATTCTTCTGATATGTTGGACTACAACCCCCATAATCCTTGTGCTGGTTTGTAGTTCAATACATCTGGAAGGCACCCAACTGCAGAAGGTTTAGAAGAAGTAGCCATATTTGTCTCTGCTAAAAGGCCAAAAAGAAAAATTATTGGTGTAATGTAAACCCTAGATACCCGATCAGCAGTGGTACAGGTAGGGTAGGGGTGTTTCTGTGTGTGTGTGTGTATGTGTGTGTGTGTATCAAATACATTCTTTTTCTGTGCTGAAGGGTAGGTAGGCGGTGTGGCTTCCTATAAGTCTAGTGGAGGTGACCTTTGAGCGTCTGCATGTTGTGCCATTTTTAAAACACTAAAGAAGAATTGTTCCTGCAGAAAAGCGAAACATTCCATATCCCTCTTTGGAGAGAATGTCGTGTAAACCGAGTCTCGGTGGTTTAGGTCTCTCACAGGGATTTGATTCCCCGCTGGGTCTCCCAGGAGAAGCAGCTGCCCGGGTAGCCTTGGGCCAGCTGCGCAGTCGTCCCAGGGCACCCCCAGAAGAAGGGAAGGGTCAACTACTTCTGTGTTTCCTTTTCCTGGAAAACCTTAAAAAGGGTCGCATAAGTCAGAACTTGTCGGCACATGATATAAAAGAATCCCTCGTAGAGGGAGAGATCGCTCCTTTGTTGAAATCGTGGCCACCTGTACCGTGTCCCCAAAGGCCGTATCCGTATTCTGGAACTGCCTTAACGTCAGATACTCTGGTTGTGTTTCTGAGAATGCTCGGTGGGTTTCAAAGGTCCTTTGGCAGCATCCGTCGGTTGGATACAACTTCTCACTGTGATTCTGTATCGTAACTGCAAGGTGATGATTGTGTACCTCTTGGAAAATGATGAACGGGTAGCCTCCCTCATTCAGTGTGTGCTCAAGAGTCGAATTATTTTATTTGTCACCCGATTGTTTAATGCAGGGGTGCTGCTACTGCTCAAGTGGATGTCTCAGGTCCTGGAGGGGCGGAGGAGAAATGTATGTATTTCCATATGTGCACAACTCTGCATCTGTTCTTTTATACAATGAAAAGAGCCATTAAATCAGACGTTTTTCTTATCAGCCTATCCAGCCTTGTCCGGATTGATGCGGGTCCTTCCTGTGTCTATCTGAGAAGGGGTAACAACCGTCTTTTGTGGGTCCAGAGGTTCTCCCGGAATGCGGCCATTTTTCGTGTGACCCTCTTGACTCCGACGGAAGCCCAAGGCGGCTGTTCGCAGCGCGAAATAGAACGCAAGTTCAGACAACAGGCCTGCCCTCACGCGGTGAAATTTTGTGCAGTCCGGCCGGTTCTTAAACATTCGGGATCTTCCGTGCAGTCGGTTCTAACGCTTGGTTCCCAAAGGCAGAACGGAAGAGCTCGTTTGTGTCTCAGTGGACCGTCCAAAAAATTTATTTATTTATTTAAATAAAAAGGTTGCATGCTTTAGGCAAGGGTCAGAAAGGTGGGGGGGGATTGATCCATTTTTAGTAGAAATAAGCCAAACAGTGCTATCAGGAAGGCATATACTATTATTACAGTATTCTGAAATGCCAGTCGAAAGAGCCCTGTCTCCAGAGATCTCTCCAAGCTCCCCAGAGAAAGGGGCCAGGCAGATTTCGGAGGCCATTTGCAAACAACAGAGGTGGGAGGAAAGGGCAGGAGCATGCGCAGAGCGGCCGTGCTCCCCTAGGACTGACTGGAGGCGGGCGGAACTACGACGAACGGCGCAGGCGCGGTCGCGTCGCCAGGAAGCGGCTCGGTCTCTTCTCCCCGAGGGAAAGCCGGCCGGGAAGGGGCGGGGCCGCGCAGGCGCAGCTGGCGAGGGAGCGGCCGTTCTTCTCCCTCAGAGCAGGGAAACAGGGGTGGGGCTGCGCAGGCGCAGCTCGCGAGGAAGCGGCCTTTCCCTCAGAGATGGGAAACAAGGGTGGGGCCGCGCAGGCGCAGCTCGCGAGGAAGCGGCCGTTCCCTCAGAGACGGGAAACAGGGGTGGGGCCGCGCAGGCGCAGCTCGCGAGGAAGCGGCCTTTCCCTCAGAGACGGGAAACAAGGGTAGGGCCGCGCAGGCGCAGCTGGCGAGGAAGCGGCCTTTCCCTCAGGGACGGGAAACAGGGGTGGGGCCGCGCAGGCGCAGCTGGCGAGGAAGCGGCCTTTCCCTCAGGGACGGGAAACAGGGGTGGGGCCGCGCAGGCGCAGCGCGCGTGCCCAGAAGGCCCCCTTTCTCGAGGAAGCGACCGTTGGGAACCGTTAGCGGGAGCTCGCGCGCTCGCTCTCTCGCCCGCTTCCTTGCTCGAATGGCGTCGCCTCCTCCTTATTCGCGGCCTGGCCCTCCCCGCGGCCGGCCGGTGGAGCTGCTGGTGGCCCACCTTCCCCCGAGGACCTCTGAGGGGGACGTGGTGCGCCTCTTCGAGGAGGCCACGGAGCCCGGCGAGGTGCGGAACGTCATTTTCCGCGGGCCGGGCGCCGTGGTGCGCATGCGCGACGAGGCGGCGGCCGAGCGGGCCCTCGAGGAGCTCTGTGGCCGGCCGTTCCGCGGGCTCCGCTTGTCGGTGCGGCGCTTCCGGACCTTCAAGATCTTCGTGGGCCTGGTCTCGGAGCACTGCACCAGCGATGACCTCCGCGTCCTCTTCGAGGACTTCGGGCCGGTCGTCGAGTGCGCCATCGTGAGAGGTACCGGGTTATCCTCTGGGCATGGGCAGAGCGCTCGGCGGCCCACGCCCTCCCTTCCCCGTCCCAGAGCCCGGGTGGTGGTAATGGTGGGGGAGGTGGTGGTTTAAATACATGTTTTCGATCCTAAGTGAGGTGAGGTAAACACACAATATATGTCTATTTTTTTAATTAAAAAGGAAATAGAAGCTATTTTACTAGGTTTATTTATCCTTTAAAGGGGACCTAATTTAACAAAAGGGAAAAAATACAAATTATATATTTATGGAAATCATTTTAAGCTGTATTAACAAGGACTTAAAAAAAGAAAAGCAATACAATTTATTTAAAGTATTTTAGCCGGCCTTTCTCCTTAAAAAGGAGCCTGATTTAAAAAAAAAGAAAAGAAATGCAAGCTAATTATTAATTGCTTTAAAATAGTTTAACCAGCCATCTTTCCTTAAGAAGGAACTAATTAAAAAAAGAAACAATACAAAAATTATTTATATATTTAAATGTTTTAATCCCCCTTTCTCCTTAAAAAGAATGTAATTAAAAAAAGAAACGAAATACAAATTATTTATTCAGAATATTTTAACACACCTTGCTCCTTAAAAAGAACCTCATTTTTTAAAAAAGAAAAAAAAATGCAAGCAAATTGTTTTAACAATTTTAAACCATCTTTGTCATAAAAAGGACACAAGGAAACTTACAACAATTACAATACAGTACAGTATTTAACTTACTAAAAATGAGAATACAATACTAAAGGAATCAACAAATACAATGCCAAATAACCAGAAAGAGGACTAGAGACAGGCACCTAATGAAACCAGCAGCAAAGAGTTGAAATGCTGGAGCATATATTAAAATAATGCCAAGATCTGAATATTTATTTATTTATTCATTTGATTTATATCCCGCTCATCTGGTCGAATCGACCACTCTGAGCGGCATCCATAAAAAGTATACAGTGAAGCATAAAAAATTTTCAAATAAACAACAGCACATATAATAAAAAGAAATTAAGTATTGACAGGAGGGAAGGCCTGAACATATCTTTTCTCCACTAAGTAACACTAAAGGCAGTGGGCTATGGTAGGATCATACCAAAACAAAAGGCAGCTAAACAGTGAGATATACAGCTGGCCAAACGCTAAAATTTGTTACAAATACACCTGTTAAAAAACCAACCTCACAAAACTAGCTGTCCCCCTTTTGCAAAATGAACAAATAAAGAATATGGTATTTCAGATTGATCACGGCCGTGTCTTTTTTCCTCTTCTGTCCATTTCCTTTTCTACCCCAAGAATCGTGTTCAGAAATGGGCTGCTTCTGACTGCAGTTTCTACTTGGAATTAATATTAAACATGTTATTCTCATCTGATCTGTTGCGGACACAGTAATGCACTCTTTGCTTTGAGTGCAGCAGGAGTCCTCTGGCCACATGCAGAGTGCACATTTCATAGTGAGCAATTGCAAATGACCTAACCTTCCTTTTTGAGCAGCGGGATATTATCGAACACTTGCTGTCAAATCATTTGTTGAAACCAATTTCCTTTCATCAATGTGGTGAAATAGATTTGAATGCAAAAAATAGAATTCTAGAATAGTCCTTTGCTAGGTAAAAACAAATGCCAGTATAAAACGCTCACAGACATTTAAAAAACAGACATTGAAATGAACCATTAAAAGTCATGATAGAGTTATCCATGTTAAACAAAGTATATGGAATGTTGGTTTTGCCTGTACATTAAAAGTAGCCGTAGATGTCAGTAATCATTGTATAACTGTGTAGGAGGAATGCAATAATTGCCTCTCTGGTTACCACTCACTTCACTCTTTCACCATGAGCAATATCTGGAAAATAGCTTTAATAAAAAAGATAAAGGTTCTCCTTGACATATAGTCCAGTCGTGTCCAACTCTAGGGCATGGTGGTCATCCCAGTCTCCAAGCCAGAGTTTTGTCCGAAGACCGTTTCCGTGGTCACGTGGCCAGCGAGACTAGACACAGACGCTGTGACCTTCCCACCTTGGTGGTACCTATTTATCTACTTGCAACTTTACATGCTTTCGAATGGCTAGATTGGCAGGAGCTGGGACGAGCGACGGGCTCACTCCATCGCGTGGATTCGATCTTATGACGGTTGGTCTTCTGATCTTGCAGCACAGAGGCTTCTGCAGTTTAACCCACAGCACCACCACATCCCTTATAGCTTTAGTAGAAGACTTTAATATTTTGCAGGTTGATCCGGTGATAGTTGCCGGGATTTTAGGCCACATAGACCATTAATGGTAAACAGCAGCTTCCTGAATTAGGTTGGACATGACACAACTCAAAGGAGGTACCTTTTCAGAGTCAGGACCCCTTTGCTTCAAATGACCAGTGCTACCACGGAATATTCTCAGCCTTGGAATATGGTCCTTCAAAGGGAATGCAGATCCACCAGGAATAAAGGCCTGTTCAGGTGATGCCGTCCTGAAGGGACTCTTCTTCTTTCCCACCTTAAGTACAGTATGTCAGGATAAGTGTAATGTGGGAAGTGTGAAAAGTAACCATGCACTTGGGAAAGATGGCTGGAAGGATATCGTTGATGGCATTCGTTCGCATCGCACCTCCCCCCCCCCCCCCCCCGAAAAAAGATCTGCTACCATGGGGAAGGGAGCGATGGGGGAAGAACATTATCTCTACCTAACTGAACCTGCTTGCCTTTCTTGTGCTTTCAGGCTGATATATATTGGCATTCCTACCTTAGTTATTAGCTATGGCAAGAGGCCCGTCTATCCAGAGGTGTGGTTTCCGAAAGTGGTGACTTGGTTCTCTTTGGCTGAATGCATTCACACCGCTGTGTGCCTTGAAGGGCTGGTTTGCTGTTTGAATCCTGAATGACAAGGCGTTGCCGGAACCACTGGGACGAGGAGAATCACACATGCCTTTCACAGTTTTTCTGAGTCTGCCAGAAGATTACTGGGCCTGGCATTGTACTATGCCATATACAGATCGGGGCTGCTCTGGCCCCGTTTCTGTCATTAAGTGGGACGTGGAAGAGAGGCCCCCAAGTTGGTCTACTTTGTTTCTTAAGATTGCAAGAGTATATTGTTTTGCCAAGAGAGGAAAAACAAAGACTTTCAACCATTGTCTATGTCTATATCTGTATCTATACCTATATCTACAAAGATGGGGGGCTTTGATATTTTGATATTATCTGTGGGTTTCCAGCATCCACTGAGAGGCTTGTTGAAGAAAGAAATGAGGTGGCGTGGAAATGACCTGATACACTTTGGCAATCTAGGAACTATGATGATCCACATGGGCAGACTTCGCTTCCAGCAAGCATCGTATGTGACCCATGGGGCACGAAGGGGCGAATCTGATGCTTACCATTCAACGTTTTCAGACAGATAGCCATTACCTTGAGTCCTTCTAGTTTCCAGTGGGCTTCTTTAAGTGATGTGAATTTCCAGAAATTTCGAAGCTATATAATGCCCAGACACATGAGCTTTTCTGCTCCCTCAAAATAAAATGGAAAACAAAGGGGGTTGGGGTTGAAATATATGGTGTATATACTTTCAGATCGAACCTGCTTTTTAGGAACATAAAACGCTTCGTTCGTAGCCTACCAAATGAAATTGTACCGTTTGGCATATCTTTATTTATTACACTCGTATACCGCATTGATTAGTGCCGGGAGTTACTCCGGACAGTTTACATCCAAAGTAACATGAACATAAAATAAATCACAAATTATATCTTAAAAAAATAAAGCAATATAAGCAAGTATAACAGCAGTCATCTAATAAATAAAAAAAACTGAAACAATGATAAGTGGGAACAATCAAAAGTATAAATCTATAAGACACTAGAACATGGCAAGCAGGGATAATCAACATTATCAATTGGTACACCACTCAAAGGCTTCCTGCACCTGCACAGGTAGCTACAGCGGCCAAAAGTCAGCGGTGGATCCCCATCGGTCACACAGTGTGGGTCGCCCCACGTGGCCCTTCTCCCACAGTGCACAGGAGGGAATCCAAAGCCAGGCACTCCCAAGCCCCTGATGCCCTACACAGGAAGAATCGTTCTCTAATTTGGTCGACTGTCTCACACACAACAATCATACCACACATTTCCTGCCATTTTAAATGAGTAAAATCTTGCCTCAAACTTTATGTATTCATTAAACTTGCCAGTTAGTGGCAGACACTACTCCGGATGGTTTGCATCCAGAGTGAGACAACGGTAAAATAAAACAAAATGCAATGAAAGGAAGTATCATACATAATCAATAAACCATCAAATAAATCAGTTAAAAAATATTTCGTGTGAGGTTCCCCCCCCCCCCCCCCCCAGTTTTCCCAAATGTTGCAGTTTTTCCTTTGGAAGAATTGAAATATTTTTGAGACTAGAAAGGGGGAGGCTGGAATCTTCCTTCTACCCAATTCCGTTCCTTTTCTCTGGATTTTCCCATCTCTAGGCCTCTTCCTTCATGTTGATTTCTCCTTAGAATCGCAGACTGACCTCCTCCAGTAGACTCTGTGTTGCTTTTAGTACAGTGGTGCCCCGCATAGCGACGTTAATCCGTTCCAGGAAAAACGTCGCTATCCGGAATCATCGCTATACGGAACGGAAAACCCCATAAGAATGCATTAAACCCTGTTTAATGCGTTCCTATGGGGGGAAAACTCACCGCTATGCAGAAATCCTCCATATGGCCGCCATTTTCACCGCCCGATAAGCGAGGAAATCGCACGAAAACGCTGCAGGTGGCCATTTTGTTTACCCGGCGGCCATATTGGAACTGCCGATCAGCTGTTTAAAAAACATCGCAATGTGGAGATCGGTAAGCGAAACACTTACTGATCATCACAATGCGATCACTTTTGCAATCGCAAAATCCGCATCGCTATGCAGATTCGTCGTTAAACGGGGCGCTCGCTATGTGGGGCACCACTGTATCATGGTTAAGACTTTTCATTGTTTGGGGGCCAAGTCCAAATAAGAGTGTCTCCCTTGCTGATAACCTTCTGTCTGCTGCTTTATTAGACTACGCGTTCGTTCATATGGTGAATGAAGAGGATGGCAGAGCCGCCATTGAACACCTCAATGGAATGGAAGTCAAAGGCAGGAGAATTGTTGTAGAAGCCTCTAGAGTTCATAAGAGGGCTCCTGGTTTCACGGAGGAGGAGGAGGAGGGCAGAAGGAACAAAAACCAACCCCCGCCCTACCGAGATCAGCCTTCAGCATCGCATGAGATGGAGTATAGACCACCAGCATCCTCAGGACGAACATCTTACGGTGTCAAGATGGCCTCTTCCCGCGATCCCTCGTATGAGCCCCAGCCCACCAGGCCTTCGGATCCTCTCCTGAAATCTTACGAGGATGACCTGGCATACGGTGCGTCCAGTGGCCACTCTTTCTCTGCGCAGTCCATGTCCTACGGCCCTTCGTATGGGGCTGAAGCTACCCGTAATAAGCCAGGGGGGCACGCGACTTCCTACAAGGCACAGCTCTCTGATTCCCTGTCAACGCGTGACAGAGGATCAGTGGACACAAACTATGCAGGACAGCTGCCTAGTAAAGTTTCCTTAGCATCGGGTTACAGAGCTCAGCCAGCGCACAGCAGCCCGATGCAACCTGCGCCGCAGGCGGCCTCCTCTTTAGGGGCATCGCAGTCACAAACGGCGGCCCACCGTTTGCCGTATGAGCGTGTTCGCCTCTCCCCACCCCGTACCACCCATGATGATTACTACAGAGAATTCAGTGCAGCAAATAAGCAGTATGCCCCTAAGTCAGGGTCTGCTGCTCTCCATCAGCTATACGAACACGTTCGCCTCTCCCCACCTCGTATCAGCCATGACGATTTCTACAGAGGAGGTAGCGCAGCCAAGCTGAGGTATGCGGCCGAGGCCGAAGCCGCTCCTCTCCGTCGACCCTATGAGCGTGTACGCCTCTCTCCGCCTCGCAGCAACCACAGCGCTAAGAGGAGCCGTGATGAATAAGAGGTATGCAGTTGAATAAGAGTAGGCAGCAAGGGGGTGGTTCTGCTCTGCTTATTCGATCACATCTTTCCAAAGATTTCTCTCTGGTTTCACAAGGATCTGAACGAGCCGTCATTCTGCTGTTCCTCAGAAATGGCAGAGTTCTTGCTGATACTCGAAAGCTTAGAACATCCCGATGTTCTCCACATGTATAGGACTGCTTCTGCAATCTCTTGACCATTGAGGGTGCTAGCCAGGACTTAATTCTTTTTTATCGCCTGAAACATTGCGTAATTGATTGGGGACATGTCGTCAAGTCAATCTGGACTTCTGACAATCCTTTCTAGGCTTTTTACGGTAGAGAGTAGTCAGAAATGATTTCCCATTTCCTTCCTGGGGTTGTCCTGGGACTGTGCAGTTGGCCCAAGGCCACCCAGGCTGGCTCTTCTCCCAGGAGGCCTCGTGGAGGGAATCGGACTCCCAGGCGCTGGCTTGCAGACAGATCGCTAACTCTAATCTGTATATTGATTTGAATAACTGGGCAGAAGTGTTTATGAGAATAACGATGATAGTCCCTAGGAACGGACGTCCCCTTAGCAGCAGGATGTGTGGAAGGACGGACTCGATCCTATCTTAGTCTCTTTGACTGAGATTGCAAATAGGGGTTGTATCGTTTGAGCCCCTGGAAATGAAAACACAATCATAGTGCTGGAGTTATTCTCATTTCAAGGAGTTACTTGAACTTCCTGGGATCCTATCAGATTAGACGGATTTAGTGTTGTTTAGCGTGGTACATTACACCTAGGACAATGGAATTTGTGGTGGCCATTTGACTTAGGTTAACTAAGCCTTCGTATCTTCTTGGGGAAAAAAGCTCTAGTATTGTGGCACATCAGGCTCATTTCAGTGGTTGATTCGTTGAAAAGTTAAAACATTCTGCTTAAACACTCGGCGAGTGTGGTCTTGCATTCTATGCCTTGCATTTTACAGAGTGATTAAACCGCCAGCAGACTTCCCGCACCATCAGGCACAGAGATTACGCTGCCCCAGTTCTTGCAGACACGATAATAGAAGATTGGTCCTTTAATTAGTCATCAGGGGATTGCCCTTTGAATTGGTCTTTGGGGCTCATTTCTGTCCGTATATCTTTGTAGTTCTCTCTTGTGCAGCAGGATCGGTAAGGCCTCCTCTCTCGTACTACATACATTGGAGCATCAGCTGTGAACTTTCAAAAATATTAATATAATGTCTCTTCTCTTGACTAGGTGCAATTCTTCCTACAGATGACCTGTGAGACATCTGTAGGATATGTGAGATTTCCACTGCTCAGCAGACCACCACCACCACCCCTGGGCCTCCTGAGGTTTGCGGACAAAGCCGAAAGCGGATTATTGCCATCTCCCAGAAATATAGTCTGATTATATCCCGTATGGTGGTGCCCGTGGTCATTTTTACTTCCTTTGTTCACAGCAGTGTACTAGGGACCCATTCCATTGGAGGGGATTCCTCCTCACCCCCCCACCCCGTTCTCTTGTCAGACTGGGTCCCCGTTCTGGTGCTTGTTGTTGCCGTCCACTTCACTTAATCCCAGCTGCTGCTGCATCATCCTTGGCATTTGATTTCAAGATATTATTTGGCTTGATATATTCCCTCCCATTCTTTACCACGAGTTACCAACAGCAGCTGGTCCCTGTCGCCTGTATCTTCTCTTCTGTTTTCTTCTCTGACATGTAAAAGACGTGTTATGTACTTTTCATGAGACAAAGAGAGGTCCGAGATGAACCGTTTCCTGCAAGAATCGTTTTGAGTCACCATCTTAGTTTTAATTGAGTCTCCATGCTTGGGCAATTTTAAACCAAGATTCCTGGTCAAAGAAAACCACATGGTGAACAATACGGGGATGTTGGTTCCTTGGTTTATTTTTGTATGCGAAAAAGAACTGTTCTTTAATTGAAACCTTTGTTTTAATATCTTTGCTGATAGAATCTGGTCAGCTCCTTTGAAGAGCATCCTTCATGAATTTATCCCTCTACTCAGTATACAAGTAAAATGTTGTGTTCGAAATGCATTCAGATTGATTCGTATTTTGTATTGTAAATAAAACCAAGGGCTGACTGTCGTTTTACAAAATCCCCTTGTCTTGTTAGTCTGTCTTCCCATTTCTCCTTTTACGTTTGCGCACATGTCCAAAGTCGTCACCCCCCCCCCAAAAAATAGTTTTTAAATAGAAAAGACCATGCTGGATCCAGTACATTAGTGCAAACAGTTCCTACTTTTCTCGGTGCGGATCCTGCAGGCAAAAATGGTTTAGTTCAGGAGTCCAAAATGGGAAGTGGTTACTATTCCCTAAGATAGAAGGTGTATCACATGTGACAGAACAGAGCTATGCTTCCGTATTTTACGTTTAAACCGAGCTGCAGATGAAACAGACACCGTTTGGAAGGGCCCTGCGAAGCCCTCACGGTTGTGGAATGCAGGATGCCTTGATTAAGCGTATTAATTGTCCTAAAGACGCTTCTAGTAGCACATTTTGTTTGGATTCTTTGTTGGTATTAAGCATCTACTAGTTTTATCGTAATAAGGACATTGTCAACATTTGTTTCCGGGACAGTTTTCATAATGAAAAGGGCAAAATGCAAATTGCCAGAGTGAGTGTAAATCAACAATAAAGGTAACAACAGACAGGCACGGGAATGATTAATTTTTTTAACAAAACCTTTATTGTATAGTTTCCAAAGAAAATAATGGGGTTAGAGTGGCAAGAGATGACTTTTCCTCTGTCATTTATGAAACTGCACTGCCGTGTGGTATTTGGCTTTCTTACCCTCGCTGGTTCTCTGGACCACAACCTCTTTGTCGCCCAAAGGTCCTGCCCTGTCATGGCAAAACAGATACCTCAAACTGGCCATCAAGCATGCCTCAGATGGCGTTTCGCAACCAGGGCAGCCTCAGGGACAAAAAACTTCCATTTGGCCAACAGATCTAGAGACGGCGATCTTAGAAGATCATCTTAAGGTCTGTATAGTTACATGGGGAATAGATCAGTTGTCCCCAAGTCGCAAACCTCTTTTATAATAGCCAAGTGACCTGTGATCTCCCTCCCCCGATACATCTGCATAAAAAGGCATTTTTATTATATTTTAATGCATTTTTCAGAATATAATTCTAACCCAATATTTAATGGCTGGTGGTCCTTGCATCTGTTCCAGCCACCTTTAAAATTCTCGTGTCGTTCTCAACATTTGGTCTGTTTCGATGCGAAGAAGCACAAACTCTGCCATGTAGCGAGAGCCACGGGGACCGTCGTCGGCGTCGTTCTCTGGTGTGGTGGCACCCTCGATGCTGATGCTGCTCACCCTCCTGCTGCTCCGGCCACTAACTCCGCTGCCACCCCTTCAAAATCGGGATGGGAGAGTTAAATCTAGGGGGAAGAGAAGGCAAAGGAATTCAAAGATGGGCCAGGAGGCAGAGGAACACGGTGGCGCCCCACAAGAGGGCAGAACCTTTGCACCAAGAGGATCCCCTTCGGAAACTGGCACAATGCTTTCTTCATATCCACTGCAAAAGAGGCGGGCTGTCTGTGTGTGCCCCTCCTGGGAGTTTGGAGAGTGTGTGCCATTTTTTTCTTCTTTTTCCTTTCCCTCCCCTTCTTTAGAGTCTCCAGAAGTGACGCATCTTAGCTAAAATCCTCTCTCTTGTAGACGTGCAACAGTTATATACTCCCACTGGCATTTCTCCTGTTATTTTTATTTTGTTGGTTTAAAAAAATAGTCCCGTCATCCCTTTTCAGAAAGTCAAAGCTGCTTTCTCCCCCAAAGGGTCTGTTTTTCATACGTACCCATACATCATTGCTTTAATACCCCACTCCGAAAGGTCAAGGAAGAAATTATTTAACAAGACCTACAACATCTATAAAGTGACCTGCAACACACACACACACACACACACACACACCCCGAAAACACTTTTCAGTCACCTTGGGGGTCACGACCGTCAGGCTGGGAAACACTGGAATAGATGAACTTCTCGTCTCAAGCCATTTAAGCCTTTATATCAATACCGGTGCCTTGAACTGTTAATGTTGAGTCTGGAAGACACTGCAGGTAACTCTCTGCAGCATCTTGAACAACACCTTAGCCCTTGTCCAAATGATTTCCATGCCTACGCGCTGGTTCTGAACACACGTCACCTCAGTTTGGATTGATTGAAAGGGAGCGAGAGTGAATGTGGTTCAGGCGCACATTGGGAGCCCACTGTCTCAGATATCTCAACTTCCTCAGAAAAAAACTTCTTAACGGTTAGAGCAGTACGACAACGGGGCCCATGACCTCAGGAGGTGGTGAGCGCTCCCAACGTTTGGACACCTTCAGGGGAAATTGGACCACCCTCTGTCAAATCTGCTTTGACTTTGATTCCTGCCTTGAGCAGGGGGGGTGGATTCGATGGCCTTAGAGTCTCCTTCCAACTGTATTACAGTGTTGTATGATTCTCAACAACCAACGTCATCTGAAACTCAAGGGGAACCTTATATTCCTTTTGGCCTGTCTAAGCTTGGCAGGCTTCATCTCCTCTCAGAAGCTTGAAAAGGATACGCCTTTTTCTTGGCTCCTGGCACTCTCTGGTATTTCCCTCAGATTGTGGTGAGTACCTCGCTGACATTGTCACGCAAACTTGGAATGGATTGCTTGAGAAAAGCGGGTGGTCCCAGGAAGCTTGCCGATCGGCTCAGGAACCATAAACCTTGGTTAGAATTTGAGATCTCCCATACCAGCAGTGCTTAGCTTGGTGTCTTTTCCCAACAGCTGCTTTTTTGCATTCTCTGCAATTAATTGCATCAGGCCGTCATGATGCTAGCTGTCTGGGGCTGCCCCGGAGTTCTGAGTTCAAGGATCAATGGCACGCACATTGTCTTCATTCTTCAGTCCATAACATCACTGGGTGTTCTTGGTATTAAATATTCCTCAGGACGATATTCATGAACTTGTCCGGTTCATGGTCTAGAAGGCAATGGATGTGCACAAATAGGTTTGAGTTGGTGGGTGAACTATGTGCGAGAAGTTTAGGTTAAGAATAAAACATTTTAAACGGCATACCAAAAAAAAACTGCGTGCATTTCCACACAGGAAAAATAAAACCAAAAAATCTTACAACCTGAGGTAAAGCAAGGAGGGTGGAAAAATACACAATTGAGATTAGGAAGAAGATTTGAGTTGATTCAGTGCCGCTGCTGTAAAAGTTTGGAGAAAACGCGACAGCACAAGGTTGGAGGCGGCTGGCTTTTTTGCGATTACACCAGAAGGAGAAGCCGAAGGGAAATCTCTCTCTGTCCCTCTCTGATGGAACAGTCTGAGAATCTTGCTGAACCTGAAAGGCATTTTACCATAATAATCATTAGCTCCTTTCCCCCCATACTAGTTGGTTATCTCCAAACATTTAGCAAGGCTGTCATTGACAGCTTTGTGTAGCAATGCCCATATTTCCTTTTATCTCTTGGAAAATCACTACCCATTCCTTCTCTGCCTCATTTCACATCCATGTAATGTCTCCAAAGACTTTGTTCTGGAGGTTTTTCTTCCTAACATCTCGCCAGCCTCTGATGCTGAAATGTGAGGGAGCAAAACCTCCGAGACATGGCCAGACAGCCCGAAAAATCTACAACAACCAACACACACAAAATTCTTTGTGACTATTTGTTGCCCTTACATGCACTACCCAGTCCTGTCCTTGAGTGATGTCTATGTTTCCCAACACACACAAAAATTCTCTAAATTCCATACACATTTGCTTTAATTCAGTGGAACGTGACAGATTTTCTGTGCTATGCTGAGGAGCATCTCAAGACTGGCTGCAGTCTCTTGGTGTGCTTTTTATATGTACCATATGCACAAGGTGGTTCAACGCAATCCGCTTAAATACTCCCTCTGCCTACAAGCAAAATGGGCATGCCGTTCCAGGTGAGTTGTTAGTATAGGAGCAACAGAGTCCCGTCTTTTGAATTAGTGCAAGTGTTGCCAAATGATCACAGGTTTGTGGCTGCATTTTTAAGAAGGACCGACTTCCTGCTTTTATCTTTGGTCGAGTAATCCCAAGGTTCCAGAAATTGTCAGTTGATACAAGAATTTTATGTTTTGACCCTTTGCCTGGGTTAGAAGCACCCTACGGCTATGTACCTATCATTCCTTCATTCTCTTCATTTATAAACTCTCTGGTTCCCTCTAGTGCCCAGTTTTGATCTTGTACCCTTGAAATACAAGATAAAACAGAACTGCAGTACTTTCCTGGTCACTTAGGACAGTTGCCATAAACCCTGTGGAAAAGCCCTTTAAAAGTACCATTAGCCATCTCTTGATATACTTATAGGTGGGAATTACCATGTTTCGAAGTAACATGTTTACTCGGGACGTTCCTCCTTGTTCAAAAGTAATTAGTTACAAGTAACTTAAGCCATCAGGTAATATATTCAGTCAGTTGATGTGCAACGATTAGGACCTAATCTTTGTGATAGAGTAAGGCAAATAAACTACGCTGGGTCGTCAGTCATATGTATCTTATCCGCCTAAATTTGTCACTATGCCCGCGTAGCAGTCGGAGGGCGCCATTATAAAAGCCATTAGGAGATCCGCCGGAATTGTAAAGGGCATGCGCGGAAGGAGACGGAGTACCAGCGCGCATGCTCAGAGGCGTGACGTAGGTAGCTCGGCGAGCCTTCTCGAGAAAGCTGTGGCACTGGCCCAAGGCACATATCCCAAGGGGCCCCGCTGGCCCAGTGCGCGTGCGCACCTCGTCCCTTTTTAGGTGAGCCATTTTGTGCGCGCTCGGAGGCGTGTCGGAAGTAGGCGGGTGCGCATGCTCGAGAAGGACCCGGCGGCGAGGGGAGGCCCACGCGCATGCCCGAAGGGGAGGTTCCGGCCCAACGCGCAGGCGCGGCTCCTTGGCCCCGCTGGGTGGGGAGGCTTCCCTTCTCGGAGGCAGCGGCCGCCATTTTGTGGGCGCTCGGGTCGTCTCCTTTGTCGTCGTCGTCGTCGTCTCCTCCTCCTCCTCGTCCTCCTCCGGTGGCGGCGGCGGCGGGGCCGGGGCCGGGCCGATGCACTCGGGGGTGAAAGTGTTCGTGGGCAACGTGCCCGAGGAGACGTCGCAAGGGGAGCTGCGCGACCTGTTCGAGGCGGCCGAGCCGGGCCAGGTGCTGAAGGTGGCCCTCATGAAGCAGTTCGCCTTCGTCCACATGCGCGACGAGGCGGCGGCCGACCGGGCCATCCTCCAGCTCAACGGGCAGCTCCTCCACGGGCACCGGGTGGTGGTCGAGCACTCGCGGCCCAGGCCCACCCACACCGTCAAGATCTTCGTCGGCAACGTCTCGGCCGCCTGCACCAGCGGGGAGCTCCGCACCCTCTTCCAGGAGTTCGGCTCCGTCGTCGAGTGCGACATTGTCAAAGGTACCGCCGGAGGAGGAGGAGGAGGAGGAGGAAGGCCGGGCGGGCAGGCAGGCAGGCGGGATGGATGGATGGCCTCCCAGGGACCCGCCCGCCAGGCCGCCTTGACGAGCGAGCTTTTTTCGCCTCAGAGGGCGAGCGCCTCTTTATTTAAAATATCTCGTATTTATTCCCCCGCCCTTTTCAGCCCCTCAAAGGAACAAAAAAAAAACCCGGTGGAGATTGAGGGGGAGAGAAAGTAAGAGAGACGGTTGTTAGGCTAGGCGCGCGCATTGCAAAGACAAGTAGGGCCGCCGTATCCGCGCAGGATCAGGACCCGCGGTTTCACTTAACCGCGGACTGAAACGATGCAACTCACCTCACCCCCCCCCCCAAAAAAAGAAACACTGGTTTCTAAGATGGGTTTTCCAGAACTGCCCCTGAGAGGGACAGCCTTGCTTGATCGTCTTTGTTTATTTAAAATATTTGTACACCCACCCACCCCCACCTTTCTCCTCAAAAGGACCCAAGGCGGCTTATTTATTTATTTATTTTATATCCCGCCTATCTTCAAAAGGACCCAAGGCGGCTTACAACCATTTATTTATTTATTTTATATCCCGCCTATCGAGTCGATTAAGACCACTCTAGGCGGCTTACAACAATAATATAGCAATGTGAATAAAAACAGTTTTAAATAAGGGGGAAAAGCTTTTAAAAAAGTAAGTATGCAAATATTGAAGAAGCGTTGAAGAAGTATTGGATTAAAAAGTGGTTAAAAAAAGAGAGAACAAGACGATAAGGGACTGTGGTATATGCACACACAGCCTTTCTGTACTTGTGCTTTTTGGACCTCCACAGAGGGCTTCGAAATGATCCCCGGTGGATATCGCAGCCCTACTGTATTAGAAAGTAGGGAGGTGGTGGTGGTTTTTTTAAAAATTCTCTCAATTCGGAGTTTCCGCCTTTGACAAATATTGAAAGCAGCCATTCTCAAGCCGGGTGTGTGTGTGTGTGATGGACAGACGGACATGAAGGATATCTTGCGAACTCCTGAAGTAGACTGGAAATAATTCTTCACGCACCACCTTAAAAGGTTCATTAACATGACTTACACCAGCAGCCCCCCAACCTTTTTGGGGCTGCGGACAGGCTGGGGGGAGCGAGCTCCATGCATAGGGGTGGGCAGGCAGGGGGCATGTCATGCTCACACAATGGGTGTGTCCTGTTCATGGGGGGGGGTTGTCGCGCGTGTAAGTATGACACCCCCCATGGGCATGATACACCCTACCATGTGTGTGCTGCGGTGATGACCCCTGACTTTACACCAACCTGAAATGGCCTATATTTCTTTCCTATTGGGTTTATGGCCGTGGCCAAAATAATAATAATAATCTTTGGGAATGGCTGATTTAAAAGTGTTTTTCTACCATCAAAACCCGACTCTTTCAACTTGAAAAGAATTCCTGCTGCAGCTTAACAGAACACATACAGGGCATGCCGGAGAAATAGAGAGTGGGTGCCTGGAGAAAAGAAAACTAATACAGACATTTATTAATATTATTTATTTATATAATAGCGGACAGCACTTACTGGGCAGTTTACAATTTAATTGCGCAGGCTACACCTCCGCTCCCCCCTTCTCCCCAGTGAGCTGGATACCCAGTTTACCAACCTCGAAAGGACAGAAGACTAAGACAATCTCGCGCCAGCACACCTGAGGCCGCCGAAATCAAATTCAGGTGGCAAGCAGAGTCGTGACTGTTGTACTGCAGTTTAACCTCTGTGCCACAGGGAGGGACCTCGTTTTTAGGCACTGGATTGGAGCTATAACATGCTGGAGGAGTCCCTGAATAAATGGTTGATGGTCCGACTAAGTGGCTGATGATAAGCCTGCCCTTAGTGAGATTCTCTGGTCCATTTTATAGGAGTGTATGATTTCCATCGAGCAAAGGGGACCGGTGGCCTTTAGGCATGTGCAGAGTGCCCTTCCTGTTGAGTGGCGGCAAGAATGGGCCTTCTTGGAGCAGAAAAAAAGAAGTCCATTTTAGAAGGCGGCTGATGCCTCTCACTATCCTCACAAAGCTCCCCATCAGTAGCCGTCGTAGCTGCTGCTGGTTCTCCCGAGCCATGTTCCCACCTTGGGTATAAGGCAGAAGTATTTGTTTTCAATATCTGCTTCATGACATCGAGGCCCAGTGGTATGGCTTATTCTAAAGCTGGATCATAGGCAGACATTTAAACCACCCTTTTGCCAAGGAGGGAGAAGAGTGGGACCAAGGGCTGCGTGCGCCACTTGTTCACACTGTGGTTTAATCATCTGCGTCTACCATTACTTGTAAACAGGCTGTGCGGTCTGCCTAGGCAGGAAAGTCCCCTTCATTTACTCCATGCTTTAAAGTAGGCATATGTCAATGTGCCTCAGATACCCTATTGTTCGTGGCCTCACCTGTCTGTGCTAAGGCAGCCTGGTTTGATATTTGTGAAACATGCCCATGTATCCTCTAGTGAATCAGTTTCCCCAGGTTTGCAGTTCGGGAGGCTCATCTTTCTTCCAGCTTTATAGTTAGACGCCGACAAATCTGAAGATACTTTTTAAAATAGTAGTTGGAATGAAGCATATTTTGGGGGGGGATCAAATCCTTTCCTATGTGATGAATCCCTTCTGGGTCTTCTTTAGGAATTTTACTTTACTCTTAAGTATGTATCGATGCCCCCAAAACACTAAAAAAGTTGACCTCCGAAAAAATTGTTCAAAGTATAGTCAAAACTTAGTGGGTAAGTTTTCAGGCCCCTAATAGGGCATGAAGCCCACTGTGCATATAGGCAAAGTACAGTATATATGCATTGTCTAAGGAGTCCTCACTGTTAAACATGTGTTGCTTAAATGCATTTTTTTAGCCTTGCCCATGTGTGGCGTATGTCCACCCTTTCATACCTTGGCGAAGATCATGCTGAACCATTTCGGTTGTTTTTAAAAAATAACCAGAAGGATGTTCCTTGGTTGAGAATTTGTTTTTATGTGGAAGAAAAAAAAAATGCTTGCACAGAATGGACCATTAGATATACTGCTTTGTATTTCCTCTTGGCACAATGTGGTATATTGGCCTGCCCACCCGTGGCCAACTGCTGTTGTGGCCTAAAAAGCACCTTTCATGTATTGCTTCTTCCCTTGTTAGAACCAACTGCTCAAAGCAGGCAGAAGTAGAGTTGCATTAGCCTGGTTCACCCCCACCCACCCCCAAAGTTTGCGAAGAAGCCATGACAACTGGTGTCTGTGCTCAGTGGACTAGGAAGAACTAATAATATTAGCAGAACTTGACAACATTTGCATGTAAAGATAGTGTGGGGCATGAATTACAAGAGCCAAAGGAAGCACAGAATGCTTCAAAATGCCAAATGTACTTCCGCCTCTGTGTGTGTGTTTAATTGTGTGTAAATGTAAGAGAGTGTCTTGAGCCATTGATGTGAAAGAGTTGGGGGCTGTTTGATCGATGAACGAAACGATGCTGCTTTAGGATATTCAGATGTTCTTTTCTGAGTGTGCCAGAAAAATTACAGGACCCGGCGTTGCACTGTGATGTACACAGCAGTTACTTGGGAGTCATCGACCTCTTCAGCCCCATTAGTTTGGTATGTTTTGTCTCTCTGGAGAATCCTGAGCCAGACGTGGGCATGCGTCTTATAGCAAAGGTGGTGTGTGCAGGGGGGCAGGACGGGGGAGCCTACTGCTTAGCCTTCAGCTGTTAGGGGCAGTGATGGGTGCCTTGTGGTTTTCTGGGTGCCGCTAGCCTGTTCTTTGTGAAAGAGAGGCAGAACAACCCACTGAGGGCGCCTGGCGTGCATTGTCCGGCTAGCATTCAGACATGCTGCTGTTTGAGCCTTTTAACTGTGTCCGGGCCAAATCCAAGTAGCAGTGCAAGTGGGTTCCAGGAATAAAATGTGATGTATCCCTTGCTGATAATCTTCTGTCTACTGCTTTATCAGACTATGCGTTCGTTCACATGGAGAAGGACGAGGATGCTAGAGCCGCCATTGAACACCTTAATGGAAGGGAAGTCAAAGGAAAACGAATTAATGTGGAACTCTCTAATAAAGCTCATAAAAGGGGGCCCGCCGGGCTCGGGGGCCAGCTGGGCGGCGGAGCGGAAAAGAACAAAATACCGACTCTAGAGAAACTCCAGCCCGTGAATGATGCTATGAGAGCGGGTAATCTTGCATTCCCCATGGCCACGGCGGCTTATTCTTCCCTGGAATATGACTATCAGCGTCTGGGGAACGCCAGTTTAACTCAGGACGCTCAGGCCAGGCAGATCTCCCCGTCTTACTTTGGAAGGGACAGGAGCCCTCTTAGACGCTCGCCCTCGAGAGCTGGCTACGCGCTCCCTGTGACAGGCCAGCAGGCATCGTACAGAGACCAGCCGTCGGCCTCCCTAGGAACACCCTACCGAGACCAGACTTCCGCCTCGCTCGGGATGGCCTATCGACCCCAGCCGACGACGGGTCAGGCAGCCATGTACAGAGCGCAGCCCTCCGCCATGCTTAACAATGCCTATAGAGCCCAGTCCTCTGTTCCCATGGGAACTTCGGCCGCCCAGCCGGCAGCCTCGGCCCTCACCTCCTACAGTGCCCAGGCGGCTGCGGCCTACGGGGCCCAGGCCGCCGCCTCCCAAGTCCCTACTTACGAGGCCCAGCCCGCCACAACTTACGCTGCCGCTTATGGGGCCCAGGCAGCTGCGACCTATGCCGCTTCCTATGGGGCTCAAGCGGCGGCACTCTCCGCCTCCTATGGGGCCCAGCCGGCCGCCAACCAGGCAGCCTTGTACAACGCCCATGCCCTCTCGGCCCAGTCAGCCTCCTATGGCGTTCAGCCCACTGTAGGACATGCCGCTTCCTACGGGGCCCAAGCGGCCACCGCCTCGGCCCTGCCAGCTGCCTATGGGGCCCAGTCGGCAGCCAGCCTGGCCGCTGCTTATAGCATGCAGGATGCGGCTGCGGCTTCCTACAAGGCCCAGCTCTCCGCCTCAATGCCGACAGCCTACAGAACCCCAGCCGAGGCGGCCTATGCGGCACAGCAGTCCGCCTCCGTTCCCTTAGCGGCCGGCTACCGAGCTCAGCCGGCATACAACGGGCTGGCTCAGTCTGCGCAACAGATGCCTCAGTCTTCAGCCATGTTGCAGTCGGAAGCGGCCGCGGGTCTCCATCCGGCGTACGACCGCTCTCGCCTCTCCCCGCCACGTGGTAGTCGTGAGGACCTCTACCGAAAAGCAGCTGCCATGAATAAGAGGTATGCAGCTGAACCGGCGGTCGTGCTTTGCGCATTGGTTGTGCCTTCTATCCAAGAACCTCTGGGTGGTTTATGAAACCCAGAGGCGCCTTCTGCTGCCGTTCTCGTCAGGACTGGCATACTTCCTTCTGGCACTCTAAATTGGCACTCGCTAGGAAGCACAGGGGTCTTGGGAGTGGGTCTCTGCTTGTGCCCTTCTTTCTGACCTTTTCTATGCTTTACTCCTTATGGGAAGGGAAGTCTCTATGGTCTGTGGGTTACCATTCCCCCCCACCCCCGGTTCATCCTTTTCATAGGAAAACCGAGACTAAACTTTTGGGAGAAGAGAACTAATTTGCAAATTCGAATACCCCTCCTTTCTCCCCATGGTAACAGGAGGGGTGTGAAGGGTTCTCCTCTACCTGGTCAGATCCTGTGACACAGAAGAAAAAAAAATCCTCATGTTCACATCTTCATGTTTTTTCTGCTCTGTGGAAAAGTGGACTCACTTTATGGAATATAGTCTTGCAGTGGTACTTTGAATTTTCATTCAGTGCTTGGAGGCTGGATCCTTTTTGAACCACGGTGGTCTCAGAGCTAAATTGATGCCCCATCTTCGCCTGCAGAACATAAGCAATGAGGCAAGCTGCTGAATAGGCATTAAGATCCTTTTTTTCTCCCCCAAATAGCCACAGGGAATTTCCTATATCTGGGTTTTGCAGGTTCAGATTCAAACAACGCATTTAATGTGCCCACAGATCCCTATGTCTGTCTTAGAAACAACGACGGGATGTAGTGTTGTGAAACCTGGCCCTCCCTTTAGGACACATTCTGGTTAAAAGCTTAATTTTTTAAAAAAAATAAATGCCCAGCAAATTTTGCTGCTTTCCCTGGGTTTTCCAGAACCGCTCGGCCCTTAAGACGCGTTCTGCGCCATCTCACGTAGGAGGTGAAGTAGGCCCAGGTTTTGCAAAGGAGAAGCTGTCTTCCAGACCCCCTTTTGATGCTCTTCATCTTGGTGGTCCCCTTCGGTGCGGTGGGAGGAAGAGGTATCCTTCATCACAGTGGGTGCGTTATTTGGAGCCTCGGACGTGAGCCTTTTTTAATTTTCTCAAATGTCTCTTCTCTTAACCAGGTACAATTCTGACCCCTCAGATGACCGCCGTTTATCTGACTACCCAGATTTCCGCCGTTTAACCGACTCCCCCCATGCGTACCGCCATTCGCCGACCAAAGCTCAACTGGATTATCGCCGCCTCCCCGAAATGCAGTCCGATTACGCTTGTTACGCGGGGGCCTATGGTGATTATTTGCGTAGTGCCCAAATGCAGATGCATGCTAATTACCAGCGCCGCCTCTAGAGGATCCCTTCCCTGCCACCCCTGGGGCGGGACGACATCGTTGCCCGGGCGCCTGCCGTCACACGCTTTCCACAACCTCCCCCTCCCCGCTGCGTCCGTAAGGAGCGAACGTTGCCGTTTTGAGTTCAGGATGTCCTTTTAGCCGTCACGTTTTGTCCCACCTGTCCACAGGTGCCTGTGGCGTTGCCCCGGCGTAGCTTGTGTGTCTTTTTTTGTTGTTTCTGTCCTTACCACGCAAATGGCGTGTCATTTCCTTCAGGGAGCGCTGTGTGGCCCTCTCAGATGAACAGCTTTCTAGGAGACCTATTCGAGTTGTCACCATTTTCCGTTGCGGCTCTGCATTTGGCTTCCGTAGCAGCGCCACGCGGGTGGGCGCCCAGCCCTTTAAAGCCCAAGTCCCGAAGATGGCCACCTATGCTTCTGTTTCCTTGGTCTTACGTTTCTCTCGGCTCACTCGGTGAAAAGTAACCAAACCGTTCTTTTACTGAAATCCTGATTTTAATTTCTTTGCCAAAAGGATCACTTGATACCGTTTCCTGGCCAGCTCAGTCGCTTTTATGTAATAGCATCCTTAATTGATTTCAGGCAGATATAAAGTGTGCAGATAAACATGTTAGAAGAGTTTGGGCTTTCTTTTTGTATTAATTGTAAATAAAACCGCTGATGTGCGTTTTAGAAAATCCCCTTGCCTGCTGGTTCTGGTAGTCAAGATGTGTGTGTTTGTGTCACCCTTCGCTTCCTTTTGTAAACCATCCTCCACATCTGGGTGCTTCCAGTTCTTGCCATCCCTGACCGCTGCAGGCATTGGCTGTGGTAGGAGTTGGAAGTCCAGACTATCTAGGCGAGCCCTGTGCTGAGGGAGGCTAATCTAACCTCAGGACCATCTCTGCCATTGAGGACACAAGGTGGGTAACAGCAGTGAGGGCAAACTGCAGCTATTGTAGTACATTCCTAAGATCCCATCGCCAACTGCTATATACATATGGGGCATGTTCAGGCCTGTTGTGGCTCACAAGCCAAGACTGGAATGTGTGGTTTTCTGCAAATCCATCATGATTTAAAACCGTCCTCTTTTGCTAAAACCTTCCAAGTAGAGATGGACACAAATTTCTTTGTGCCGGGTCATCTCAAGTTGCCAGCACAGCACCACAAGTGCCCTTAGGCTGGCTCCCCCCCTCACTAGCTGACACATACTGCTTGTTCCCTCCTTGTCATGATATCTTCCGGTTTCAGCAGAAGCCCAGACTCCCCTTCTCTGCCTCCTCTGGCAGCCGCCCACTCGGACAAGGAGGCAGGGCAGGGATTCCTGCAGCACAGCCTTGGAGTGGGTGGCTGCTGGAGGAGGCAGAGAAGGGGAGTCCGGGCTTCTGCTGAAACCGGAAGATCGTGAGGTGAGGAGGAAACAAGCAGTGCGCGTCAATGACTTGGGACAACCCGGCACAAAGCAGTTCATGCCCACCTCTATTTCCAACATATATCAAAGCGTCTTCATAAAAGACTGCCCTTTTCTCTACTGCAGTCCTGTCGCAAATCTGTTGGGAATCGGAGTGATCAAGGTGATCAGATTTCTAAATTGAATTTGCAAAGGTCAGATGGGAAACAGCAGCTTAGCTGACAAAACGGGATTTATTACCTAGATACTAATTTGGTTTATAATAATTCAGCACAAATCTTTGGGTTTACGTCAGTGCCTATTTGTTTTTTCCCAAGGAGCCGGCCGGTCACTTTGATAGGGTGTAAAGCTCTTTGGAAAACCGATTAAAGGGTGGAAGTTGACTGTCCTTCTGTTTTCTGTTCCCCCTTTTAAGGGTGTGACTTTGCAGGCAAGTTCTTGCAAATTCTTGGGTGCCCCATGGTTTTCACTAGACCCAAATAGAATTGTCCAGGAGTGGCTACCAGAGGTCCGAAATAGGGCTCATCCGGAAGTCTTCTTCTGGGACAAATTGTTCCCTGACGCCTGCTTGTCTTTTGCCTTTCGCAAGAGCTCAGGGTTTGTTAGAAATGGAGTAGTGAGGTCTCTTTTTTAAAAAAATTAAAATGGTGCCAGAAAATAGCTTGGCATTAGCCCCACAGGCCCGGTTGTGGGCCCAGAAGACCTTGCTCCTCCTGACTTGTTATGCACTCGGGGAGGGGGGGTCAGCTGCGATGCGCTCCTGCTGTGGGTGGCTGAAATTTTGAGACGCCTCGAGAGCTTTCCGAAGGACCAACGGTCAGCCATATGGAGCACAGATCTGGTGTGCTGCATGGCGCTTGTCAGAGACAGAGTTGGCAAACTAGAATCAGCTTTAAACTGAGAGCAAGGGGCAGCCGCAGCTCCGGGCATATGCGCCGGAACATAACCCGTTGCTGGCGCTCGCTAACTCAGTCCTGGCCGTCTTCCCTCCTTTTCTCTCAGTGTAGATGCTGAAGTGGTTCGTTCAGTGGTGCTGGGAACAGGAGGAGCTCTGCCTACGTTGCAACTAAGGGACAAAACCTTTTAAACTAGAGAACCGATAGGAAAAATATCACTCGCGTAAGGAGATCACCCCATACCACTTTGTGCTAATGGGAGCCTCCGTGGTGCGGAGTGCCCGAGGGCCCTTGCCCTCCTTGCATTGAAATAATAAATTATTCCTTTATACATAACCCTTTGCTTATATGGAGTCTTCTGCCCATCACTCCCGTTTTGAATCCCAGTTGGCATTTAACATTAGCCAGCGGCATCCTCCGCCAGGTAGTAAGATACAGTTCACACCATTCCTGTTTCCTTACCGCTGCACGTGCAAAAGTTTCGTGACTGGTTGAAATGGGCTAGGTTCTGCCCGTTTTGCTTTCTGAACCATGGAAGAAGAGGGTGCCGATCGTACATGCAAGAGGGCGATTTACTCGGATCAGCTGCCACATTAAAACCACTGACAAGTGAAGCAAGTGGCATTCATTATCTTGTTTTGAGGTGTCTCCTGTATGAAGTGGCTAGTGCCTGCCAAAGATGGTGCACGAAAGGACAGCTGGGGAACCGTCGTTAGGGTTGGGGGTGCCAAAGGCTCATGGATGCACATGGGGAACGAAGGCTAGCTTGGGTGGTCTCGTCACAGAGGACTACTGGAGCTCAAGGTGTTGAAGAAAATGCTGGCCATGATAGAACGGTGTCAGAACACACAATGCGTCACAGTTGGCTGCGTATGGGGCTGCATAGCGACCGCCAGAACTGCCCGCAAAGGGGGTGGGCATGCGCGTCAGAGCTGGACCATGGAGCAGCAGCGGAAGAAGGTTGCCCTGGTCTGATGAATCACATTTTCCTTTAGATCAGGTGGCTGGCCGGGTGTGCGCGCCTCGTTTACCTGGGGAGGAGACCGGCAGCAGGCTGCGCTATGGGGAAGACGCCGGGCCGGTGAAGACCGTGTTTTGCTGGGAAACCTTGGGTCCCGGCATTCATGTGGATGCTGCTTTGACGCAATGCCACCTACCTAGGCATTTCGGCAGACCACGGACACCCCTTCGTGGCCGTGGTGCCCCCTGATGGCCGCGGCCTCTTTCGGCAGGATAACGCGCCCTGCTAGTCTGCAAAAATGGTTCAGGAATGGTTTCAGGAATGCGGCAGAGGGTTCAAGGTGCAGCTTTGGCCTCCAGATCCCCCAGGTCTCAATCTGATTGAGCATCTGTCGGATGTGCTAGAACACCCCATCCGATCCACAAAAGCCCCGCCTCGCAGTTTGCTAGGATCTAAAACATCTGTTGCTAATGTCTCGGTGCCAAATACCACGTTCTGGGGTCTTGCGGAGTCCGTGCCTTGATGCATTGGCGGCACAAGAAAGACCTACCCGATATTGGGCAGGTGGTTTCCATGGTGTGGCTGGCCATTGTGTCTCATTCGTTCCAGATCCCTGACCCTCTTCAAAGCTGAAATGTCCTTTTCTCTGGGCTCAGCGACCTGAATGAATTGGTTTGTTCCTGCTTTAGCCACAAAAAATGGTACATTTCTTATTTATTTTATCTTTTATGTTTATTTATCTTCAAATGTTCTCAGAAGAAGAAGTGACCTCTACCTGCCAGTCCATTCCCTATAGCAGTGCATCTGTGTTGTCTTGAGAAAAGCCACTGAATCTGGGGTCCCAGTGACTGGCAATTGAGATTATTTATTTATTTATTGCTCTCCCTTCCGTTTCTGTGGATCTCAGGGCATTTCTTACACTTTTAACATCACTGTTCACTTGCCAGCGGCTCATTCTTATCCTGTAGGTCCAAACCACTGAACCGGCCCTACTCCTTTCTCTATAGGTTACTGACCTCAAAGCTGCTAAAGTTTGAGATTTTTCCTAGGTTGCTGTTGTGATGCTTGGAAATTAATCTGTTAACTGATGCATATCTCAGCCACGTTGGGTGGGTGGGTGGGTGGAGGTTTGCAGGAATCCTGTGTCGCCCCCACGGTCTGAAGCAGGTTTTGATTTTGCACTTCATTTAAATTCAGGCAGGCGGGCCGGAGTTCTCTCACCCAATAAAAGCTGTAGTGGTGGTTGTCTTTGGTGTGTCTAACTATATATATATATCGCATCCCTCCCTTTCTGGTACCATTCAGACCGTCCAGATGTTCCTTGTAACATCTGCTTTCTACCAAAGCGGTTCATTCTGTGCCCTCTGTAGTAAAACAAAAAGCAGACGTGCCCCCCCATCAGACGAGTTACCTGCAGGCTGAGATCACCAAAGATCCTGCACAATCCCTGGATAATCTTGCCCCCTCCCAACCCGAGCATTGCTGAAGATCTGAACCCATGGGATTTGCAAGGGGAAAAACAACTTTAGCTGCTGTCCTAGCCATGCTTCTCCTCCTCCTGCTGCTTCTAAAAGGGCCTTGCAAGATGAGCGAGGCAGGGCGGGCGATGCAGCCTGCCAGAAACAGCTGGCACGCTTTCTGGGAGATGCATTTCTGAGAGCCACTGGACTTATCCTGGCCTTGGAAGATGCATCTTTGAGAGGGAGCTGGTCGGGTGGAGCATGGATCCGGTTTTTCTTGGTTGGCGGGTGGCAGTGAAACAAACTTGGGGGGCTCAAAAGCGACGTCTTCAAAGGATTAAATGGGTCTCCTGTGGAAGGAATGGGATGCAGCCAGAATGAGGGAGGGGTGCATTTGCTTTGATCTGGGGGGGGAGGATTCTCAGCAAGGCTCCCGGCACAAATGCAAGACAGACGCGGCTTCTCCAAGCTCTTGCGTTTCTAGCCTTGAAACGTTTACACCACGAAATATTACAACATACATCCATGCATCAGGTATTCAAGATTTTGCACATGAATGTCCTAACTTTGCATCTGACTTGCTCCCGTGCTCGGATCAAAACTAAATGTTTTCCATGCGGTCTTCCTCTTTCCCCCCTCAACAGTTCTAGCCAACTCCTTTATATATATATATTTAATTTTTCAAACTTTCTGGGGTCCCCAGAGGACGTTCCCGATCCAGGCCCCCAGAATCACAGTTCCCTGCAATATTTTAATTTTAATTTTTTTGCTTACTGCCTGGAATTAATTGTTGTTGCAGTCCTCCGATTTCCCTGTGCCCCTCGCGACGACGCCCAACGCATCGGGGAGATGGTCGTGTGCCCCAAATCCCCACCATCCCTTTACTGAATGGGGGAAAAGGCAGGTTGTACCAAACCACCGATCCTCTGGCCGGGCCACTTTCTCACGTGTCGGTGCCCACAACCCTCTCCATGCGCGTCTTCCGAGTACTGTTTGGAAGCGAACAGTGGCCCGAAGGTCTTTTAAGGTGGGGCAAGCCATGTATTTTGGGAACAAAGCGAAGCACATCTAGAAAAAAAAAAAGAAATCGGGCATAGAGACTCTTCCTTTCTTTCAAATATATTTATTTATTTTATTTATTTATTTAACTTATATGCCGCCCACACTACACCCTGCCTTTGCCCTTAAAAGGGCCCAAGGCGACTTACAATCTGGAACAGCTGAAAAAATAGTTAAGTATACCAATATTCCACAGGGTGTATATGTATAGAGATTTTAAGAATACTGTATTTTAAAAAGTATACAAATTATTTTGAAAAGCCTCCGAGAATAAATTGTAAAAACCGTCTGTATCTGAGCTTTACCTTCTCCAAGGGTGACCTGCAAGGGAGCTAAAGGAGGGGAAAGTGATGGGCATGGCTTTGAAACATCCCCCCCCCCAATTTCCTCTCCCCCCCCCAACGACAGAGAGGTGAAGGGGGGCGCGAAGCGACGCCTTTCGCCCTTCCAAAGGGGACGAGTAGAAGGCGCAGGGACCTCGGCGCCGCCCTCTCGGGTGGCGATTGGGAGGCAGAGCCGCCAATCCCGGCGGCGCCCCGCCCCTTTCCCTGCCCCGCCCTCCCTCCCTATATAAGGACCGGCCTCTTTAGAGCGTCGCGGCTCCCCTGACAGGGGTTCGAGCGGAGGGGAGTGCTTTCGGTGCCGCGGCCGCCGGGTGGGCTGGGGGGGGCGTCAGGGCTCGGGGGGGGCGTCGTCGCATCTCCGCCGCCTCCCCCACGCCGTTGGCCGCCATTGCGTGGCTCCCTTTTGCCAAGGGGGCAAAAACCCCGGCGGAGAGCGCTTTTATAGGAAGGAAGGACAAGGGTTGCCCCCTTAAAATCGGGCCAGGGCTTCTTCTTGGGGGGGGGGGGGAAGAGGTTTGGGCGCTGAGGTCGGCCCCCCCCCCTCCCCCGGTGTCTGTCACGGATCTCCTGCAGAAGAAAGGATCCGGTCAAGAAAGGAACGGGAGGGCTTCGCTTCTGACCTGGCACTGCTAGCATCTTGGGTTACGGAGATGTGGGGAAAAAAATTATTATGGGTCCTGGGGGGGGGGAATAACAACTTGAAAAGGAAAAAAAAAGATATATTTTTTAAAAAAACCTTTGTCAGACATCCATACCTGTTGAATTTCAGGTGTGCAGAGGCCCGGTGGGAAATTCCAGTTCAATGTGTAGAGATGATTCTGTTTCCCATTGTTCATCCACAGTTTTGTCCTTCTTAGATATATTAATTACCACATCCCTTCTCTGCCAAGATAACCTGTAATGGATCAGTGAAGACTTTGATCTGAATTGCTGTGCTTCTTCCCCATTAAAGAGAAAAATCGAATCAGCCTGTGATGACTGGTGTGTTTTGTTGGAAACAAGATTTATCTCATTCAGTTCCTTCTTCAGAGGCCTGGGATCATGTGGAATGCATCCCTGAAACTTGGGAGGGCTCTACTGATTTCTGCAACCCCACTTGGAACATTTTGGAATTCACAAAGATGGGGTTGGGTTTACTGAAAAAAGCATATCGTGGGCACAAAATATTTTTTAAAAAATATAATTAAACATTTGGGGGCTGGATGGGCATGGTGCGCAGGAACATCGCGAATTCCCTCTGGCACTATTAATGTTAAAGGACAACTGAAATGATAACACAACGACACCCAATGATTTTATTTATTTAAAATATGTTTACCCTGGTTTTCTCCTCAAAGAGGACCCAAGTGGCTCACATCGACAAAACACAGTATTTAAAGCTAAAAACAGCAACTATACAAAGATTTTAAAGGGCCAAATACAAATCTATAAACCAGTAAACAAAAGCCACTCCATTCCAAGCAGTAAGGCACAATGATCCATTTAAAAACAAGGGAAAGCCTGCCTGAAGAGAAAGGTGTTTGCCTGCGTGCAGAAGGATAGCAAAGACAGAACATGCCTGGCCTCCAGTGGGAGGGAGTTCCAGAGTCTAGGAGCAGCAACAGAGAAAGGCCGTGTCCCCACCAAATACACCTGTGAAGGTGTTAATATTGAGAGAAAGGCCTCTCCTGATGATCTTAATGCCCGGGCAGGCTCTTAAAGGGAGACTCCGTCCTAGAGAGGGCCATTTAGGGCTTTATAGGTTTTGCATTGTGCTCAGAAATAGACCAGCAAGCCAGTGGAGTAGCTGTAAAAAGGACATTATGTGATCCCTGTAAGCAGTTTCAGTCCACAATCTGGCGGCCAAACTTTGGATCCTCTGAAATTTCCAGACGCTTTCCAAAGGCAGCCCCGCGTAGAGCGTGTTACAGTAATCCAGCTGGGACCTCACTAAGGCATGTGTTACTGTGGCCAGATCAGACCGCTCTGGGAATGAGGTGGGAAGAGGAATTTAAATCTGACACCTTTTAGTCTGATTGTGTGGAGTTAAAAGGATTTTAGCAAATAGCTATGGACTAGATTTGCATTCACACTGAAGTGCTTACGTTAAACTTACAGCATGCACGACACCAGTCACATTTTCTCCATATAGGAAGATGGGGGATTTAAGCAGGAGGTTTTACGTAACAATCTCAGACATATTTTCTATATATAAAAAGATATATTTGAAAGAGCATAAAGCCTTAGTTTTAACTTTCCTAACTTGATGTCATCCACATGTGCCAAACTATAACTCCCAGACTGAGGTTGGAAGAGTCAATGGTATAATAAACGAGTGTGTGTTACATTAATGCTGAGCCGAAACTTTGGTCTTACTGGGTCCTCCAGGTGCCATCAGCAGCGGGTTTCAAGGTGTGCCCTAAAAATATCTTGGTACCTGAGGTGGAGCAACAAATGGTACCCTTCAGAAAATCAAGGGAGAGGGCAGCCAAAGCGGACGGTGTAATGCGGACATCTTTCCTGGAACAAAGGCGCTGAAGGGCCTTTCTCTCTGGCTGCCCAAAAGCCAATGATAAAACGAAACCAGATCGGCCGGCCGAGGCAACCACCTCCTTGCATCTCAAAGCTGAGTCACCTCGAGAAAAGTGGATCGAAAGGATATGCTCTCCTATTGAAAGGTGAAACCTCCTAAGCTTTTGTGGAATGCACTCTTTGGCATGTGAACGAAAGACAACGGAAAAGACACGTGTAAGTTGAGGAAGAAGACAAGGCAGAAATCCAGATTCCGTTGCTTCTAGGCAACCTTGCCTATATATACCATGCCAGGTGTGTGTGTGTGTGTGTGTGTTCCTGTCCCACAAAGATTCTTAGTGCTTTGTGCCCACATCTAGATAGATAGATAGATAGATAGATAGATAGATAGATAGATAGATAGATAGATAGATAGATAGATAGATAGATAGATAGATGTGGGCACAGCGCACTGTTTCCCTGAAAATAAGACCTACCCCCAAAATAAGCCCCAGTACAGTGAAACCCCGTCCTCCACCCTTGTGCAGCAACTAGAAGATGACATGACTGTAAAATAAAACATCCCCTGAAAATAAGCCCTAATGCCTTTTTGGAGCAGAAGTTAATATAAGACCCCATCTTATTTTGGGGGAAGCACAGTAATTTATTTATATAGCTTTATATAATATATATTTTGTATATATAGATGTGTGTATAACATATACACACAATATAATAGCAATTGATAGTAATAATATGGGAACATGTTACTAGATGGATTTTTTTGCAGATGCTCGTGGCATGGGATGTATATGCAAGGTTGTCAATATCACTTTTAAAAGTGTGGGAACAAACTACTAGGCGGAACCTTTGTGCGGGTAGAAAGGTTTCCAAGGGGGAAGGTTAATCAGCGAGGACTTCCTGAAAGGAGGGGGCCGAACGGACGCGGCGGCGGGGTGGAGCCTGTGTGGTAGACTTCCGGGCAGGGGGCGTGGCTACCTCCGGAAGCCGCCGCCGCCGCGAGAGATCATGGCGCTGAACGCGGCAGGTAAGCGAGGGAAGGAGGCGGCGGGAACCATGGCAACCGGGCCTAGTCGGGCCCGGCGAAGCCAGCCTCTGTTTTTGTTCCCGGAGAAGTACGTAAAAAGGGGCCAGGGTTGTCGGGGGGCGAGTGGGTGGGGAGGCTTCCCGCCGTAACGTCCCCGGTTCTCCCCGCGGGGTGTGTCTGCAGGCCAGGAGGAGGCGGCGTGGGAGCCTCCGTCCGAGGCCGAGCTGAAGGTGATCCAGGCCCGGCGGGAGCGGCAGGACAAGATCAGCAAGCTGATGGGCGACTACCTGCTCAAGGGCTACCGGATGCTGAGCGACTGTTGCGAGGAGTGCGGGGTAAGAGAGAGAGAGAGAGACAAAGGAGGAGGGGGCCTCTGGGCATGTGCAGAGCGCCGCCTGGGATTCCGGGGTAGGAGAAGGCCCCCCCCCCCCGGGCGTTGAGGCCTTGGCTTTTTTCTCTTTTTAATTCCCACGATATTAAAAAAAAAAGGACAGGATTGGAAGAAATGCCCTTTGAAAAGCCACTCAGCGCCTCGAATAATGCCAGACCTATAAAAACGTCTAAAAATTGGCTTTAAATTTATTTTTTTTTTAAATGGCATTCGGGGACTTATACTTTGCTTTTTTTCCTGCTGGGTCCGTAACATGCAAAATAAGAAAGAGCGCCTCTCTTTTAAGTGCGTCCATAAGAAACAACAGCTGCTGGGGGCGGATGAATCTCTCCGGGTAAGAGGGGACAGGTTTGTACGGCCTGGCCGTTGAGGAGGGGAGGATGATGGAAGTGGTCATGAGACCCTTCCAGGAGGCACCGTGTCAAGTCAGAAGGTCTGAATATTTTCAGACCAGGGAGGAAAAGGAGGAGCCCAGGTTGGTTTTGGTTTCCAGGCATCTGGTGCTTCGATTTCCACTTATTTTGCTGGTGCTTTGGGGTGGCTTTTCTCTCTTTGTTTATTCTTTCCCATTCATTTGCTTTTTGGAAAGGGCTGATGCTTTCTCTCCCCTCTCTCCTCCTCCTTCCCTGCCTGTCAATCTCCCCCCCCCCCACAGACCATTTTGCTGCAAGATAAGCAGAAGAAACTGTACTGCGTCGCCTGCCAGGAACTGAATTCTGACGTCGACAAGGACAACCCGGGTAAGTCTGGGGGAAACCGACTGAGCTTGCCGGAGCTTGGCTTTCGACACCTAAACCCCACAGGCGGCCGCTTGGGTGGACGGAGAGGAGGTGCAAGCCCTGGATCAGAGGGTAGGTAGGTGGTGGACTCTCCAACCTCCCTCCTATTTAAGAGGGCCACGTGGCTTGTGCATCAGCCACCTTCAGCTGCTGCCTTGGCAATCATTCAGAAGCCTGGCGCTTTCTGGGAGTCCAAAGGGCTTTTGTTGCGAGATTGAGCGTTGGGGGTTTCATAGTTTGGTACAGTAGGACCCCTGTATCCATCGGATTGGTATCCATGGCTTCACGTATCCTGGTTTTAAAACGTTAAAAGGAAAATAGCTAGAAATATGTATTTTCACAATGTAGTTACCAGAACTGTTCACAGAGGGCGCCAGAGACCATTCTACAGTATGTACTGTATTTCTATTGTTGGAGCACCTAGCATGATCTCTGACTCCCTCTAGCAGCCAGTTCTGGTAATACATGGTGAAAATACATATTTCTGGAGATATATACAGCGGTGCCTCGCGTTGCAACGTTAATTCGTTCCGCAAAAATCGCTGTTGAACGAAAACGTCGCTATGTAATATTAAAAAGCCAATAGAAACGCATTAAAACCTGATTAATGCGTTCCTAGGGGCTTAAAACTAATAACGAAGATCCTCCACAGCGTGGTCATTTTCAGTGCCTTTTAAACGAGGAATCCATCCCAGAAAACAGTGGGCAGCCATTTTGAAACTGCCGATCAGCTGTGCGAAAATGGTCGCTTTGCGATGATCGGTTCCCGAAGCAGGGAACCGATCATCACAGAGCGAAATTCCCCCATAGGGAACATTGCAAAGCGATCGCAAAAAGTTTGTCACAAAGCGATTTTGTTGCTAAATGGAGCGCTCGCTAAGCGAGGCACCACTGTATATATATATTTCTTTTGCCATGCTATGTATATGTAGCACTTATAGCATTCACTATTATCTGCGGTTTTCAGCCTCCGCAGGTGGGGGCTTGGAACCAACCCCCCCCCCATGGATATGGGGGTCCCACTATAATTTCCACTTTGGTGCTCTGACAGTGGGTGATCTGCTTTGGTATTGCTCATACCATGGTTGGCTGCTGGACATTCCAGGGAAGACCTCTACCTCCAAAGGTTTAATTGACAATAAAAATTTGCTTAAAAGAAGCTGCATGGGCCTGACCAGGCTGAGGCCCAGTCCGGGTTTCCTTGCGATATCTTAGAGCAAAGAGGTCGCTGTGATCACTCACCCCCAGACGGTTCTCTCTCTCTCTCTCCAGCCCTGAACGCTCAAGCTGCTTTGTCCCAAGTCCGTGAACGCCAGCTGGCGGCCAACTTGGAGGACCAGGCTCCACCGGAGTACCTCTCTGCTCTCCCCACGCCTCGCCATGTGCCCCGCCCAGAACACTGTGAAGGCGCTGCCTCGGGACTCAGAGCGTCTGCCCGGGCTCCCGCTCTCCCTGCGCCCGTGGCAGCGGCGGCGGTAGCTGCCGGCCCCCCAGCCGTGGGCTCCCTGGCCACGGCCGAGGAGGCCATCCTGCAGAAGATCGGCTGGGCAGGCCAGGAGCTCCAGCACAGCACTTCCATCGAGACGAGCATACAGCTCTGCTCCCTGATCCGTTCCTGCGCGGAATCCCTCAAAGGCCTCAAGGAACTGCAACAATGAGGACCGCGTGGAGCCGCGGGGGGCAGGCTTTGGAGGCCAGACCCCGCCACCCGGGATAGCCCCCCCCTTGAGAGGCTGGAGTTCTGAGCCATTCGAATAAGGCGGTCTTCTTTCTTCTGATTAAAATGTGCATTTTGTTGTCTCATTCTAGTAGTTTTGAGGTTTTGGGGGCATGTTATGGCAGCCTTTGTGTTTGCACTGGGGGTTCACATCTTGCATCCGAGTAGTGGTGGTGAATAGACAGTGAGAAGGACCTATTCCAAGCTAAAGTCAACCTTGAGAACGGATGGATGTATCTGTCAGCCTGGACGCCAACTCCCATAAATCCTGGCCGGCGCAGCTAGTCGGGCAAAGGCTTCTGGGAGCTTTCGTCCGAGAACCAAGGTTGAGAACCACAGTTTGCGAGTCACAAGCAGGCAGGTCCCCTAGGATGATGCCTGCGTGAATTCTCGAGCCCTGCGCTCTTCCTTCTGAATGTCTCCCATTGCTGATGGAGCCCCAACACACTTGCTGATAAGGTCACCCTCTTGCCTCATTCCTGCTGTTTGGAAGTCTTACTCTTGCTAGAATACCCGCCGTAATTTTTAAGAAATGCAGATGTTTGGTAGATGTTGTTGCAGAAAGAATCTTGGCGGAGCTTCCGTGACACTTTAAAAGAACAGTGAGTATGAGTAGGATTTTGTCCTTCATTATGTTTTCCCCGTAGTTGCTTATTCCTAAACATTCTTGGGAAGCAGGGTTTGAATGAGCCTTTTCCGTTTGCTATCACAGAATTGGAAAGGAACCAAATGTCATTGGCTAGCATCTGCTGGTTTGTGTTGGCCAAGCAGACAGAAATATCAAAATACATTTATTTTGACTGCTGGTTCATTGTAAGTAGAAACCCGAATCCTGATGATAGGTGGTGGTTTTTGGAGGGGAGGGTGCTTATGCAGAGGAACATGGACGCCATTCTAAATAGCCAAGAAACATCTAGCGGTTTTTGTGGCTGGCTCATTTGTAGGAGGTACAGTGGGATCCTTGTATCCACAGCATCAGTATCCACTGATTCACTTGTCCACAGTCTGAACATATTAAAAGAGAAACCCTAGAAAATTTATAAAAGTGAAATTACTAGACCTGGCCACTAGATGGAGACAGAGACCATGCCATGTGTAACATTTGCTATAATCTGGATTTTTCAGTATCCCCGGGAAGACTTTGAACTGATCCCACATAGATACAGGGATCCTACTGGTGACAGAACTGAATGATGATGCATAATTGTCAATTTACATGTAACAGATAGCTTCATATGCAGATTCTGTGCTCTTGTGCCCGTAATATAGCTGCTAGTTTAAGTGAGGCACTTGGGAGGAATTAGTTAAATTTGGCATCTGGGGTCGGAAATCCAGGTTTAAGAAATATAGAGTTACACCACAGCTGCTCTTGCTGGACTTGAGCAAGGAAAAAATTACTAGTTTGTTATTTTTGCACCCTGTCTTCATGATATGGACAAATGCCAAAGGAGCGCTGGAATGTGGCTTCTAACAAGGCACAAGCCATAACAGATTTTTTTTTAAAGGAAGGCTAAAGATCAAACTGAGAACTTTCTCTACGTGAAGCGGTTTGCTCGACTGCAGAGCGGTCACCCAGATCTCCAGCCGTGTTGCATCAAACCCAAGTCTAGCGTAATGCTGGACCAATGGCAGGACTCTGCTTTGAACCGAAGCCGAGGGAGAAACTCAGTCAAGGGGGCTGTGACAGGAGAGCAAAGGCTTCGTCAGGAAAGATGCAGGTGCTTGGCTTCAGAGGGAAAAAAAGGCCAGCAGAAAGATCATACCAGCTGGCGGCTTTCCAGAGCTGCAGTCTAGTGCGGTTCACCCTCCTTGATGATTCCCAGCCCGACTGGAGTCAGCAGGGAAAATGCGGTATAGGGTTGTGCTGTATAAAAGGTCATGGTTTTCGCAAAAGGATCTTCGTTTGAAAAGGCTGTATAGGACGTGAACCATCCGTGGAGAGCCTTTCTTGTCCTAGGCTCCAAGCCACCTCTGGTCGCAGGCAGGATCCTGCAAGGTCTTACAGAGAATAGCCAGACCACCTTTTTTGTAACCTGTACAACAACCCAGCAAAGCAGGCTAGGCAGAAAGGGAGCATGCTCTTCTTGGCTGGTTGGCTTCACCTTGTTACAGATGCCTCCCAAGTTGTGAATGAGCATCCTCTAAAATGTTTTGTCCTCGACAGCTCTGCTCAGCTCTTGCAAACTCAAGACATCGTGGCTTCCTTGATGGAAGTCCGTCCATCTCATATGAAGGGTCTTCCTCTTTTCCTGCTGCCTTCCACCTTTCCTGGCATGACACCCTTTTCCAGAGAACCCTCCCTTCTCATGCAGTGCCCAAAGCAAGACAGCCTCAATTTCAGCATTTTGACCTCCAGAGATCCTTCCGGCTTGATTTGATCCAGGACCCCGCTGGTTCGTCTTTCTGTCATTCCAGGGTGTATCGGCAAAGCTCTCCTCCAGCGGGACGTGTCAAACAAATCCTTTTTTCTCCCCTGTCAGTTTTCTTAACTCTCCAGCTTTCACATCCATACATGGTGACAAGAAAGACAACATTGTGTGGGATCTTATTTGTCACACACCTCGGTGGCTCGCCGTGTTCAGGAGAAATTAAATTGAAAGCACAACTGATTGTACATTTTTTTAACAAATTAAGCGATAACAGTAGTTACAATGCACTGGATGTTTGAAAACATTTAAAGTTTTTGAAACAAACTTACCTCTGCTGGAAACCAACATTCAGGGACTCCAAGTTAAGGTTAACCAAAGCCTGCCTGAAGAGGTGGGTCTCCGATTTTGGGCAAGAGGTTAAAAGGGAAATGGGCCACCCGAACCCCTGCCTTTTATACCCTTAATCCTTTCTCTCAGTCAAAGGACTGAAGGTAGACCACGCCACGATCCGGCGTCCTCTCCACCAGCCACTGCGCTTTTTGGGATTTGAGGGCTCGAATCTCTTCGCCCTCCTTCGAGACAGTTTGCAAAAGTTTGTTTCGGAGTGCAATGGATTCCCGGGCTAGCCCAATTTAGGGCTATCGTCTCTGCTTCCTTCTATGATTTATTTAAAAGATTCCCCCCACCCCGCATTTCCTCTTTAAAAAGGGCAACTTGTATCAGTAGAAATGTTTAAACGTTAAAAGCAGTCAAGGATACAAATATCCCAAAGGAATTAAACAAGTGTTACACTAAAAAGGGTAAACAAAAGCAACACCGAAAACGCATGGAAAGCAACAAGGCATAATAATAGCAAATGTAGAACTGCAGAGCCGGGAAGGGGACACCCCCCCTCGAGGGTCATCACGTCAGGCCCCTGTTAAGGAGGCCCAGTCAGGACTCGAACTCACAGCCTCGGGCACCAACCTAAACACCCTTCAGCTCTCCAGCGGTGCGTTCGTCCAGTTCGTGCTCGGTCGAACTAAATCCAGAAGGGTCCCGCCTGGGAGGCCCTTCCTCGGCCTCGGAGGGGCTGGCTGGGCTGTGGAGCTTCGGCCCGACGCTGCCCCCCCTAAGTCGAAGGTGCCCTTACGCCGGCCAGGCTGGCACCGGCTGCCACTCTCTCCACCGTGAAGGACGAGGGGGAGGGAAGTGAGAAATGAGGAGGAGAGCCTGGGTGCACCCCCCCAAAAAAGAGAGAAAGCTTCTGCCTTCTAGAAGAAGACCAAAGAACCCCGAATGACCCTCGCATCAGAGTCTCCTGGATTTTGTAAGATATTCAAAATATGTTTTACCCTGCTGAGTGGCTATATTCGGGCCCCTTCTGGCTGCTCCCCCATCCCCAAGGCCAGGCAATGGACCGAGAGAGAAAGAGAGAGAGAGGGGGGGGGTCCTGGGTTCGAATCCTTCCCCCTTTTCTGGTGGGAAGGAAAGGGAGCCGATTCATAAGAGGAGGTCAACCAGCTTCTTGGTGGTCAGGGTGGTTCAGGGACCGGCTGGGAGGGGGGGAGCCCGAGATCCTGGGGGCAGGGGAAGCCCCCCCAAACCCGGAGCGCCTGTCCTCCCCAGGCAGCAGCCCCTCCTCCCTCCCTCCCGGGGCCTCCCCTTTAAGCGCCCACGCAGGCGCACTCGCCTCCCTCCTTCCCTGCCTCCTCGGGCCGGCGGGCGGGCGGGCAGGCGGGGCTCCGGCAGGGACAAAGGCGGGCGCACCGGGCGGAGCAGAGACGGGGCGCCCGGGGCCACGATCCCGCCCTTGCACGGAGGAAGAGGAGGAGGAGGAGAGGCCGAGGAAGGAAGGGGGAGGGAAGGAGGAAAGGGACCCCCCGGGACGAGAGTGCCTCTGAGCGTGGCCAGAGTGCAGCCGCCGCCCTTGGAAGTGCGGGGGTGGTCCCGATCCGGCGGCCCCCCAGGAGTTGGGCAGCAGCAGAGCCGAGCCCCCCACCGGCTGCCTCCTCTCCCTTCCATGGCTCGGGGGGCTCCGCTCCCCTCCGGGGCTTGACCTCCTCCTCCGGGCCCCGATCCGGCGCCCCTTCCTCCTCCTCCTCTTCCTCCTCCTCCGGCCACCATGAGCGTCCTGCCGGCGGCGGGGTCCCCCCCGGAGAGGAGGAGGAGCACCAGCATCATCACCGCCGCCGCATCATCATCCTCCTTCTCCGCATCATCCTCCGCCTCCACGGCCGGGCCGGGGGTCTCCTCCCTGGAGGGCCTCCCGCCGCTCCCCAAAGGCCTGAGCGGGATCCTGCACTCCAGCGGCGGCTCCTGGAGGGAGATCGAGAAGGTCTACAGCAAGAAGACCCGCATCCAGGCCGACCTCCGACGGGATCGGGACCGGGATCGGGACCGGGAGGAAGAGGAGGAGGAGGAGGAAGAAGAGGGGGGGAGGAGGAGGAGGAGGCGAGCCCCCCCCAGGCCGGCCAACCTCGACGCCGCCCTCGCCCTCCTCCGCAAGGAGATGGTAAGGAGGGACAGCCCCCCCCAGGGAGGGATGGGAGGGGATGGGGTGGGTGGGAATCATCCTCCTGATCCTCATCACCATCACCAGAGCTGGAAACGGGAGTCGAACCTCCAACCTCTTGAATGCACCGCTGGAAGGGGACCCGATAGGGATCATCCAGCTGGCACAGGGAGGATTCGAACTCTCCACTCCCCAAGCCAGCTGCCTCGATCGCTGAATTATCCAGCAGTTTCTAATTATCATCATCTTCAAAGGACAGAGCTGCGAAGGGGTCCTGTGGATCATTGAAACCTGCCAGCCCCTTGTCGAGGAGGCCCCCGGGCGGGAATCGAACTCCCAACCTCTGGCTTCGTATAGGCAGACACCTAAGCCTTGGGCCTTTTTTATCCCAGCCCGCTCCGCCAAGGGAAGCCATGGGTGCGGATTTCCCCACCGCGGAGCCATTGAACAAATAGCCCCCCACCAGGGTAACCAATTTGGTTGAGCGTCATCCGCAGAACCCCAAAATATTTGCCGTACAAAATGGGTCGTGCTTCAAGACACCCCCCCCACACACAACCCTTTACGGTTCCTCTGTCAGGGACTCGCCCCTCGCCCGCCTTGCAAAGCTGTTGTTTTGCTAAAACCGTCAAGCGCTCCCGACGGTGCAGAATTTGGCTTTGATCCTGGCTGCCGCTGAACGACGCAATATCCCTTCTTTAATGTTGTTTTTCGACCGGCTCAGGGGTTTGGCCCCTCTGGCCGCGGAGCAAGAGGTGAGGAGTTCGAGTTCCGCACCGGGCCTCCAGCTGCATGGGGCAACCCCAAAAGAAGGGAAGGGTTCCAGCCACATTCTCTACCTGAAAAAAAAAAACCTAAATCAGAATTGACTTGACAGCACGTGGATCTTATGAGTCTTGGTTGGGGGGACATAAGATTTGCATCACAAGGCGTAAAAATTAAGTTTTTTGGCTGGACGCAACCAATTCCTGGAGAACTCGAAGTGCGCTTTTTTTAGAGGGCCGTTCCCAGAGTCACCACTCAAAAAATCTGAAGCGTGCATGCCTACGGCGGCGCTAAACGATAAACGTAATAAGAAAAATGCTAAGGAAGGCATATGCGGGTCTCCTTGAAGGAAAAGTGGCCTCTTTATTTCTCTCATGGCCAGGAAGACACGAAAGGCCGTTGGAAAATTCTGCAGATTTAGGATATGTCGGAAAAGAGGAATTAGAAAAGATCATCCAGTGGAAGGAGGTCTCACGGGAGAACAAGCTCAAGATCATCCACGCGCTTGTGCTTCTTTCCGGTCACCACGTACGGGTGTCAAAGCAGGACGGTTGAGAAAGCCGGCGGGGAAATGCGTGAATTTGTTCGACAGGCGGTGCTGCCAAAGAGTTTTGCAGATCACGCAGGACGCTGCCAGAAAAGACCGAGAAAAAGGGGTGCCGAGATCAAACTGATCCGGAGCGCTCTCTGGAGGCAAAAAAATGTGGAAAGTGAGGCTGTGCTCCTCTGGGCACCTCGCGAGAAGGCAGGATGCTCTGGAGAAGACCCAGCTGGCTGGGAAAGGTGGAAAGCAGCAGGAGAAGAGGAAGAGACTATGTGCGATGGACAGACTGCCTAAAGGAAGCCACAGGCTTGAGTTTACAGGAGCTGCGGCTGAGGATAGGAGATTTTGGAGATCATTCCTTCAGAACCACAGTAGAAAGACACGGTTCCGTAAATTGCCTCAAACTCGAATCCGAGACAAGGGGAACCGGAAGCATCACACGTCCCGTTTTGTGGGGTGGAGAGGTTTAAAGACGAGGACCCTCAGGGCTGTGAAGCTGCCGGTTCCTGAGGATGTGGAGAAGGCTCTCCTTTCCCAAAAGGTCTCCTCTTCGGATCGTGACCGACCCCCTCTGGTCCTGAAACCCTTTAACCCCAAGGCTTCCTGCTGACCCCATTCAGATTTAAGCTTTTCCGAGGATCTGAATTGCGCTAACGAGAACCTGTTGTAGGTAAAATGCACTCTTAAGAGCGCTTGAACTTCCCGGGACCAAAATGACGGTTGTTTTGGGGCCGTCAAGTCACCTCCGAGGGACTGCCAACATTTCCTATAATCCACGACCCTGTTCAGCTCTTTCAAACTCGTGGCTTCCTTGAGCGAGTCCGTCCATTTCGTATGGGGGTCTTCCTCTTTTCCTGCTGCCTTCAGCTTTTCTTAGCATTATTGTCTTTTCTAGAGAATCCTGCCTTCTCATGAGGTGCCCCGAGGAAGACGGCCTCTGTTTCATAACTTTTGCCTCTAGAGAAAATTCGGGCTCAGTTGGATCCGGGGACCCACTCGTTTGTCATTCTAACGGTCTCAAGTTCTCCATTGACTGCTTCTAAAAGCGGACGGTCGTCAAAAATGCTCCCCGTCCAGCAGGGGGCAGCAGAGTACTTTCAAACTGTGCATCAACAGCCACATTTGCACAAACCCAGGATAATTACCCCAAATTCGCTTTTTGCCAGGGAAGACTTGCTTTTAATTTAGCCATGATTTGATGAGGATTATGACATCATCCCTGTTGCATACATGGGATTTCAGCCACTGTGAAGTGCCTTGTTGGAAAACTTCATGGAATGAGTATTTCCATAAGTTTACAGAAGTTGGGTGAAATTGGCAAAATGGCTGAAATCCTACTGCTTAGCCTAGCAAGTTACACTAAAGTAGGCTCGTTGAATCATGGGGGAAGCTGATGAGGCATCTCCTCTATCAGCACCGTTGCTTCAAATGCGCCTACTCGTAATTGTGAGTTGCTTTACTGCAGTAAGTTTACAACTACAGTGGCGCCTCGCTAGACAGTTACTCCGCATGACAGTTTTTTCGCTAGACATTGACTTTTTGCGATCGCTATAACAATTCGCAAAACAGTGATTCCTATGGGGTAATTTCGCTGGACGATGTTTGGTCCCTGCTTCGCAAACCGATTTTTGCTAGATGACGATTTTGACAGCTTCCTCTGCGCTCGCAAAACGGGTGTTTTCGGGACCTAAGTTTTGCAAGACAGCTATTTAAACAGCTGATTGGCAGTTCGCAAAGCGGCTTTCCTATGGCCGATCTTCGCTAGACAACAACGATTCTTCCCCATTGGAACGCATTAAACAGGTTTCAATGCATTCCAATGGGGAAATGCTTTTTGCTAGACGATGATTTCGCTAAACAGCAATTTCAGTGGAACTGGTTATCATCGTCTAGCGAGGCATCACTGTACAGTAAAGTCGGCCCCTTTGAATCCATTGAACTTTCGGAGGCATTGACTCAAGAAGTCCCCTCTGATCCAGTGGGCCTACTCTAGTGCAACTTGCTGTCCGAAGCCACAGAATTTCAGCCGTTCTGTCTTTTCAGTGAGAAGAATGCACAGCCCCTTGAAAACTTATTTATTTTATTAAAACATATTTTTTTTACCCCACCTTACTCCTAAAAAAAAAAAAAAAAAAAGGACTTCGGGCGTAACAGATTTTTCTTTACAGCTTTTATTTCTGTTTCGAATCACAGCAGCTGCTTCTCCTTTTCTGTCGCTCACAACCGTTTCTCGGCCGTAATGTCGACATTATGGGCCCTCCAGACGGTTTCCTTCAAAGTCCTTCAGCATCCGCTCTGTAAAGAGACATCATCATAAGGCGGGGGTGTGTGACTGTGCATTGTGTTGCCATTTTTTAATATGTTAGATTCCAAAAACTATATTTTCACAATTGTTTTTATCTCTAGTCTTTCGGTAGTATGTGCCGTTGGACGATGATAAAGTTATCGTCTAGCGTTGTGTCGTCTTGAAAAACTTGTGACTAATTTCACCTCCGTATCTAATGAGTGGTCTCTGACATTTCCTGGAACGGGTAAATTTGTGCCGTTTTTCCTCTTTTTTTGAGAGAGAGAGAGTCTGTCCCAACACCTCTCTAACTAAGCAGCTTTTTTATTTCTCTTCAGTGCAGTGGCTTCCTTGCTTAGCTAGCTTTTTATTGACGAAAATGGGAATCTGTTGCCAGCAAGTTGATTGCAGATAAATCTATATGGTCTTCAAGACCTTTTCCGTTCGCTGAAGTGGCCAGAAGAGGCTGCGGCCAATCTTTGCTTCGCTTTTGCATGCCATGCAGTCCTGCTGAAGTGCATTCGGTGAAGACCCTCTTGGTTTTTCAAGGACTTTCTTCAAGCCCTTGAAACCTCTCAAGATAAAAAGGGCAGTTTAATCTGTTCAATTGTCTCACCTTTTTCTTTTTTTTGAGGGCCCCTCAAAATCAGTAGACTCAAGAGCTTGAATCAATCCTCTCCTTAAAGCAAGCTATTTATTATTATTATTATTATTATTATTATTATTATTATTATTATTATTATTATTATTATTATTATTACTTTTACTACTACTACTATTACTACTACTATTACTACTACTACTACTACTACTGATGAATCTGTTTCACGGTGATCGCGAAACGATGTTTTAAATGGGCTTTTTTCACTTTGCGATGATCGGTTCCCTGCTTCGGGAACCGATTCTTCGCATTACGACGATCAAAACAGCTGATCGTCGGGTTTTCAAAATGGCCGCCGGGTGCTCAAAATGGCTCCCCGCTGTGTTTTTGGACGGATTCCTCGCTCTACAGGCACCGAAAATGGCCGCCCCTATGGAGGATCTTTGCTGGACGGTGAGTTTTTCAGCCCATTGGAACGCATTGAACGGTTTTCAATGCGTTTCAATGGGCTTTTTTATTTCGCCTTACGACGTTTTCGCTCTACAGTGATTTTGCTGGAACGAATTAACGTCATTAATCGAGGCACCACTGTACTACTATTAAAATGGAGGCCCTCGTCGTTTGCCGTGTCAGAAATCTGAAAGATAATTTCCCCTTCAAACATTGTAGGCTGGGGAGAGGGTGAAACACAACTGTGTGAGGGAGGGGGGTCGCGTTGTGAATGTACTGCACACCAAGGCACCGTGTAATATCTATAGCTATAATATCTGTAATCTTAGATCAGCAGAGCTGGAAGGGTCCCCCCAAAGGTCATCCAGTCCAGCCCTGTCAAGGAGGCCCGGTGGGGGGATTTGAACTCCCCACCTCTGGCTCTGCAGCCAAAGATCTAAACCCCTGAGCTAGATATGCTGTGCCTTTTGATCCTTTCCAAGGTTTTCCCTCGTCGATCCATCGGAAGGCGCTGTCAGGGTTTGGACCTCGGATATTCTCCTTACGGGTCGGATTCCCTGCCGCTCACCTGTGGCCGTTGTTCCGAATGAAACCCATCTAAGATTCCAGTCCTCATCGTTCAAGTACGATGGTGGAACAAAAGCTCCCCCCAAAAGGCTGGTGCTTCTGTGCTGAGCGCATGACCCCACCCTGGCTAAAATACAGGAGGGCCGCCATATCCACGGGATCGGGACCCGCTGCTTCACTTATCCACGATCTTTAAAATATTAAAAGAAAAATCCCAGAAGGACACCTTTCCTCAATAGGAGGTTGCCTGAAGTGGCCATTAGAGGGAGCCAGAGAGCATGCGATGTAGAGCTAAGATCATGGCGTTTGCGATTATCCGTGTTTTTCAGCATCCGCGAGGGACTTGAAACCGATCCCCCGCGGATCCCCGAGGCCCTGCCGTAGCTTTGATACAGGAGTGTTCCCTCCCGTTCGTGGGGCTTGACCCTCAGATGTGGATCGGAAGGGGGCTCGGAGTCGCCTTTTTCTGCGCAGCCCGATTCAGTGGCCAACCGGACTGAGTCCTGGCCGAGCTGAACCCCGACCCTTTCCCCCTTTGTTCCCGTTGCAGGTGGGTCTTCGCCAGCTGGATATGTCCCTCTTGTGCCAGCTGTGGTCCTTGTACGAGTCCATCCAGGAGTACAAAGGCCTTTTCCAAGACATGTCTTCCTCGCTTCACTCGGAAGGGAGCTTGGCGGCCGAGAACGGCTTTTCGGACGAGGAGGAAGAATTCGAACTCGACCCCCTCAGCCCCGACGGCCCCAAGGAGAGCCCCTTCGGCCCCCGCCTCCGCCTGCTCCAGCCGCAGAACTCCCGCGACCAGTGGCTGCAAGATTCCTTCCACATCACCATCTGAGCCGGCCTCCGGCTGGCATCTCTTCCCTTTGCACGTCGGGACGCGAGGACAAACTCTTTTGAGTTTTGACAGATTTTTTTGTCAATGATTTCACACACACGCACCCCGCTTGGCAGGGAGCATGAGGGTGTAACGGGGGTGCGTCAGTGTTGACGGGATGCGCCTCGGTTTTATAACGCCCTTGAGAAAGAGGGTCCCTTCCGAACCGTACGGATTTGCACTCGGTTCTGGACGAATCCCTAACCTTGGAAGAATTTGCAGGCTTTCCTTCTGCTTTCTCCCCCCCAAGAGAAGCAAAGGGAGAAACGCCGCCGGCTTTTTGTCTTGCAAAGTTTGTACAGTCACCAAACTACTCTGGGGGGAACTGGATTTTTGGGGGCAGAAAGGTGTGGATGTTTGAATGAAGCTGCCCCTTTTGTGTGTGTGTGTGTGTGTGTGTGTGAAAAGCTGCAATTCTGTTGCTCGATGGTCAAAAACATTCAGCTACGGAGACCAGGTTGACCCTCGTTGGTTGACGGTCGAGGAACCTCATCGGGTCGGTCTCCATCTTTCCCCCCGCTTTTCCCTTCCATGCAAAACTTAGGGTAGGAGACGAGAGACCTGCATCTCATCCTACCTCCAAAGGGGTAAAGGATCAGCTTGGGGTGGGACCTTGTGATTCCGAGAAACCCACCACTTGAAGGATTTGGGAATCCATTTGTCTGGGAAAGTAACACATCTTAGCATTTTTTAAAAAAAATTTGCATGCCAAAATACTCTGGTTTTTTGTGCGGAAACGTGTCCAGAAATGGCTGGATAGGGAGACCCGAGGACCCCTCCCCATCCTCTTGGATAGAGCCGGGGGAAATTAATTGCCATTCATGGGGTGAAATGAATTCTAAGGTCCAACTTAGCAAAAAGTCTTGTCCTAGGTTTCTCTTCAGGCCAGCCCCCCCCTCAGCTCAGACCCTTGAGGACTAGCACCTTGCTTTTTCTCTTTTGTAAGCTTTGTATGCACGATGCTCCGGGTTTGATCCTCGGCGCCTGTCCAGAATCCCGGAGAATCGCTCCCTGCTAGAAGAGGTAGGGGAGTCTGCCGATTTGTAGTTTTAAACTCCTAAATCTGCCCGTTTCTACAGATGGGAATGAGTGCGAATCTTGTCTCATTCTGGGGCGGCTCCTTCTGCTTTCCCGAAGGCTGAGCGTACGACCCCTTGCCACCCCGCATCTTGCCCCCCCCACACACACCCCTCCTGCAGGGTGGTGTTGCTGGATAGAAGCTCTGCCGTGCAAATAAGCTGGCGTGCAAGATTTTTTCTGGGCAGAGTTGCATCGGCCGGATTAATTATTAGTGCCTACCTTTAAAAACAAAAAGGCCTCTTTGAAATATGTAACTGTAAATGAGTTTTTAAAAATGTTTATTTTCGAAGGCCCTGAAATTTCAGGGGTTTGGGGGGGGAAGAAGGGGTGGGTCTCACTTCTCCCCTGTCGGCCCCGAATTTTCGAACCTGGGCACAAAGCTTGGAGAACTAATTAATATATTGGTGCTGTGGGGTGTTTTGTGATGGGCCACCTCCACAAGGACACTTGTGAATCCTGGCAATAAAATGTCTCGCCCTCTTAACCCAGGTGTATCCAGCTGCATTTCTTTCCGTCCTGCAAGGATACGGAGGTTTGAGACTCACAGAAATCTTCATCATGGGCAAAAAGGTGCTGTGACACTTGAAACTCTGCATGTTTGTACATCAGAACTGGACAGCAATGTCTGCATAAACCCATCGCTGGTCTCTGGGGAGCTATTCTTGTTATCATATCTTCCTGCAAAAAAAAAAAAAGAGAGAGAGAGGACTCCCTTATCCGCGGGATCAATATCTGCTGATTCACTGATCCACGGTCTGAAAATATTAAAAGAAAAACCTTAATAACCTAGAAACTTCACATTTCTAAAGGTGAAGTTACCAGAACTGGCCACTAGAAGGAGCCAGAAGCCATTCTATGATTGTAGAGCTCTAGCTACTATTATAATTGTGTTGGCTATAATCCGCATTTTTCAGACCTGAGTTCGAATCCCGATTCAGCCATTGAAACAGATCCTTTTCCTGGTATTTAGAGAGAGAGAAAAAAATTGAGAAGGCTGCCAAAGGTCAGCCCTACAAGCGAGTACTCGGTCAGTGGGAGAGCCAGCGAGCCGCGCAGGGCGAGGAAAAGCTGGGAATGGCCCTCCTAAACCCATCTGGCCAGCCCCACCTCAGCAGGAGGGCTAGAAACCTGTGTTTCAATTTTGTTTCTTCAATTAACGAACGCACACTGAAAAACTGGGCCTTGGTAAGTTGGAGCGGGAAGGTCTTGGGTTCGATCTCTAGTGGTCTCCAGTTAGAAGGACCAGCTAATCCCCCCCCCCCGCCCTCAGCTAACAATTCCCATCCGAACTTCTTTCTGAGCTTTTGGTGCACGCTGTTTTCCTTTTCCCTCCTCATCTTCCTTTCCTTTTGTGTCGTGTATTTTTATAAGGATGGTGGTTAGGCAAGAGTCTCTGGAAGCAGGTATTAATCAACCGGTCAACGAGGCAGAAGGCTAAGAAGGACTGATTGCTACAGGGTAATCAATCAATCAGTCAATCAATCAATCAATCAATCAATCAATCAATCAATCAATCAGAGGACTAAACACTGCCTTCCTCCCACAAGGACAAACTCAACTGAATGGGCACCACACACCCCCAAAGCTTCCGATCAACAGCTCTTGCTTAGAAAAGTCACAGATTTAGCGGTTTCGTCTTTCAAAATCTTGGTATGTGGCTTATTTTCGTTTTCGCACTGAATCTAGAACCAAATGACTCACACTTCAAAAGAAATAAATACAGGGAAGAAGCCTATCTGCCTACATCCTGTGATGACTTAGCTAGGAATGAGGCTGGCCTGGAGAATGCACTCTGCACATGGTCAAAGACTGGCTGGTTTGTTATTTTCCTTGGCTTAATCTCTTTATTTCCGAATTTTGCAGACTGCCATTCATTCTAGCGTCTTCTGAGGAGGAAACCAGCTAAAATCAGAGGTATTGTGGAACCAGGTAGAATCATCGGGGTTCATTCAGTTGCTTGCCACCCCATCGGTTTCTTCACTCCATATCCCATCGTCCTCCCCATAAAGCGATGGACAGTATTTTTTAAAAATCAGAATATTGAAAAGTATTATTATTCAAAAATGTGAGGCAGAGCCAAGAACCGACAAAGCCACACAAATGGTTGTGATGATTATTGTAATAGCATCAGGGATCAGAACATACCGTTGAAACACCCGGTGACTTAAGATCCAGTGTTTCTGAAGGCAAGGAACCACCCTGAAAAAGGCCATCCCCTTGTTCTCACAAACACACACCGTTGTTGACAATACAGTGGTGCCTCGCTTAACGATTGCCCCGCTCTACGATAAAATCGCTGTATGATTAGGGAATTAACGTTGTTAAGCGAGGCACCACTGTATTTGGAAGAGGGAGTTGTTTTAAAATTGTGAGGAACACGGAGTATGCATGAGGATCGACATCTCCCTTGGAAACAGCCAAGGCGCGACATCTTTAAAGGGTCTACTTCTGCAAATCCATTTCTGGTGTCCTTTCCTATCCGTTCTGGGGCCTCCGAGCCACGGAAAATCCCTCCGGAGCCACGTGGAGCCTCGTGGCCGCATTTTGCCCGTTGTTTCATGGAACAGCCCGGTTGGTTAGGTGGAGCTGTTCCTCCACGTGGCTGCGAGCCGAGGAGACCTTTAGGGCGTGAAGGATAAAGAAGACTAAAAACTTCCAGATTGTCTTCAAGGGCTGCCCCACGTGCGGCGCTTTGCAGTAGTCCAACCAGGACGCGCTCCCCCAAGCCTCAGCCACCGGGTTTCCTGCACCCGGTGGCGCTTCGGAGGGGCTGGGCAGCTGCCTTGTGCAAAGGTGAACGACAAAGCTACTCTGCACATGCTCAGAGGCACCGTGACTTTTGCAAGCATGCTGTCAGAACGCCTCCCCAAGCAAACCAGCCTTCTGAGCTAAGTCTCTCTCTCTCTCTCTCTCTCTCTCTCTCTCTCTCACACACACACACACACACACACACACACATGCACACAGAGTTTGTTCCTCTTTTTCCTGTTTGCAAGGCGGCCGGAATCTGTCTGGGTTTTAGATCGGCTCAACAATGGGTCTGCCCCGGTTTCCTGCTTCCGACAATTCTTGCCGTGGCCGAGCAACCTCGGACGTCCGCGTCCTCCTTCCCCGTGGGGGTTCCACACGTCCCCGGGCGGCTGCTTTCCTCCGATCCCACGGAAACCCGCAGCTCAGAGGCGAAGGATCCCTTTTCAAGAGTGAGCTAGGCCGACCTCTCAGTGGAACGTCGGCTGAAACTGGGGACGAAGAACTGGTTTCAAGAGTTCTGTGTGGCTACCGAAACTGACACGCAGTTGGTCTTTTTAAAGCATGGACTGCAGAGGTCTAAACGTTTTTGATCCTGCCTGCCAGAAGTCTGACAATTCTTTAAGCTGCACAGTAGAAGCGACAGGATTCGCATAGCTGAATAGCTTCAAGTTCTGCAGAGTAGTTCACCCCCTTTTTCTCATCCACTGGCGCTTACTGTCCCCAGGCTTCTGCGCATGCCTACACCAACGCCAGAGTTTTCTTGGTTGAGTAGGAGCTGCCTGGAGGCCCATGTACGTATTGCAACCTTTTCTGGATCAGATCTCTCTCCCTCCCCCCCAGTTTTTTTGGAACTGGATTGTTCCTTAAGGCGAAATATTGTGAAAGAGCCGCTTTGTGATACTTCTGAGGAAGGCTGCAGAACACGTGGCCGCCCGAGATCTGAGCAGATCAGAAAGAGCCGTCATTTTGCGAGACAGAAACAAAAACAAAAAACCGTCCACAAAAACTTCAAAGGAAATTTTGAAGCCTTGTCTGGAATTTCGCTCGCTGGAGCCGACGTTTAGGCCACAGAGTAATCTTCAAGCCATCTGGGGTTTATTTAGTGAGTTATTCCATTTACTTCTTGAGTTTGTTTATCGCCTAATAACCAAGGTCCTTGGGGGGGGGTTATGTTAAATCTCAGGCATGCTAAAGCTATAAACAATAAGAATTAAAAAATGGTGCTCAATGGAATAAAAGGTTCAATTGCTTACGATTGGACAGACCGAACAGCAAACTGAGACACACGGCTGCTTTCAACAACAGACTTCAGCAAACACTAGAGAGGGAATTAGAGCAGAGGCGGAACCTGGCAGGAGGGAACGATTGGTTAGTGCTGGATAGATTGGCAGTTACCCCAGCCGCACCTTTTTCTGGGCAGCATGCAAGTTTGGACAAAATTCCAACGCAGCGCTTCGGTGGAAGAGGGGGTCACCGCAGTTAAGGCTCTGCCTCTTTCTGCCACGCCTGCCTCGCCGCTTTTTGTAGGAACGCTGCTTTTCGTAGGAAAATACCCGGAAAAAAAAATCTGAATCAAAATTCAAAACTCGGCCGCCTTTCGTCCTGCAAAACTTGAGAGCCCACTCGGACAGCCTGCGTGCAGGGAGAAAAACTCAGCGCATGGACAAGGATTGGGGGGAAAAATTGCATTTTTTCGACATCAGGCTCCCAGAACGGTCCCAAGAAAGCCATTTCCCCAAGCTTTGGCAGGGGCCCCGTGAGTTTTCGGCCCGGCTCTGTGTAAAGGTGGATGTATCTGCTGCCCTTGAAGGGAGGGCACTATCCTCCTCCAGGGAATGGCACCTATCCCACCGGAGCACAGATCTCACGATTCCTTCCAAATGGAGCCACCGTTTTTACTGGTTTCAGGATCAGTCCCTCCCTCCTTGTCGGCCGGGAGTGATAAGTGACTGGACCAAGTCCGAAGGCGGAGTCGCCGCCTCCCCACACCATGGCGCTCGAGGCTTCTTGACCCACTTAAGAGTTTAAAACAAGGGATCTTTTCGACTTCCTTTTGCCCCCCGTGACTATCATCGCCCTGGGAGCGGCCCCCTCCGTTCCGCTGACTCAGCGTGAGCCGGGCTGAGTCACCCAGGAAAAGGATTCTGTTTGCCCCGGGGTGGAGCTTGGGCGAAAACTGTGTTGCAACGTTTTGAATTTCTCAAGAAGTCCGTCTAGCTAAGCTGCACGGCAGGAGTGCAGCGATTCCAATTCCCCAGATGAGCTTCAAATTCTTCAGATTAATTCCATCCCTTTTTTCTCCCCCTCCCTTCATCCACTGGCACTTACAGGCTCCATAACCCACCAGGAATCAGGAGGAGGAGAAAGAACGACAGGTTCCTTGCTTACCGTTGAACAGCTCAAACAGCAAACGGACCAACGTGACTGCTTTCAGCGACAGACTCTAGAGAGGGGAAAAGCTCTCAGCAGAGAGGCGGGTCTCTCTTTGAAATTAGAGGCAGGGAAGGAATGATTGGTTATTGCCGGACAGATTGACAGCCGCCCCAGACTGAGACTGCATTTGGAAAAAAACGCAACTGTATTCTTAACATAACAGACCTCGAAAGCCTTCTTTGCAAAAAAAAAAAAATAATAATAATGGGTGAGACACTCGACTAACAATATCCTTCTAATCATATTCCCAGGTTATAAAGACAAGGCCCGACTTGTCTGTTGTTTTTTTTAAAAAAACTGGTGTGTCAGCCCCTTTGAGAACTTTTCCACAGGGTAGATGATGTCATGAGGATGATTGCCACAGCCATCACCAATCGATATAAAAATAGGTAAGATGACATCTTCCGTAGCATGAGTTTCCATTTATTGGGAAGATGGTGCAAGCTTTTGGCTCACACAGCATTCTTTAAAGTGGAAGCTGAGTGTTTTCACGAAATTAGCCTGGAGTGGCAGATCACAAACAATGATGATTTTTAAAAGATTAATTCCAGTTTCCAACACGCAATATATCCTCTGAACTTTTCAGGGGAACTGTCTAAATGCCACCAACCTGATAAAAAGTATTCACGTTCCTGTTAAAAGAGAGAATAGGCTAAAAGCACCTCATTAAAAATGTTTAGGCTCTACTTTTGGTGACCCTCATGAGGCAGGGAGTTCCATCCATCGCCAGAGACCAAGTCAAATGGAAATAACGCCCCACCCACTTTTCTGGGATTCATGGCAACAGAAGATGCGATCATGAGATTCCAGGGAGCATACTGAAGTCCGCTTAGAGACCACACACACACACAAACACACAATTAAATTCCTCTAGTTGTGCAGCAGAAGTGCAAGGAGGGATTCGCAGAGCGGAATAGCTTAGAGTTCCCCAAAGTATTCCCCCCCCCTTTCCCCCTTTCATCAACTGGCCCTTACAGTCTCAAGAACTCGATCAGAGACGTTTGTAAGTGGAACGATAAAAGGTTTCATTACTTACAATTTAACAGATCAACAGCAAACAGAGAAACATGAACGCTGTGAACAACTAACCTCAACAGACTCCCTGCTTCCAATACATAAAAGAGACTTTCCGCAAGTTTATTTTAAAAAAAAACCTATATATTTTAATTTGTGCAAAAATAACATATATTAATAATAAATTAACACTTTTTTGAGGCTTTAATGTAAAATTGGACAGCCTTTAACATGTCTCAAGATTTTTTGCTGTGCCTTTACGGCCCCTTTGGAAATGTTTGCAATATCTGGCTTTCTAAAATCAAAGTAGTGGCATCCGAATACTTCAGTAAAAGCTATCGTCCTAAAGCTGCAGTATTAATTCCCACATCCACGCATGCCGCACCTAGTCATCTCACGACGGGCAACATGCTTTTCTGATCTACCTTTTGAAATTTAAAGCGTGAAAAGCAGATGCAAAATAGTTTGGACAGAAGACACCGCTGGAAAAAATAATATGTGGAAAAACATATGCATGTTTCAGTGCTGGGTTTGCAGCAACGGGGCAGAACGGTCGGCTGGCAAGGCGTGCGATTTGAAAAATGCCAATAAAACAGGTATACTTTAAAATAAAGGCAGAAAGAATGGCTTTCAAAAAACAGTCCAAACGGAGTTCATAACTGGTAGAAAAAGGAAGTGGATAAAGGAAGCATTTTCAGAGCTGACGTTTGCCTCCCTAAATATAGTGCTCAAAATAAAAAGGACCCTAGTGCGAATTCAGGAACCGGTTGCAAAACAGGATGGCCGTAACAGGATCTGTTGGTTGTACACCAGCTGAAATCCCCCCCCCCCAAATTGTTTGTGGCCGAAGATTCGGGGCAGGCACCGCGGAGTAGAGTCCTGGGCTCCCCGAGGCTGTTTGGACGGTCCCCCCTGTTCTTCCTCGGCCCCCCTTGTTTTCTTGCCACCCCTCCAAAAAAATAAAATAATAATTGCAGGTCCAGGAAATCTCTAGGAGGGGTGATTTCCTTTGCAAACAGATCAGCGGCCTTCTCCTTCTGTTTAACACCTAAAAATTTGGTAATCGTCTTCCCCCCCCCCCCAAAAAAAGCAGAACTAGACTTCAAGCTACTTCTGGTTTCATGGTTTCCCCACTATCACCGCGGCCACGTGTTGTGAATTTTCCCGTGGCCCCGGAAAACAGGCCGCCTTTTCCCGGAGGCCGATCCCTGCAGAAATCTTGGATTTCGGATTTATTATTATTATTATTATTTGCAAAAATAATTCGTTATTTGGTGGCATCTTATTTTAGGACCCATTCTGACCCTCCGGGGAGCCTCAGGGTGGCGGGCGTCCTGTCATTTCGCGGCTAAATTTGGGGTGGCAAGTTTCCATGAGCCGCAGCAGCATCCTCCACCCGGGGATGATGCTGGAATCTGTGACCGGATCGGTTTACAGGGTGTTTTATTTATACCAGGATGAGGAAGAAGGCAGGCATGCGAAGGGGGTGGGGAGGCGTATTTGGGGGGGGGACCCCGGCCAGGACGGCGGAGGAGGTCAAGGCAGGAAGACAACGCGGGGTAGTGGTTAGAGCATTTCAGGATGGGAAGACTCGATTCCGGTTCCTGGGCTGATCGTTCTTCTCCCCCCCCCCCTCAGCCTCGCTCACCTCCCTCGCAGGACGGTTGTGAAGACTTTTTAAAATAAAATCAATATATGCTGGCTGGTGAGAACCCGGGAAAAAAACAAAACAGATCTGGCCTATGGGTACCCACCCCGAGGAAGAATAAAATCATAAACAAAGAATAAGGATGGATTAAGAAGGCATCGTCTTTATTTGTTTTTTTCCCCCCCAAAGTCTGGAATTTCGAGCTCAGGTTTCCGAGTTCTTGCATTTCCGGCGGTTTTCCACAGGAAAATATGGATTATTTATGGGGGTTCATATAAAGACACCTTTGCCAGGTTTCGAAAAGTCAGCTTGTCATAGGAAGTTGGTTATAAACAAAGGCAGGGGGAGGGAATGCCGGGACGAGAAGAGAGGATGATCTTTTTTGGGGGGACTACAGTTCCCAGCATCCCCCGGCCAGCAGAGCCGTCCAAAAATAAACGTCCCCCCAAGCTCTGGATTATTTGCTCCCTCTCCCCCCCCCAAAAAAGAAATCTCACACGCCTGAGGATTTAGGACGAAGTCCGGGAAGTCCTGAGGGGATGATAGATCTTATTTATTGATAATTTTAATTTTATGATTTCATATATTTTTATACTGTTCTGTTTTATTTTGTAAGCCGCCCTGAGCAGACATGGTCTAGAGGGGTGGGGTAAAAATCAAATAAATAAATAAAATAAAATAAATATCCCCTTGAAAAAGGAGCCCAAAAGCCTTGTTGGCATTTTCTTGTTTGTTCTTCCTAACAACCCTGCGAGGTAGGCCAGCCTCAGAGGTTTCCCCCCCCCACCGGAATAAATATACAATATATATATATATATACTGTATTTAATCCTGAGGAGGTGACTCAAGGATGAGGAAGATGGAGGCGGGGGGGGGGTTAGGAAGGGCTTCCTAGGGGCGAGAGGCATTCTGTACATGCTCAGAAGCCCGGCTCTGAGAGAAAGCCCTGTCCTGAGGAGGGAAAAAAAAGCCATTTCTGGATGAGGGGAGCCTCCTGAGGAGGGAAAGGAAGGCCCCCCCCTTTGAACCCTTCCTTCTCAGATAATTTTTTTTGTTTTAAAAAGTAACTTTTCCACTGGGAGAGAAACTTCTGCCTCCTTTCTTTCTCTCCCCCCCCCAATTCCCTCCCGTGCTTTATCAAGCCGCGGCGCTCTGTGCGCGCTCAGAGGCCCCCTCGCCGCCGCCGCCGCCGCCGCCGCCAAGGGGGAGGAAGAAAAGGGCGAGGCGCGCGCGGAGGGGGAGGGAGGAGGCGCGGGAGGAGAACAGCCCTCTCGGCTGTTCCTCCCTCCCTCCCTCCCTCCTCCCCGCCCCGCCCCGCCCGCTCCCCTTCCCTTCCCTTCCCTTCCGCGGGTTCGAGGCTGCGGCGCGGCGCTTCCTCGGGCCGCTCGCGTGGCGGAGAAAAGGCGGCTTCCCGGCTCGTTCTGTGGGGGGGGGGAGAAGAGAGAGGGTCCCGTCGGAGGGATGCGGGCCCGGCGGCGGCGGGGGCGGCGAGGAGGACCAGGACCCCGCTAAGAGCCCCCCCCCACGCACCCCCAGCCAAGCCAAGCCAAGCCATGAGCTCCGTCTGGAAGCGCCTCCAGCGGGTGGGCAAGCGGGCGGCCAAGTTCCACTTCGTGGCCTGTTACCAGGAGCTGGTGGTCGAGGGCACCAAGAAATGGTGAGGCGACGAGATTCCCCCCCACACACGCGGGGGGGGGGAGACGCGGGAGGGGGGGAAGCGGGCGCCTAGTGGTCGGAGCCCCCCCCACATCCCCTCCGCCCCCAGGGTTTGGGGAGGGTGGGGGGGTGTCCCGCCCGGGGAGGGCTTCTTTAGTCCTGAGCCCTTCGGTGAGACGGATGTGGGGGGGGGGGGTTGCCGCTCCTCTTCCTCCTCTTCCTCGGGGACGTCAGCAAAACGGCCCTGGGGGGGGAAGGCTCCTCCGGGCTCGCTCCCGCTTGCTCCGCCCCCCCAGGCCTGCCTCACGGGGCTGTCGTGCACCCAAAGGGAAGGGGGGGACGCCCACCTACTCACTCACTTTGGAGGGTGTGTGAAACGGGGGGGGGGAATATGCATGTAGTTAATAAGGGGTTGTCGCATGGGGGTGTAGGTCCTACTCACCAAGGGTGGCAAAGTGGGTTGTAAGTCCCAACTCATAAAAGGGTGGCAAAGCGGGGTATAAATGTAACAGATCAAGGGTGGTAAAGCGAGGTGTAAGTCTAACTGATCAAGGGTAGTAAAGTGGGGCATAAATGTAACTGATCAGGTGGCAAAGTGGGGTATAAATGTAACTGATCAAGGGTGGTAAAGCGAGGTGTAAGTCTAACTGATCAAGGGTAGTAAAGCGAGGTGTAAGTCTAACAGATCAAGGGTGGCAAAGCGGGGTATAAATGTAACTGATCAAGGGTGGCAAAGCGGGGTATAAATGTAACTGATCAAGGGTGGTAAATCGGGGTATAAATGTAACAGATCAAGGGTGGCAAAGTGGGGTATAAATGTAACTGATCAAGGGTGGCAAAGCGGGGTATAAATGTAACTGATCAAGGGTGGCAAAGTGGGGTATAAATGTAACTGATCAAGGGTGGCAAAGTGGGATATAAATGTAGCAGATCAAGGGTGGCAAAGTGGGGTATAAATGTAACTGATCAAGGGTGGCAAAGTGGGGTATAAATGTAACTGATCAAGGGTGGCAAAGTGGGGTATAAATGTAACAGATCACGAGTGGCAAAGTGGGGTATAAATGTAACTGATCAAGGGTGGTAAAGCGAGGTGTAAGTCTAACTGATCAGGGGTGGCAAAGCGGGGAATGTAACTCACAGGGTGGCAAAGTGGGGTACAAGTCCAACTCATAAAAGGTGGGAAAGTGGGGTATACACCTAACAAAGGGGGGGCCTCTGAACACAGGGCCAAAAGTAATGTTTAGTACATGTTTAGCACATGCTTCTTGGGGCGATCTTCCAGAACGGGCCCCCTCTCCTTCTCTCTGTGTTGGCTGCAATTGTGTGTTCATGGCACCGGGGGGGTGTGTGTGTCCTGTGTGCCTGGCTCTCTTCCTGACGACAACCCTGCGGGGTTGGTCTGCAGGACTTCCATCAAAGTCAAACCAGGGAGTTTTCTGGCCGGGTGGGACCTGGATTTCCCCACCCTCCGTCGCAATCTCTGGCGTCCCATCAGGTGTGTGTGTGTGGGGAGTGATTAATAACCCCCTAGTGCAAATGGGGGCATGGTGGTGGGGGTTTCCTTATAGAAGAGAAGCTTTAATTTGAATTTTGGGCCAAGCCACAGCGCCTCTTGAGTCCAGTGGGAGAGACCCCCCCCCCTGGCCTAAACTCTAGAAGGACGCTGGTCGACAGGGTCGAGATGATGAAAGAATATAGTTTTTAAAAACTTTTCCATCTTCTTATTTTACTCTGCCCTTTGCTGGAGATCACGAGGGCCGGAGCCTTGGGGTTTTATTTTTAGAAGAAGCGCCGCTGATCAGGGCTTTGTTTCCGGAAATTGTTTCGAGCGCAATTTCTTCTGTGGGATCTCCAGGCGGAGGTGGGAGAAGCCCCTTCCTCGGACCCCAGGAAGCCGGCAGCTGTAGGCTGGGTGGACCAATGGTTAGAGTCAACCTCGGGCAGCGTCTCGGGTCGGATCCAGAACTCGGGGCCAAGCTGGTGTTGAACTAAGAGGCTGATTCAGTCCTCTCGGTACAATCTATGGGCCAGCAAGGAAGTTGTGCATTTTTTAGAAAGTGATCACATAGGGGCGGGTCTTGCACACCAGGAAGTGATGAATTGACAGGAGGATATGTTTTTATTTGAAAAAAATAATAATTAGAGGTTGGGGGGGGGAAGAAATAAATTACCGCTTGGTGAGAGAAACAAAGCATGCCGAAACCCACAGCTCTGATGCACTGCGATTTCCCATCTATGGGTTTTATTTATTTCATGCGCTCCAGATACCGCTACGTTCTGAATTCCAGCTAGGTTTGGGTGGACGAAAAGAAGACTCGGAGTTTTAAAAATAACAGTCAAAGAAAATGTCAGCAAAAAGCTTTTGAAAATAAAAATTGCGGATTAAAAACTAATCTTAGATGATTTCCGAGGGGTTTGACGCCCGTTCGAACGGAGAGAAGTCTTGAAACTTTATAGAAAGCAAGGGCGCAAATACAGTATATAGGTTTTCTTTTATTCTTTTTTTTTTCCCCCTACGGGAAATAGTATTCTCGTTTAAATGGTGCCGTTGCTTTTCTGCCCTCCTGCAAGGACGGGACAACAGATTGTCAATTTTAATGCGTTTCGTTTGTTTTAAGATTTTTTTCCCCCCTTGCATTGAGAATTACGTAAGGCAGGTTGGCACCCTTGGGGGGGGGGGACTTTTTAAATTGTGGATCCTGTTTTATTTCCTTTTGCTGATTCTGTTCTTGAACCTGCTCCGAGCACTTTTTGCGGGGAGAGACAAATTTAACAAATGAAACAAACAGAAGGTACACCAGTCTTTATGGTTTTGCCAGTATTAAATGGGAGGGTTTATATTGCAGTAAGGAATAGAGCAGCTCATTCCCATAAAGATTATTTAAAAGTCAACACTGACTCTGCAGAAAAAAAGAGGGGAAACAGTGGGGCTGGGCAGAGCCGATTACCGTATTTTTCACTCCATAAGACGCACCAATTTTTAGGAGAAGAAAACAGGAAAATATAATCTGTTTTTGTCGCCCCATAAGACGCACAGACTTTCCACCCTCCTGTTTTGTGGGGAAAAAGGGTGTCTTATGGTGCGAAAAATATGGTAAATAAGTTCACGTCTCCCGGGAACTAATAAAGACATGCCGAGGCTATCTAGTCTGTCCCAATGGAAGGGTCGGAAACGTCTTCAAGGGCAGCCCCATATAAAGCACCCTGCAGTAGCCAAACCTACTTTACCAAAGGGTGGATTCGTATAGTAAGATTTAAATATCTTTTTTTGCACCAAGAAAGGGGTGGGATTTGATGATCTATATAGGGAAAGCCCCCCCCCAATTCCACAGTTCTGAAATGATGAGGATGATGTGGGAGGTGAGTGCTAATGGGGGGGGGAGATTCGGAAGACGGATTACATAAAGGGGGGGGGGGGGAATGGACCAAGCTGGTAGAGATGCCAGGTGTAAATGCAAAGAAGATCGAGAGAGATCCTACACCTGAATAACAGGTATAGTAAGGAAAGATCTAAAAGTTAGCGGAGGGCTAAATCGGTTTAAAGGATACCCAACGGATGAGACCAGTTGATCTGTAAGAGGAAGGTCGTGACACTGGAAGATGATAGTCCTCTGTAGTGTGGTATTCCCAGCTGCTCTGTGCGGAGGTGAGTGACGGGCAGCGAGTCAGCCAGCAAATAAATAAATAAATAAATTGACTGGCAATAAATAAATTGACTGCCGGGAAGGGTCGGCCCTGGATCAAATCCAGCCAGAAGGCTCTTTAGCACACACACACACACACACAAATTAACCAAAAAAAATTCTGTCCGACTTTGGAAAAACGTCCGGAGAAGAGCAGACGGGCCAGAAAAAAAGCCAGGAAAGATTTTTCTAGGATGTTCATCCGTCAGAGCGTTTCCAGGCTCACGGGCCTGGTTGATTTGCTGACCCTTCCCCGTCTCGAAGTTGTAGGTAGAGCCTGTTTTTGAATAGACTTATTCGAGATTTGCCTTTTTTTCCTTATAGACTAGGACCACCACCACCCCTTATCCGCAGGGGATCAGTGATCGAAGCTCCCCGCGGATGCTGAAAACAGCGGATAATAGCAAACGCGAGCCATAGCATCTTTAATTAGTTTAAATATTTTCAGACCGCAGACAACCGCAGATACCGATCCCCCCCGGATAGGGGGAGTCCCGCTGTAGATAAGCAGAGGCCGACCTGCTTAAGTTCCGAAGTTATGCACTCTGCACATGCTCAGGGAGGCTCTGAGGTTGCGGTGCAGGTTTTGGAGCTGCCAGGCTCTTCATTCAGGGTCTGTGGCTGGCGGGGGCGGGGGAAGCGGGAGCAAATTTGCCGGGCCGGCAACGCCTTACGAGTTGCATTCCTTCCCCTTTCCCCTCCGTCCAGGCGAGGGCCTTATAAGGGCCTCGGGAAAATGATAAATATTTAGTCACGGCAGAACTAAAAATGGAAGAGGGAGGGCAGAATCCCCGAGGTGTGTGGCCGGGGGGGAGGAGGCCGCCGGAATAAAAGCAAGAGGGTGGAAGAGGGGCTGTGAGTTGCTCAGGCAGGGGACCGACGATGTGGGAGTAGACTGTAGTCTCTGTCTTGGCGGGAGGGAGGGGGGCAGAATCCAGGGATCCTGACTCTCCCTAGGGCTTCTGCTCCTGTCCTTTCCATCCCATCTAATCCTCAGCCCCACCCTAGTTCTCATGACTTTGCAGGATCCGGCCTTGGCCATAAAAGCACGTGGGTGGTGGAAGGAGGAGGGCAGAACACCGGCAGGCCTGCAAGCCCTCCGTTTCTTTTTTTAGGGCATTTCAATTTCACTTGTTTATTTATTTTAAATGTCCTGGAGCTTAAACCAGCCTGAGAGTCTTTGCCTTCGGTTGGCTGGGGCTTAGAGGACGGCCTCCAGGGCCGAAGAGGGGACGAGGGTGCGAATTCTGCGCATGTTTAGCAACCTCCTCCCGATCCAGGGCCGTGTCCGACGACAACTCCCGTCGTGACTGGGGAGGATGGGGATTGTAGTCAGACGCAGCCGCAAGGCACCGAGTTAGACCACGCATTTCTGGTTCCTGTTTCGAGTGCTCTGGTTTCCCACGGATCGTGAAACACGAGAGACGTGGAACACAGATTGAGCATTGATTAACCTGAAAATAAATCTCGGATAGGACGGGAGGGGGCCCAGCGCCTTTTCTCAGAGCTTTTAAGTTCTTCCAGGATCTGGCCTCCTGCCTCCTCCATTTCCCCCCCACACCTCTTTGCCCCCCTTGGTTGGGTGTCCGTCCTGGTTTTCTGGCCGAAGGCAAAGCAACATCCACCGCCTAAGCTTCTCAGATGACTCGAAAAATGCCAAGGGTGGGGTATTGAGTTTCTTTACTCAGCCCAGATTAAACCCAGCACCTGCAGTAGACTTATGGGTCCCGGCTCCCCGGGGGGCTAAAATTAGCCTCTTTGGCCACCAGCCGGGAAGAACGAAAGATGCTTTGAGATGCAAGTGGATCCTGATCGAAACCGATCCCAAAACGCCCAGTGGGTAGGAATACCGGGGGGGTTGGTTAACAGAAACCCCCATATATCCCCGTTAGGATCTAAAACCTACTCTGTGTTGTCGGATGAGGTACGTGGACCGTTTTTCTGCAGAAACGTTTGGGCTGCTCTGTTTTTCTGCAGAAAACATTCCGTTTTTAGAAGAAAGAAAGAAAAAAATTAAGAAAGTTCGGACCCAACTACGAAGCCCAACATCCAGACGAGGCGACTGGAATGGACAGATCTGAAAATCCAAATTACTGTAATGGCGGCTTCTTGTCTTTTAGAGATGACACCCATCAGAAAACTGCATCTATTTATACGTGTCTCCCAGCGAAGGTCATGTTGTTAACGCGCGAACATGAGTATGTTAACAGTCGTCAGTTTCATAATTGCTCTCTTTAAAAACATTTTTAATTACTGAAAGGAAAACATAAGCTATTGAGCTGAAATGTTTTCAAAATATCTGCAAATATTGTAATGCAGTTTCCCCCCCCGAGGAAAATTCCAGATTCATTTAAACACACACTTAAGAGCATAATTAAGCTGCTGTTGTCGTGTAGAGTTTCCAGAGAGTAAGTCCTATGGAACTTCATGGGACTTGCTTCTGAGCAGAGGTGTGTATACTATAGGATTACACATTTTTTTAGAGTCACGTTAATTGGGACAAAAAATGCCTTTTACATCTGAAACGTTTCTATGGCATGTTTAGTTTATGAATTCCTGTTGTAGGTGGAAGGAAATGTGGGCTCCTCTGGACGGACTACGGTTCCTATCAGCCCCAGGTTGCATAGCCAGTGGATGATGGGAGTCGTTGTCCAGCAAGACTTGCCCCACTGCTCACCTACGCCAATATTTCAGTGCAGCTTTTGGCTATTAGAGAGTCATAGGGCCCGTAAAATCAGCGCAACGTAATGCCATTAGAAATTGGTACGTGAAATACAAATTGGAATTAAATGTGCTATCTTTGCGCTATGGTTCCCAGCCTCGGGACTACAACTCCCATAAATCCTGGCCTGTGAGGTGTAGGAGGTAAACCTGCCATCCACCTCAAGGCCAGGAAATTTACAGATGAAACTTTCCATGCTCAGTTTCACTCAGTTTTGTTTTTTTTCTCCTGCCAAGTTTAGACCGTCTGTTTTTCGCTTCAGGCTGGGTTTTCTGCTGCCCCGAATTTTGTACGTGCTTTAATGTGCCTCTTCAGATGCCTGCATTTTGGGGTGTATTTCTCGCCCCCCCCACCCAGTTCCTGCATCTTCCTCTGTTTTTTTTGCTTTGCTTTATTTTGTCATTTGCAAATCAGATCACAACCCTTGTGATCCATTTCGGTGTCGCTCTCTAACTGCATTCTGGTTTGCCTCCAGATTTGGGAAGTGCGAATTTGCTTTGCAAAGGGAAACGAACAGATTTCGGCCACATCCCCTGACCGAAAGCTTGTGGGTGGTAGTTTTGGCTTACGATGTTTTTTTCCCCCTGTGTTTTGGTGAATTTCCGGAGAGAATGAGCCAAGGGGTCAGGTTGCCCCCTCTGCATTAATATTTGCCGGATTTCACCCACTGACAGTTTGGCCCGCAAATTCGTTTTCTTCCTCGCCCCAATGGCCAAATCCGAGAAGAATCTAGAACCCGTTCCGTTTTACATCTATAGCAATTAGTGCGAACGCTGTGCTGGTCTTTATGTACCTGTTATATCAGTGATGGTGGACTGAGCGCTCATAGAATCAAAGCCTTGGACTTTTCTTTTTGCTGTACCAGGAACTACGACACCCATCTGCCACTCCTCTTTTCACTTTGTGCTTAGCTGCAGACCTCGCGGTATCAGAGAGAAGCAGATTTTCTTAGGAACTTTGTATGACAGCACGCTTTCCCTGCTGTCATGTGTAGAGCATTTGAGGATGGTTTGAAAGGGGCAGCTAAGAGCCATTAAGTGTACAAAAGACCCGCTCCATGTTGATTTATACGGTCCAATCCAGCTGCCTGCATTTCTGGACTCTGCATATGAGTCTTATCATGATCAGTACCCAGACTTCTTTAGCTTTACAAAGATGTTTCAGAATGGCCATTTAAAAAAAAAAAACACACACACACCCTGCACATTCCTCTACTTTTTTATCCTTCCACCTCTGGAGGCTTTAAGCTGTTTCACTGGACAGCTTTCACTTTACAAAGCAAACATGCATGGTTAAACTAATTTTCTCTTCCTTCCTTCCTTCCTTCCTTCCTTCCTTCCTTCCTTCCTTCCTTCCTTCCTTCCTGCCTGCCTGCCTGCCTGCCTGCCTGCCTGCCTGCCTGCCTACCTGCCTGCCTGCCTACCTGCCTACCTGCCTAGATTTACACGCCACCCTATTAATGCAAATCACTAATTTGTCGCACAGGTAGAACACACAGATTTAATCAGGCAGAAGGATGCCGTAGGCTTTCTGGACGCCCGCCTGTCCAGAAATCTTCAGGAGGACAATCCCCGGGGCTGGAGGGGTGGCGGAGGCGGCCTTTGGTTCCCCTTCTGCGATTCCCGGAGGCGGCACCTGGCAGCCCGTTTCCCCGGCAGAATGATGGGCCAGGTAGTCCTTCGGTTGGATCCGACAGGACTCCTCTCAGGCTCGCACGCCGTTCCCCTGTGAGCGTGCAGGGCGGCGCACGTGGGAGCCCGCATAACCCCCATCCTTGATGCCCACCTGTCTTCCATTCGTGCCCAGATCCAATCCAGACCCGCAGGAATGGACCCCCTTGGTTGACCTCATGGAGGAAGCCGTGGGCCTCGGTTTGCATGTCCTGAGCGGGGCGGTTCGTAACCGAACCTTTGGGCGACCACTCGTTTATAGGGTCACCGTAAGCGCGGTTTTGATCCTGTGCTCCGCGTTCGGTAGAGGGGGGGAAACAGTCGGGTTTTTGGCTGCTGATAGCCAAGGACTTTTTAGGATTTTCTCCCTGTTGGTCCAATGCAGGGGATGGGGGGCAAAGGGGGTTCGTGGAGGGGGTCTGTTTTTTCCCGACACACACACACACACACACACACATGTGTGCACAGCTGCCTGGGGGGGGAGAGGCCTTGGCCCTGCTCCGAGGAAGCTCCGAGCCGCACCCAAACCCTACACCACCATCACCCCCCCGGACTCACGGAGAAGGAGTTCATTTTGGTGCACCCTGGCCCCACAACGTCTCGGTTTTAAAAGCCTTCTCAGGAAAGAAAATGGGGAAATAATCCCCGGGCGCCTTCCGAACCCGCCCGCCTCCTGCTTCTGCCCACAGCCCTCGGTTTTGATCACAGGGGAAGAAAGAAAAAAGAAAAACAAGAACTGAAAAAAGAAAAAAAAAGAGCCAGGATCGCGGTGTCTCCTTTTTTTACGAGCCACGGCGCAGCCACGTGAGAGGGGCCGCCGCGGGTACCCCTTCTGGTTGCCAGGATTGCAAAAGGAGACATTGTACAGCCGGAGGAGGCTTAAAAAAAAAAAACACCCTTGGAAACTCAAAAAGATTAGGCAGCAGCCTGTTAAATAACAATTTATAGCAGACCCTTGCAAGTTTCGTTCTGAGGTGGCCGGATCGCCTTACGACCAAATAGGAGGCTTGAAGAACTGTACTTGGGCCCCTACAAAAGCTTATAAAGAATAAAAGCAGTTTGTCTTACAGGTGCGACATTACCACTTCATGGACACCCTTATCCGCGGGATCAGTATCCACTGATTCACTTATCTGCTGGCTGAAAATATTAAAGAAAAAAAACCCAAAATTACCTATTTACCTGTATGTCTAGGGTGTATTTACTAGGAGTGGTCACTAGAGGGAGACAGAGACCATGCAGTGTGTCGTGTTCGCTATTTCCACATTTTTCAGCATCCACGTGGAACGGATTCCCTGCATATACCATGGTCCTACTGCACTTCTGGATGCCGTAACCCTCCAAATTCTAGTTGCCGAGGAAGACGGTCAGAATAGCTTAGTGAAGTACATTGCACTAGAGTAAGCCTATTGAATTAACAGGGATGTCTCGACCCGACTCCTCATGGGTTCCAATGGGTCTCCTCTAAATGCAGTTTGCTTTAGCCACTCTGGGCGGTTCATAAGAAAGTAAGACAAGAATCAACCATTGTAAAGAAATGACATTAAATCATATCAACGTGGGGATCGAATAGGATAAAGTCAAGGGTTCTCACGTTAACCTGGATTTTGTTACTGTGGTTGATCTAAGAGGACAGGTAGAAAAAGTGGGGCTTAAAAAGCTCGTGACCCTGGATTGTGCCCAGTGGCAGCTGGGTTGGCTGGGACCTGGGGATCTTTGATACAGGAGTACCTCGCTTGACGAATATGTGTTCTCCGGGATGTTTCGTAATGCGGAAAATTCGTAAACCGAAACGCGGTTTGCCGTAGGAACGGGGGTGGCGCCAGAAACCTCCCAAGGCATCTTGGGGAAACTTCCTTCGTAAACCAAAGAAACAACAAAACAAAAACGGACACCACCACCCCGTAAACCAAGTTTCAATAGATTTCTGTTCGTAAACCGAAAATCACGTTAATCGAAGCGTTCATAAACAGAGGTGCTACTGTAGATCACGGCATCTTGTCTGTGTGGAGACAGGGAGAAGTTTCCCTGGCTTGTCTCCTAGCATTTTTTACCTGCTCCCGTCTGGCAGAAATGTTTAGGTACGAAAATGCAGGCGGCCGGTAGACGGTTTTGTGGGCTACTAAATTTTCTGGGTTCAAAGGTGTGGGGTTTTTTTTGTTGTTGCTGTTTTTGAGTGTGTGAGTTCTTCTCTTTGAGCGCTTTCCTCTTCCTGACGGCAGGCAGCCGGACAAGCTGATCGTGGTCTGGACCAGGAGGAACCGGCGCATCTGCTCAAAGGTACGTCTGTTTCTCACCTGGCCGCCCCTTCGGACAGGTGAGAGCCATTTAATTCTACCCATTGTTCCTTGGAGGTTCCTTCGTTGGGAACTACATGCTAACAGTTGGCAGGGGTCGGATCCAGAGCGGTCCTTTCTCCCTTTTCTGCAGGGGTGGGAACTTGAGCCACGAGACACAAGACTTGCTTCCAAAGGGTCAGATTCGGACCCAGAGAGTGGCCGGCCTCTCTGCTCCCCCCTCCGTCTGCTCGCTTCTTTCTCTCTCTGTTTCTCCGACTCTGCCCCCCACGTCTCTCCTTCCTTTTCCCCTCCTTCCTCGAATCCTGAACTGGAGCCGACGCGACTCGGCCGAGGTCTGTCGTCTGCAGCCCGGCCGCTCTTAAAACGTGGGATTTGGTCTTCGGACAAGACGTGGCATGTTTGAAGATCCTGTTTGGTGTGTCGATTTGGTTTTTTTTTTTTTTAACATCCCCCCCTTTTTTTCCTCTCTCTTTCTTTCATCTTTGCAGGCCCACAGCTGGCAACCAGGGATCAAAAATCCGTACCGGGGAACCGTGGTATGGATGGTTCCCGAGAACGTGGACATCATGGTGACCCTCTACCGGGTAGGGCAGGCGTGGGTGGGTTCCAGCCCGGTCAGAATCATTTTTTTGCGAGCCATCGGCTGTGCATGTGACACACATACACACATGCATATACAACCACACACACGAGCAGAATTCACACACCAAGCTAATGGAAGAGGCCTCCTCTCTCAGCTTTCCTAGGGCAGCTGAGTCCACCCGGCCTACAGCTCTTGCCACGGCCCGCTAATTAAATAATATACAGTTTTATAATTCCATTTCTCTGTTGTCACCTTGTCTATTATCTATATCCTCGTGGGGATGTCGTATAAATATATAGGCCACATTTTTGCACTCCAGTGTCTTCAGAAGTGGACTTTGATACCTGCAAAAGCTCGCACAGAAATAAAACGGCTGGTCTTTAAAGTGCGACACTATTTTGTTCTCCTCCTGGTTATTATTATTTTTTCGTTCTTTCTTTCTCCAACTTGAGAATCGAAACCTTAGCATCTTTTGGCGAGCCTAGCAAAGACCCTCTTCCGCCTGGCGAGCGTCTGCCGGTCAAAATAGACACGACTAGCCTGGGTAGTCAGATAGACTGCCCTGGTACAGTGGTGCCTCGCTTAACGAGTGCACCGTAGAACAACAAAATCGCATAGCGAAGAGGTTTTAGCGATCGCAAATGCGATCGCATACCAATGGCCCCTATGGGCAAAACTCGCTTTGCAATGATCGGTAAGCGTTTCGCTTACCGATTTCGCAAAGCGATGCCCGACGATCAGCTGTTCGGTGGTTCCAAAATGGCCGCCGGAAGCCCTGAAATGGCCGCACGCAGCGTTTTCGCGCCCTCCCCTCGCTTACCGAGGGCGCGAAAATGGTTGCCGGCTATGGGACAACTTCGCTGAACGGTGAGTTTTGGAGCCTATTGGAACGCATTAAACTAAATTTAATGCGTTCCAATGGCTTTCCCCGTTCTGTTCAGCGATGTTTCGCCATAGCGAAGGTTAATCCGGAACGGATTAACCTCGCTATGCGAGGCACCACTGTATAAGGTGGCTCGTCTGCGTTCGACAGCCGCGCTTTGATCCAAACGGGGGTTCGTACCTGAGCCGTTTGTAGGTTTGAGGGCTGGCCTCTCCCGGTGACCCACATCTTATTTCTCTCTCTCCAGGACCCCCACGTGGAAGAATACGAAGACAAGGAGTGGACCTTTGTGATCGAAAATGTACGTGGGTGGAAAGAGCTGCCTTCCGGGGGGGAGCGGGGTGGAGAATTGTGGTGGGCCTAAGCAACCCAGGATTTCGGACTTTCCTCTTTAAGAACCTGGAGCCAACGCTCCAGAGGTTGAAGGCGAAGGAGCCCGGAATATCCCAAATGCCCGAGATTCACCCCACCCGGACCTAAATATCAGGGCGTGCGTTCCTAGAAATTCCCCAGTCCTGCTGCAGACTTATCTCGGCCAGCTTTTGCAAAACATCCACGCCCAGATGATCTAAGAAGTGGCCAGTTTCACTCTGGAAGCAAGAAAAAAATATATATATTAAATTTTACTTATCCACAACTTGGAATTTCTACCTGGGTGCCTCGGCCGGTCTTAGCCCCCAAAGAGAAGTATAAAAAAGCAGAAACAAGAGAGTCGTTTCCAGAATCCCCAAGTCAAGGGTGGGTGAAGTTCCATGGAAATATGAAAAACAGGAGGAGGAGAAATAGATCAGAGGTTGTTCTGATCTGCGCTGTCACCTCCAATGTTAAAGTAATGCCCATTGCTTTGTGGTGAAAAACACCAGTTCCTGTTGGGTTCAGAGCAGAGGCGCACAGAGACATGGCCATCTCGGCATCAGAAGAGTTGAGAAATTACATGTGGCAGACACACCAGGCAAAAGATCTCGACCGAGGAAAACTGCTAACTGAGCAGTAGTAGGATGATGTCCTGGGACCCGGGGCAGCACCGCTCAGTTATAGATAGCTCCAGCCTGTCCTTATATTCCTTTAAAAAAAATCCAGACTTCCTGGGCTCTACGTAAAGGTTTGTCCGAGCATATTATGTTGTTTACTTTAATCACAAACGAAGCAGGAAGAAAACGAAGGTCAAACTACCTTGGCGAATAAAGCCATAAAGGAGAGTTTACGGTCCCCAGGGACTGGTTTTAATTGTCTGGCGCAATAGCTGGCGAAAATAAGCGGCAAACGCTTCCTTGATAAGGAAGGCTGTGTTTTATCTCGAGGACCCAGGAGATTGGGTGAGGCAGCCGGGGCCCCACGGAGTGGGAGTGGACGATGGGATAGATAATCCTGGCCTCTGGGACGCGGTGTGGCGTCACCCGAGGAACATTGGGCTTGCGAGTCCAGAGTTCGAGTCTCCGCTGAGGAAATTGAGTGACTCGGGGCCGGGCCGGCATGTCCGGCTTGCTCTACCTCGGAGGGTCGTTGTGAAGTTAAAATAGCGAGAGGAGGGCCATGTGTGGTCCCCGCACTTGTTGAAGGAACGGCAGAATAGAGATTTAGCAAAGGCATAGATTGAATGCACAGGGATTTGGTTTATATCCCCTGCAGTGGTCTTTCTTTAAATTATTATTATTATTTTGGGCTGACTCTCTCCCGTTTGCACGCACGCACGCACGCCACCCCTGCAGGAATCCAAAGGCCACCGGAAGGTCCTGGCCTCGGCCGACGTCAACCTCAAGCGCTTCGCCAGCCCCACGCCGACCCAGGTGGACCTCAACCTGAAACTCAAGCCGCGCTCGGTGAAGGTGGTGGCGGCCACGCTCCAGTTGACGCTCTCCTGCGTCTTCCTGCGCGAGGGGAAAGCCACGTGAGTGCGTGCCCTGGGTGCGAGATACTGTGAGAGGACACCCCCCCCCCCCGTTCGGGATGTAAATCTTGGCCCCTTGGGGAAAAGGTCCGGTCTACTGTTGGCGACGATCGATTCATTTTTTGGGGGCGGTGGGTGTCGTCAAGCAACAGGATGCCCGATTTCAGCTGAAAGTTAGGAAAAGCGTTTCAAATATTAGAGCCAGGAGCCCATGACTTCGGTAGATGACGAGCGCTCCAACGTTGGAGGCATTCCAGAGAAAATCGGACCACCGTCTGTCAGCTCTGCCTTGTTTTGGGTTCTTGGATAATTGAATCAGTGGATACTGATCCTGCGGATATGGGGGCCCTACTGGATAACTATAATTTTAAAGTTAATTTTATAGTTATTGAAGCTGTATCATTTACATCCACCCTCTTTTTGTTAATTTATTATTATTATTATTATTATTATTATTATTATTATTATTATTATTATTATTATTATTATTATTATTATTATTATTATTATTATTGTCTTCCTAGGGACGAAGACATGCAGAGTCTGGCAAGCTTAATGAGTGTCAAGCCTTCCGACATTGGCAACCTGGACGACTTCGCAGAGAGCGATGAGGACCTGGCCGAGGACGCCCCAAAACAGAGCCGGCGAGAAGATGGCGTGGGGCAGGAGGAGAGGCCTCCCAAAAGTGAGGGGGTGGACATCCTTCCTTCCCAGAGACATCACGACCCTACAGATACCTGCCCCCTGAGCAGTAAATATTTAAAATCACATTAGAACCCCCTTATCCGCGGGATCAGTATCCACTGATTCACTTATCCCTGGTCTGAAAATAGGTTAAAGAGAGAGAGAGAGAGATTTCTAATTATGAAGTCACCAGAACTGGTCACTAGAGGGAGCCAGAGAGCATGCTATGTACAGTATTTTTCCGTGTATAAGACTATACTTTAGTCTAAAAATTTTAGACTAAAAATTGAGGGTCATCTTATACACGGAAGTAAGCTGAGGAGAGAACAAAAACAAGTGGAGGGGAAAGCAGGGATGAAAGCTATCCTGCAGCGCTTAGATCCCTTCCCCTCCCCCCGCTAAGCCCCACTTAGATTTCCTAATTTCAGATTAGAAAAGTGGGGGGGGGCGTCTTATACATGGAAAAATACAGTATACAGCCTTCACTAGGGGAATATACTTCCACTGTATTACCAGAACTGGCCATGAGAGGGAGCCAGCGAGCATGCTGCGGATTGCATTCGCTGTCTAAACAGAGTTTGCTGTAATCCGCGTTTTTCAGCACCCGCGGGAGGGCTTGGAACCAATCCCCTGTGGATTTAGGAGGCCCTACTAGATAATAAAAAGTCACATGGATGAGTAACTTTCTGGGAGCAGAACGTCTCAGAGTTTGGTAAGAGAAGCGTTAAACGTTGTCACGTCGTCAGGGTCGAACCGAACCAAAAGATCCTCCTGTCCAACCATTTCAGCGGAGTGAAAAGAGAGAGAGGGAAAATGACTAGGAAGCAGAGAAGGCGGGGCTCTCTCTTGGAATCTGGGAGGCAGGGAAGGAACCATTGGTTCCTGCTGGCTTGATTGACAGCCCAGGAAGGGTCCCTCCCAGCCGGACCTGCTAAAGGCAGCACGCGAGGTTGCAATAACTCCCCACGCAAAGATCCTTCCACACGGGCTTCGTCCTTCCTGTTCTCTCGCTGGGAGCACCATTAACAATGCATGTGTTTTCAAACCATCATCTGTGCTGGCTCTTTCCAGCATCCTCTCTTCCCCCCCCCCCTTCCCCATATTGACCTGCCTTCACCCCTTCGCTTCTCTCCCGGAGTCACGCTTCCCCCCATTTTCTCTCTCCCTCTTTGTCTCGTCCGTTCAGGGCCCCTCAAAAATGTACTGACAGACTATTTTCCAGGTGAGCTCCGTTCCCAGGTAAAGTGGGGTGTGTGTGTGTGTGTGCGGGCTTGAAGTTTGTGATTTTTGCTAACAGGCGCTAACCAGCATTTTCAACGCCAGTGGGGCAGCATCCTCAGCCCCCTGCCTCCCCCCCGTGTCTTTCCAGGCCTGCGGTAGGCGTTTTGTAATGCTTCTCTTTCCCACGATCCCCTCTCGCTTGGGTTGCTGCTCCTTCCAGGGGCGGAGATGGACTACAGGTCCCATAATCCCCCTCCGTACACAGCCACTCCAAGCTAGCAGGGGGATTTGGGGTGGGTGGGTGAGGGGGTGTTGTAGTGTCCAGAAGAAGAAACACTTCATTTTAATTTATTTATTCTAACACTCAACGGTGGAACTCCCTGCCACCAGACACAGCTGAGGATTGCAGGGGGCAGGCCATTTTAAGGGAGAAGGGACCAGCAGCGGTGTGTCCGTATGCGTGAACTCATGGTCGGTGTTTTTTTTGTTGGGGACTTTCAGATTTCTAGTTAAATCCCTCCGGATCTATAGCAGAAGTGCTGGAATTCACGGAGCAGAATTAACATCAAGTTCCCGATAGTCAACCCCTTTTTTCTCCCTCATCAACTGGCACTTACAGTTTCAATAACTCACTCCGAGACATGAGTAGTAAGTAAAATAAAAGGTTTCATTTACTTACAGTTGAACAGATGAAAGCAAACAGACAAACGCGTCTGACTTCAATAACAAGCCGCAATAAACTCACTGACCGCAACAGTTTTTGGCCACAGGAGGGAGAAGAGGAAGAGGACATAGTGTTGCTAACTCATGTCCTCCAACAACTGGCCACGAGAGGGATCCTCTTCCTGACACTGGAGATAATTTTAGAACCATCATTAGTAGCCATTAATACATAGCACTGTTTAATAGCATGACTTTAATTCGACAGCATTTTATAGCTCAGTTCTGCCCCTGTGTCTGGTGGCAGGGAGTTCCACCGTTAAGGGGTGTGTGATGAAGTGCGACTTTTTGGTCTGTCCTGAATCTAATCCTTCCTGCCCCAAGCATTCAGCTTCCTTAGATGCCCCCCCCCCCAATATTGCGCTGTTGTATTAAACCTCCTCTCCTCTTCCCCCTTTTTTGGACTTTTTAATCTTTCCTTCTTTTCTCCTGCCTCTCCTCGTGCAGACCCGTCACGAGATCTGAACACTCTGGCCGAGGAAGAAGAGGACACGTCCTCCCAGAGTGCCGGCAAAGCTGCTTCGGTCGCCGCTCCTCCCCCTGGGACGTCCCAAAAGGAAGGTAAATGCACGGCAAAAAGTGGGTTTGGATTTGGTGGCCAGCGATCATCAAATAATATATTTGCGTATGTTGTGCAATACAGGAGGTCTCTCGTATCTGTGGGATCGGTATCCACAAGTTCATTTATCCATGGTCTGTAAACATTAAAAATTTGACATGAAAAAAACCCAGAAAATACATATTTCAATGATGTAATTCCCAGAACAGGCCGCTAGAGGGAGCCAGAGACCATGCTATGTAGGAGGTTCTCTATTATCCGCAGGTTTCAGCCATCCATGTAGAACAGCGGTCCCCAACTCATTGATGTAGGAGACTTCTCTGACCATCGGCAGCTCTCCGGGACTTCGGGCGTTGTGTAATGTGTAGCCTCTAGTAATGTAGGCTAAGAGAACCATATCTCCTTGCTTTGAGTTCAGTAGAAATAAGGCAGTCTACAGGCCAATCATCATCATCATCTTGGATGGATGGATGGATTGAATCGCCCGCCTTTCTTCAAGCAAGGTGGCTTACGTACAGTTTTGATTAGTTACAAGTAGTTACTTCTCTTTAGTTACTTGTAATTAGTTATGTTCTTTGTTATTAATAAACAGCCGGGCTTTGTTGTCTTTCTCCCCCCCCCTCCGCAGCCGTCCTCGAAGCCCCCAGGGGAGCGGACGGCGCCAGCGATGGCAGGAGGCAGGACCTCAGGGGCGCCCCTCATCCCACGCCCCTCGCCGACTCCGTAGCCGCCCCCCATGCAGTAAGTGGTGCCGAGCGCACTGGGAGTGTGGGGTTCACAGGGGCGACCGGTGGACGGCCGGGAGGACGGACTGGCATCTCAGGAGGGCTGGGCACCCGGGACGGCACCGCGACGGGAGCTTCGTTGGCGTTGGCACGGGCTGGGGCCGAAGAGGAGGAGGAAGGCGACGCGGAGGTGAGGTGAGTACCGCGTCCGCTGGGGAAGGACCGGGGATGAAGCGGACAAGACAGGGCAGAGGAGGGGGTATACCAGGGCCAAATTGGAGGGGGTCCCCCCCCCATCCTGCTTCACCCATCCGTAGCACTTCACAAGAAGGCAGGGTTCTCCAGAAAAGAGCCTCCTGCTGGCAGAGGCAGCAGGAAAAGAGGAAGACCCCCCCATACGGGATGGGCAGACTCCCTAAAAGAAGCCACGACACTTGAGTTTAGAAGAGCTGAGCAGGGCTTTTAAGGGCTGGACCTTTTGAAGACAACTTCACGGCACATAACAACACAACAGCACTTTGTTGAAACGATGATCAAGCCAACAGATAGCGAAGGTCATCCTGGGGGTCCCTTCCCTCTATCCCCAGAGCCAAAATGCAGGGAGAGGAGAGTCCTGGTTACTCTCTCGACCTCTGGTTTTCATTATCCCAGCGATGGCTCTATTTTAATTTATTTATCCATGTGTCGCCCCCTTTTAAGGCTGTCTTACGCCCCCACGGTTGGGACTCCAGGCAGCCCACACAGATCCTTAAAAAAAGGACAGTGCTTTTTAATGCCAACCTCTGGAGGAAAAAAGCCTTTTAAAAATATATATATTCGACACAAAAATAGGAAAAGCATGGTTCAAATTGAAATTAAGAAATAGAAAAGGGTTTTAAAAGCACGGTGGGAATGAATAATACGCTGGCAGCAAACCTAGGGGAAACCGGCTATGTTAAAATGACGTGTCAAAGGCTCAGAGCCCACTAGAATTTAAAAAAAGGTTTTAATAGTAGCATACAGGTGATGGAAATCCCCCCCCTTCCCATGTTCAAGCCAGATAGACTATGACGGTAGGGTGATGTTCTACCTCCCGCTTTAGCAGGAGTCCTGACTTATTGCCTATCGCCTCCTGGGGCTGCTGGAAAAAATTCTGGTTTTTAATGTAGGCAGCCCATGCCAGTGGGTCTCTGGGGTTTGAGCCAGGGGGGTCGGTCAAGGTGGATTCTGAAGGGAAGGTCCTTTTAACGGGATGTTCCCCATACCTGGACCCCTTGATGCATCTGGGAAGGAGGAGTCGGGCAAAGAGGGTCACCACGGCTGGTGTTCCTTGGTGGCTGGTCCTTGGTGGCCCATGGCCTCCATGCTTCCTTAGGGGGTCATGAACACTTCATCCTCTGTGGGTCTTATTTTTAAATCTATTGGAGACGGTTGTGTTTCGGCACCTTGTCGGAATCCGTTCTCTTCACAGTCTCTCTCTCTGTGGCGGCGTGGGGAGATTCTTTCCAGAGATGGGTCCACGTTACGTGGCGTGGGGGCAACCCCGTGGATGCCCCTCGCTCAATGTGGGCCTCTCCTCGAGGGGGTCTCTCCAAATGGCCGCTGGAGAGGGTAGCCCTGTTTATTCCGGCTCGGGGAAAAATAATAATAATCAGGCACGTCCAGGGCATCAGCGCTGGCGTAGTTATACCTCCAAAAAATTTAATTATTCATTTTTTTCTACCGCCCACCTGGCCGAAGGCCACTCTGGGCGGTTTGCCACAAATATATACATATATAACCAGCGTCATCCGGGTCGCCCTCTGCTCAACTTGTTCCGGTGTGTCAGCCTCTTTCTTAAAATGTGGGGTGTCCAGAATTTGGACCCAGGGCTGTCGGTGAGGCCGAAGTAGAACGAGGACTTCACAGGACTCGGAGACTATCCTTCTGTTAATGCGGCCTAAAACGGCATCGGCCTTTTTTTTTTGCAAATTTTACGTCTTGCTCTTTTGATGACATTCCTCCTCCTTCAGGGAGCTTTCCTCCCCTGCGTTGTCACTCATGTCTCTCTTCCCCGACTTTATCCTTAAAACGACCCTCTGAGGCTGGCCAGGCTGAGAGAGTTTGACTGCCCCCAAATCTGACCGAATGAGGTTCACATCCCAATGAGAATTTGAACTCGGCTCATTTGGCTTCTTGGCTGTTTTGGCGCTCAGTCGCTGCCGCCCGGTGCCGAAATAGACCCCAGGGCTCTCGGTTGGGGTGAGGGAGGGAGATGGTCCCCTCTGGGGCTCGGTCTTCAGGATGTTATTTTTCCACCCTTTATTTCTTGCTTGCAGGCCGACTGAGATCTGGAAACCAAGAGAGGAGCCGCCTGTGTCTGTGCCACGGAGGAAAAAGAGTCCCCTCAAGTCGCCGGCCCCGGAAGGATCGCTCCTGACTTCGTCCTCGCCGGAAGCCCCTCCGGCGCCCAAACGTCGGCTGGAGAAGTTGCCCTCGGCCCCCAGGCCCCCGAGCCCTGTGTTGGAGACGGCCGTCCCTCTTGGGGACAGCTCAGACCACCTCAACATCGCGTCCGTGGCCCCAGAGAGCCCGCCCAAGGAAAGCTTAGGGGCCCCAAGTCTGGGCGAATCGGCCCCCTCTCCCTCTCGGCCCCGCGGCCCGGTGGTGGCGTGTTTCATTGAAGACCCGACCCTCGCTCAACATGACCCCGTTTTTGTCGCCCGTGAAGTGGGTCCCCGGGGGTCGCCTTGTGACGCGGCATTCTTGGTCTTGTCCCCTGTTTTGGGACCGTCTCCCGTGGCACAGGCTTTTGGAGAGGCCACGGCTGGCGGCCTCCAGAGCGGAGAGGAAGCCCCTTTAAACGTGGCTTCTCCGGGACTGGAAAGGGGTCACATCACGGTGAAAGCAGAGGAGAGCGGTTTCGCAGGAGGTGGCGAACAGGCGGCACAGCCTTCTGGAGTTGGCTGGCTCGCTCTAGGATGCCCAGTTGACCCTCCAAGGGGTGGCGCGGAAGCGAAGCAGGGTGCCACCGAAGGCGGTGAAGCGGGACGTTCAGAGGGAGACGTGTCCTGGCTGGAATCAGACCAGAAGCCCCCGTTTGGGGCCGAAGCCCGGGGAGCTGCTTTTGGAGAGGGCCCCCCTTTCTCGCTTTCTCCAGAAGCCCTTCCTGAACTGGAGGATCGTGGCCTGGGGGATGAGGCCGATGGGGAGCGATCCCAATTTGAGCGGCCCCAAACCCCCACCCCACCCACCCATGTTTTCAGGGACGAGCCACCACCGGAGAAATTACCCAGGGCAGAAGAGGACCGGACGGACAGTCGGGATGAAGGCAACCGCCTTCCGCTGTCATCCGAGCCAGAGGTCAGGGAAAAGGGGGCAGAGATGGTCCCGGTGGAGATGCCCGCGGCTGCCCCACCCAGCCCGGAGAGATGTAGGGAAACCGAGAACGTCACAGGGGCTGCTGAAAGTGGTCCTCCGAGCCCGTTAGAAGCGCCCGCCACGCTTTCCGAGTCAGCACGGGAGAGAGAACGGGCAAGCGATGGAGAGGGTGTGGATGAGAAGGGAGTGCCCAGAGAGGGTGCCCACGACGTGGCAGGAGAGGAGCCGCCGGGCGCGGAAGAGGCCACCCCAGGGGAGGAAGGACGAGAAAGCACCCAGGAAGCAGACGGAAAAAGCTTTCTCGGAGGCGTCTCGGAGGCCGGGGCCGTAAAGGCGTCCGAGAGAGAGGAGGACAGGGGCCCTGAGGATCTGGGCCCAGCCTTGGCGGAGGTGCCCCTCGAAGGGGCACAGACTGGGAAGGAGCAACCCGAAAGCCGAGACGCCCCCGCAGGACCAGCAGAGGCGCCTGGCACAGGTTTACCGCCAGGGAACGAGCTGGCGGTGGCCTCGGCTGGAATCTCTCACCCCCCAAGCCCTCCCTCGTCTCGAGGATCTGCGCCCCCCTTGCCAGCTCCCCGAACCCACAGAGAGCGGATCGGCAAGCCCTGCCAGGAAGGCTCCGGCCCGTGCCCCACGCCCCATGGTAGCCCAGAGCCAGATTTGGGAGCTGAAGGGGATGCCCAGGTACAGACGGTCATGCCAGCCGCCTCCTTCCGTCAGCATCCGGGTCGCCGTCCGAACTCTTAACCGTGTGGCTAACGCTGGCCGGGGTGGGGAGGAGGCCGTCCTGTTTGGGGAAGGGGGCAGAGGGGCGCTACAGCCGTGGTTCCCCGAAAAAAAAAATGTTTCAGCCCTCACTCGCACTTCGATTCTTTGAAATGCTTGAGATCCTGGAAAAATGAGGGTGTTTTTTCTCCCCCCCAAAAAATGCTTTCAAGCGATCTGGGTGGGGGATTCAGGGCAGGTGCCCGGAGAAATAAAAGGCCCAATTGTGGGGGTGTTTTTTTGCTTTTCACACTCCGCAATACAGCTTTTGGGATATTCAGTGTCGTGGATAGAGTGACAGGCTAGGATTCGGGAGTCCCGAGTTCGAATTCTTGCTGAGTTCGAAACTGACTAGGGAGTGTCCCAACGGGTGAAACCTCTCCTTAATTTTCTCACTTGCTTTGAAAGCCGCAGGAAGTCAATTTGGACTTGCAGCTGTTGCTTGTATGTACTTGTAAGGTTCGGCATGTGTCGGCTGCGCACAGATGGCGGATCTGGACCTTAGTACTGTAGCTAGAGTGGGAACACTTTTGTTAAATGTAACAGGCATAAACCTCTTGTGTCAGACTGATGATGCTTGATATTCATCTTTTTTTTAGGGTTTCCCTCAAGAAAAATAGACGTCACTCGAATTTAGCGCTCTGGATGTTGTTAAGGCTGTTTAGTTTCTTCCTCTTTTGTTAGAAAATCTGCAGGAAATATCCGGGAGGAATTAGAGCAAATGGCCAGAAACAGTTAAAAGCACGATTCCAGTCATGCTGTTTCTCTCCAAAGACATGGCAGAAAATGCATGTTTTTTTCCCCTCCCTTCTGTCCCTGAAATACGTGGCAGTTCTTTAAAAAGCTGGTTTTTCATCTAGACCAGCGAGGGAGATTTTGTCTAATTTTTTTTGAAGGTCTGCGTCTCACGCCAACCTTGGCCCCAAAAGTATGGAATCGCTTTGTGTTCCAAAAAAAAATCGGAAGGCGGGCAAAGATTCGCACTCGGGTCTGGAGAACGTGCCAGGAGCGGGAGCTCCGTGGGAGATGTTATAACAAGGGAGGCTATCTGAAGGAGGCCCATGACCAGCTTTTCTCCCCTGCACCTTTCAGGTCGAGTCGTCCCCCAGCAGCCCGACCCTCGTGAGCTCCAGCCAGTCCTTATTGGAGTGGTGTCAGGAGGTGACGTCCGGCTACCGGGGTATCCGCGTCACCAACTTCACCACCTCTTGGCGCAACGGCCTCGCGTTCTGCGCCATCCTGCATCACTTCCACCCGGAGATGATGTGAGTTGTGGGGATGTGCACGCAAGGCAGGCAGGCAGGCAGGCGGGCGTTGGTGCGGATGCAAAGTTAGGCTCGAGTGCCCGACTCTCGACGGCAAATGTTGGCCCTCCGCACAGCCAAGAACCCTGGGGGAAAACCTGAAATCTCAGGCAGCCAATGGGCACGTTTTTCATTTTTATCAGGAGCAGGTCTTTAGTAGGGCTAATGGAGTTGAATTGCCCGTCCAAAATCAAGACACGCCAGATACCTTTGCAGAATTAGAGGGATAAAATACGACTGCATATATTTCGCTAGGAAAATTGGGTTCTCCCTCTGGGAGTTTCTCTAACTCTGTGAGTTTTGCTCAGAGGGAGTGAGGATCTGGCACAGCTGTGTGTGTGTGAACGAGCGGCTGGATAGTCCAGTGGTTTCGTTCTCTGGCCGAAGTTGGGAGTTTGAATCCCCCCCTGGGCCTCCTTGTCAGGGGCTCGACTGGATGATCTTTGGGGGTCCCTTCCGGCTCTGCAGTTCTAAGATAATTAAGAAGGAGGTCATTTTCCCAGTTCTGATGCTGCCACCCTTTGCCAAGGAGGCAGCCGAGAGGGAGAAGAGAGTGGGGTTGAGTGGTTATTGGATGGGGTGGTTTCCTGCTTAGGGGTAGCCAGAGGCCATTCGTGGGCTTGACGCTCCTTCCCTTCTTTCCCCAGCAATTACGAAACTCTGGACCCCCTTGATATCAAGCAAAACAATAAACTGGTGAGTGGACGGACTGTTTTTTTTGGGGGGGGGGCTGGCCTGTGCTGGCAATCCTCTTGTCTGGGAAGCCCCCCCCCTCCCGAAGACCTTCTGGGGAGGAAGGTCACCTTTGGCTGTTGGCCAAGGATCTCTCAGGCGGCCTCAATCATGTGAATCATCCTCTACTCCCTTCCAGGTCTGCTTCGGTATTTGCCGTCGAGGCGAAGGGACAACAGGGCCCATTATCCCCCATCGTTTGGTTGGCTGTATTGGTTGGGGTTGATGGGGAATGCAGCCCAACAAAAAAAAGTCTGAATAAATAATATAGTAGGACCCCCTGTGTCTGTGGGATTCGGCATCCACAGTTTCATTTCTCTGCATTCTGAAAATATTAAAACTTATCAAAAGAAAAACCCAGAAAATCATATTTCCATTATGTAGTTACCAGAGCCAGCCATTAGAGGGAGCCAGAGACCATGCTGTACATTGAATTATCCATGTTTTTCGGCTTTTAGGGGGGGCTTTGAACAAATCTTCCACAGCGATGGGGCTCCTTTATGTTAGGGAAGGGGTTTGAACATTTCTCCCACGCTCTCTCTTTTTCTCTCACTCGTTTCACGACTAGGCCTTTGATGGTTTCGCCTCCCTGGGCATCTCCCGCGTGATGGATCCTGCCGACATGGTTTTCCTGGCTGTGCCGGACCGGCTCATCGTCATGACCTATCTGTGCCAGATCCGGGCTTTCTTCACCGGGCAGGAGCTGAACGTGGTCCAGCTCGCCAGCCACACGGGCCAAAGCACCTACAAAGTGGGCAAATTCGACACGGACATTGGCGGTTCTCTGGACCGGTCCCTCTTCTACTCCCCGCACCTCCAAGGTGCCCGGGAGACGCCCGAGAGGCCAGACGCCGAGGATGCAAAGGAAATTACGGCAAAGGAAGATAAAAAATCAGAGGCGAAAGGCACTGTCTTAGGACGTTCGGGGAGCGAGGAGGACGCTGACCTGGGAAAGGTTTTAAGGAGCGAAGCTGTAACTGAGAAGAACGGGGCAAACGCTGGCCATCTTGACTTTTTGCCAGGGCCGGGCCCGGAGCAGGCGCCCGGGGGGGTGAGCAGCGCAGAAGTCGACGGAAAGGGGATTGTCGACGAGGCCACCGCGAAGCCCCCCGAAGAAGCAAAGTCGGAGCTCCCCGGCTCTCTGGAGTCCCAAGCAAAGAATGAACCGAGTTCTAAGGAGGCAGCGGCCAGGGTCGGCCCCAGCGTGCAGTCTTTCCCCACCGAATCGGTGGCGCCGGCCTCAAAGCCAGCAGGGAGAGCACTTACGAACGGCGCCGTAGCCGGCACAGCGGAGGAACGGGGGGCTCATCCTGGGCCCCAAATGGATGCCACGGGGACACCTGTGGCGAACGGCACCCCGAGGATGCAGGAAAGATGGCTGCCCAGCCCTCCGGACTCCGGGGCGGAGGACACCAAGCTGGACCGGAAGGCGCTGGCAAACGGGGGCGCCGCGGCCACCCAGAGCCCAGGGCCGGAGGCTTCAGCGGCCCTTGAGGCGGAGGAAACCAAGCCGGAGGAGAAGCCGCCGTCCAGTGACGCCGAGAAGCTGGTCCCCCCTCCGCGGCTGAAGCGGATGGCGTCCCGGGGCAGCGTGGAGCGCCCCTTGCAGAGGCTCCCGTCGGTGGGCAGCCAGGGCCCCGTGGCTCCCCCCCGGCCCCACGCCGCCAAGTCCACGTTCGCTCACGTGCGGGACGCGGACCTGGTGAAGAAGCGGCGCTCGCGGCTGAAGAGCGAGTCCCTGTCGGTCGACGAAGCGGACGCCGCCGGCCCGTTGGAGGATCCCGCCCAGCGGCTGGCCGCGGTGAGTGGGTCCTGCTCCAGAGGAAATGGCGTCCACGTTGTGGTTGCTTGTAGTCCGTTTTTCTCCGCGGGCTGGGAATGTCCTCTTGCAAGAGAGTTGATCTCTCTTGGGTTGAGTTCTGTCCTTGGGGCTGTAAAGAGTGCCTCTGAGCATGCGCAGAGTCCTGTTTCCCGCCCCCGCTGTCCCCTGTTTGAGTTCAGGTGGCAGAAACCTTTGGGCATCTTGAATTTCTGATGGGTCTCTTGCTTTAGAAACGAGTCGAGGGCCGAGGCATCATCGGGAAATGGGCCAGTGGCGTGGTTCAAACTGGCCTTGTGTGTGGTCTTGTCTACCTTCCGTGGCACCAGCTTGCCCCCCGTGGCTTCCTCTAACCCGTGGGCGGTGGGGCTGTCTGCGAATCCCACAAGAACGTGGATGGCCTTTCAGCGTCACACTTCTTGTGTCCTGCCTGCTTTCATTCGTCGTCGTGAGCCCGTGCACCAATATTGAGTTTCAGTAACCAGCTCTTGAGCTGGAGGTAGGGAGTTCGATTCCCCGCTGGTCCCTCTGTAAGAGTGGCCGGACTGGATGAAGGGTCCCTTCCGGCTCTGCCCATTCTAAGACAGGCATCATCATCATTTCTAGGATCTCGGAAATAACACCGGAGCTACAAAACATGGCAATACTAGGAACAGCATACATACATCTTGAACGGATGCTTCGTTTTTTGGTTTAAACTGGCATCTGTTATACAACAGCTGTCAATTTTTTTTTAATAATTTTGATTGACCGTGTCTGATATTTTTGAATAATAATAATAATAATAATAATGAAAAAGGGAGGGAGGCTGTGCCCACCGGCCGCCCCATGCTCGGGAGGAAGGCAGCTGGGGTGGTTTGCAACCTGCACGCCCCCCCCCCAAGATGGAAAGTTTCAAGGGGGATCATTTCCTGTCGTGCTTCTTAGTCGGCGGATTGTTCTAAAACCAAAATGCGACATGGCTGTTTTCCGTGTCGATCGCCCACCCACCGTTTCGTCTCTCCCTTCTCACCCCCAGGACGGTGGCTACGAGGAAGTGTCAAGGGGCCGACAAGGAGCAGCAAAGGGGCCGCCTCCGCCCGGTGAGTCTGGACTTGTGTGCAGGATTCCTAGCGGATCGTTTTCTCTTGTGGCGGTTTTTTTTGGGGGGTAGGGGGCTCTTGAGGGACTCCAGAGGCCATCTAGTCTAGCCTCCTGATGATCTCGCTCTCTTTCTCCTACAGCATCACCTACAGAAACCTCTCAAGACCCATCCATGGACTCTGGCGTCAAGACCAGCACAAAGGAAGAAGAAATTCCAGTAAGCTGGAGGAAGCGGGCAGCGGGGTCGAGGAGGCAGCTTGCCAAAGCTTCAAGCTCCCTTTCCGAGGTGGTAGCTCTTCTCTAAAAAACAGCCAAGATCGGCCAGGAAAGAAGTTGGAAGCAACCTCAACACTTGGGATCCCCAGATGTTCTCGGACTACAACTCCCAGAAGCCTTCACCGCTAACTGGGCTGGCCAGGATTTCTGGGAGTTGTAGTCCAAGAACATCTGGGGGCCCAAGGTCGGGGGAACCGCTGGCGTAGCGCTTTCACAAAGCACATATTGTGTCGTCGGAGAAGATGTGAATCCCGAGTTCCAGTCTCCACCCTTTTCAAGTGTGAGCGGTGCAGAACCTGAAAGCCATTCTCCGCGGGGGAAAAAATCTAGATGTGTGCAAAAATGTATGCTCGTCAGGCGTTCCTCCCTTTCCTCCCTTAGAAGCTCATGAAAAGCTCTTAAGCAGACAAAAAACAAACTATTTAAACGACGCAAGGCCCCGTGATCTTGGAGGACTGAATGGCTGCCATACATTGAGCAACTGCTGAAGGTTTTTTTTCTTCTAATAGTGTAGGGACGAGGTCCCCAGACAATGGTATTTAACAAGGGCAGCGGTTCTCCTGCTTCTGAAATGGAACTTTAAGAGGGCAGGGCTCTGAGAGGAACATGGTTTTGAGTGTCTAGGGTGTGGGCGTGTCTTCTTCCTTTAGTAGGTGGGGCCACGGCTGGAAAATGGGCCGGGCCACGTTACACAAGCTCCGCCTCCCTGTCTTATATTGGCGTTTAGGTAGGCTTTGAATGTCTTCTTCGGCTTCTCCCTAGAAATTCCAAGATACCAGCCAGTATGTGGTCGCTGAGCTTCGGGCTCTGGAGAACGAACAGAGGCAAATCGACAGGCGGGCGGCCGTCGTGGAGAAGGAGCTGCGGGCGCTCATGGAATCGGGTGCGAATCTGGGGTGGGGGGGGAGATGGAGGTTCTGTGGTGGGATCCCCTGCTTTCTAAGCCGCACAGTCTGCTAGCAGGCTATAAAAGGAATAAATATCCATGAATTAAATTTTATCCCCGTTGCATCTTACTCCTGCAAAGTGCACAAATCTTCCTTTCAAAGCAGGTGTCTTTTGAAGAGTACGTTTGAAAAAGTTTTCAGAAGCATTGAATCTCAAAAAAAAAAAAAAAACTTCAGACTCCAGATTTTAAAAGCAGAAAAAATTAAATGGGAAAATTAAAATTGAAATTAAAAAAAAAACAATTGCATGTCTGGGTTTTCATATTCTTCTTCTTTTTTAGGTGCGGACAAGTTGAAAGAGGAAGAACTCATCCAGGAATGGTTTACTCTGGTGAATAAGAAGAATGCCCTGATCCGGCGACAGGACCAGTTGCAGCTGCTGTGAGTATACAGTGGTGCCTTGCTTAATGACGATAATCCGTTCCAGGAAAATCGCTGTTAAGCGAAAACATCGTAAAGCGAAATTAAAAAGCCCATTGAAAGGCATTGAAAACTCCTCAATGCGTTCCAGTAGGCTAAAAACTCACTGTCCAGCGAAGATCCTCCATACAGCAGCCATTTTCGGTGCCTGTATAGCGAGGAATCCATCCCTAAGCACAGCGGCGAGCCATTTTAAGCACCCGGAGGCTATTTTGAAAACCTGACGATCATCTGTTTTTGATCGTCATAAAGCAAAAATCGGTTCCCAAAGCAGGGAACCGGTCATCGCTAAGCAAAATTCCCCCATTTAGACCAGCGTTTTGCGATCGCAATTGCGATCGCAAAAACATCATCGTAAAGCAGATTCGTTGTAATGCGGGGCAATCGTTAAGCGGGGCACAACTGTATAGGGATGAAGGAATAGTGCAAGAGGAAGGCCTTTTTCTTGCTCCATCGGGACCACCCCTAATTTTTCTCACTGCCAGCAATTTCAGGGAGTCCCGAATGCTGGAATGGATACGTTTCGGCGGCCCTGAGGACCAAACATGCTCGTCCCAGATCCGGCAAGAGGATGCTCACTCCCATCACCAAAATTTCTTTTAAAAAGATTTAGCCCCCTCTAGTGGCCAACAAATAAATAAATACAATTAGAGAACAGGCTGAAATTCGGGCCTAACCCTGTGAAATAATGGGAAGGAGGACGTTCTGAACCCGTTATTTTTTTAGAAAAATGTTTGTCGGGGCAACGGAGAGGAAGGGGGTCTGCATTTGGGAGGGGCACGGGGCCTTCCATCCACCCCTGTATGTTCTTCCAGGCGGTGGCCTTGATTTGGCATCGTTTGTGAATGCATCACTTTATTGATTTGTGGCTTAATCGCATTTAATTATTCATCCATTCATTGCGTGTTACACCCTCAGAGGGACACCCGGGGGCACCTCTCCCTGTTGTTAGCCTCACAACTAGCCTGTGGGGGGTTCAAGACTGTGTTGCATATTTGTACCTTACTGATTTTATTGGCATGCATTCTGATGCAGAGTGAAATATTATTATTATTATTGAATGGTGTAAGATCATGCAGTGAGCTTCAGAGGTGAATGAAAACTAAAACCCGGGTCTCCCTCATCGCAGGTGAAGACTCTTTAACTTTGTCACACTGTCGTCTCCTGCTCCACGGGCCGTTGGTGGCCATTTCCCTTTTCCCATACGGGGGGGGGGGGGGGGTTGTCCCTGCTTTTTAATTTGCCCCACAGCGGTCTGCTACTCAGGGCCGAGTCGGAGGCGTTTTCTTGTTTGGGGCCTGAACTGCTTCTTCTTCTTTTTCTTCCAGGACGGAAGAGCAGGATCTCGAGAGGCGCTTTGAACTCTTGAGCCGGGAGCTGAGAGCAATGATGGCGATCGAAGGTGAGAGACCTTGGATTTGCTCACAGACAGAGCTGCGGGACGAGTATTAATAAACGGAAAGCAGGACAAAGCACGAATTTTTTGGGGGGGGGGAATTCTGTCGTCCATAATCTGCATTTTTTAAAATTTGCCTTCCCTCCGGTCCTGCCTCTGACGGCGCAGACTGGCTCAAGACGGAAGCTCAGAAGCAGCGAGAAAAGCTCCTCCTGGAGGAACTGGTGTCACTGGTCAACCAGAGGGACGAACTGGTGAGGGATCTGGACATCAAAGAGAGGATGTGAGTATGCCTGTCCCCGTTTGACGGGCAAAAGAGGGAGCCAACGAGGGGTGGGTGGTTTTATGGGCAGGAGGGGAAACCCCGTTAGCTGTTCCATCTCCTAGGAACTGGAGGTTGAGATCAGCGGTTTCTCCAGACACCCTCTCTGCCATCTGAGATAGCTTAGGTGGACCCTCGGTGCCTTTGGTTGTAAGGCAATGTCCTCTATTCCCCTTCAAACGGCCTTTTATTGAGTATCTTGAGGACTAGAATCTCCAGTTTGTTCCACTTGTGGAGCAGTGCGTTGCTGTCTGTTTCCCAGCGATTACGTGACACATGGGGAAATGCACTCCAGACTGACCCGGATTCGTGGCCAAGCTGGACCTTTTTGGGAGCTTTGGATATTTTCTCTCCCCGAGGCAATCTAGGTCCCTCAGTTTCTTCCTCGCTCTGAATTTGAGCGTTTCCATTTTCCCACAACACCATGGAGCTCAGCCTTTGCCTCCATAACTGACTTTTGACTTCTTTGGGGCGGCATAAACAATAGAATTTCTTATTAACCTGGACTGGTGCTTTTCCCTCACAAAAGCCAAAAATGCAAGCCTTTTTCCCCTCTCTTTCAGCGGCTTTCCAACTAAGTTCTACTTCTCCAACCAGCTGCCTCAGTTACTCCCAAACTCACAATCTTGATCACAATATTTTCCCCTGTCTGGGCAATTTCTGTCTCCAGATACCAGAACAACTTACTTACTTACTTACTTACTTACTTACTTACTTACTTACTTACTTACTTACTTACTTACTTACTTACTTACTTACTTACTTACTTACTTACTTATTTATCTATCTATCTATCTATCTATCTATCTATCTATCTATCTATCTATCTATCTATCTATCTATCTATCTATCTATCTATCTATCTATTTATTTATTATTTGATTTGATTTGATTTGATTTGATTTGATTTGATTTGATTTGATTTGATTTGATTTGATTTGATTTGATTTGATTTGCTTTGATTTGATTTGATTTGATTTGATTTGATTTTTACCCCGCCCCTCTAGACAGCGTCTTAGCTTTTATGAAGATCCCCTCAGATCTGTTTTGACCTAGACTTCCACTCTATCCCTTTACCCTCAAGAGCTCTGGATTTTTGAGCCAGCCACTAAGTCTTGTAAATCTTGAGGTAAAAAAATAATAATAATGATTTCTCTTGAGTAGGTACGTATTTCCCTTCTCTTAGGATTCCCCAGATCTGGGTCCAGAAGCCCCGAAAATAAGTCTTTTCCCAAGACTCTTCACGGGTAACCACTTATTACCACAGATCCTAACCCCTTCTAACTAGGAACGCCTTTTCCTCAAGCAAATCCAGCCTTTTTACCGGATTGTTTCGTATCCCTAGCGCCGTGCCACCAATTTGTCACGATTCCACGTGGCCCCTGGTTCTTTCACCAAGCAAAGGAGCTCACACGACGAGCCCCTCAGCGGCCACCGATAGAATTTTATCAACAATACCTATTATTGATTGAAATAACATCCAACTGTGGGTCCTGGTGGCAATTTTAATTGTATTTTAATCATTTTATCTTTTACTGTATTTTAATTTAATTTGAATTGTTGTAAGCCACCCAGAGACCTAAGTTAAATAAATAAAATAAAATAAAATAATTATCGAGGTCCAGGCCATATGTCATTTTAAAAGAACCACATGCTGTGCTTCCCTGAAAGTAAGACAGGGTCTTATATTAATTTTTGCTCCCAAAAACTAAGTGCGGCTTATTTTCAGGGGATGTTTACAGGGTAGAGATTGTTTATTGATACAGGCGCTGACAGAACAAGCCATGTTGTTAACACTTAAACCTTCTCCTTTATCCACAAAATTGGGCGGAAGAGCTAATACCCTGGAAGATAGAAACAAAAGTGAAAATCATCTAGCTAGGTTGGAGCCCTGGATTGCAAACGACAGGTTGAAATTCAACAGGGATCAGTGCCTTAGAAAAAGCAAACCAAATACATAGTTACAAGGTGGGGGAAATACCTGACTCAGCAATACTACGGGCGAGAAGGATCTTGGAATTGTCGTAGATCCCAAGCTGAATATGAGCCAACTGTGTGATGCGGCGGCAAACAAGGCCAATGCTATTTGAGGCTGCATTAACATAAGTCTAGTCTCCGAATCCTATGAGGTACTGATTCCCCTCTATTTGGCACTGGCTAGGCCTCTTCTTACATCTTGTGTCCAGTTCTGGACACCACGCTTTAAGAAGGATGCTGACAAACTGGAGAAAGTTCAGAGGAGGGCGACAAGGAGGATCAGGGGACTGGAAACCAAGCCTTATGAGGAAAGGCTGGAGGAACCGTTTAGCCTTGAGGAAAGAAGACTTGAGGGGCGATAAGATAGCATTTTTCAAAGATTTGCAAGTTTGTCCTACAGCGGAGGGGCAGGGTCTGTTCTCGATCCTCCCAGAGTGCAGGACACGCAACCACGGGGGGGGGGTTGGACTAGATGGCCTTAGGATGCCCCTTCCAACTCTGTTCTTCTGTGATGCTATGATCTTTAATGCTCCCTCGCTTCTTCCTTCCTTCCCTCCCTCTTCTCTCCACCTGCCTCCCGCCACCCGAAACCTTGCAGAGCCATGGAAGAGGACGCGCGACTTGAACGAGGGCTCCAGCTGAGGAGGAGCAAGCTCAGCCGGAAGGAGAAATGTCGCGTCAGCTGAGATGGGCCGAGACGGGGAGCCGACAACAACCCCATCCTTCCCTTGAGGGCGGGGGGGGGACAGCTACGTAGGGCGCTCTTTGCCCTCCCGGTGCCCGGACACCCCCTGCCATGCCACGGCGTTGGTCCTCTTGGTGGAAAGGCTAGCCCATCACTCCTTCGGGGGTCCGGCCCACGGCTTCTGTTTTCGTGCCAAAAACCGGTGTGTGTGTGTTTGTGTGTGTGAGATGGTTCTTCCTTTTATACCCCGAATTTCTTTTCCTCTCTCCCGACCCACGCCAGAGATGGGTTTGGAACGTTTTGGAGGGCAGGCCCCACGGACGCGAGCTTTCCGGAGTGGGGCAGAAGCCAGCCTCAAAAAAAATAATAAGCGAACAAACCAACACGTCCTTCCAAGTTTTAGGAACTATTTATTTTTGTGTGTTTGTGTGTGCTTGTGCGCAGGGGAGTCGGTCCAAAGCTGGCGCCACGTTGCCTTCCCCGTTTTTACGAAGCTTTCTGCCCTCCGTCTGGAGGGCCTTTGAATTTTTTAGCGCGCTCTGCGTTTCTTCTTCCTCGCCGGTGGTACAAAAGCCACGCAGTGCCTTAAACGCGGCTGCAGCCAGCCGTGAGGCTGGAAAACACCCCCCCCCTCGAGATTCTCCCTTTTGCACACCCCCAACCCACACCTCGAGCCCTCCAGCCCCCTTCCTGGTCATCTGCAGTCAATTTGTACCCGAGTTTGAAATAAACGTCTCGAAAGATAATCCGGTGATATAAGAAAGTGGTGTGAACACATAAACTGGCAAGCCTGTGGCTTGGGGGGCTGCAATGACTGTCCTGTCAGGAGGATGACTGAGGATGATTCTCCTCGCCTCGTTCCTACCGCTGGAGAAGGGAAATTCTCAATTTGAAGGGTATTTATTTCCAGCCACCACTTATAGGTGCAGAAGCTGGACTATTAAGAAAGCTGATGGGGAAGGGGAAATTGATTTTTTTTGAAAAGCGGTGCTGGAGGAGAGCTTTGGGGGGGATACCCTGGAAGGCCAGAACGACAAACCAGTGGGGTCCTAGAGCAGATTAAGCCTGATCTCTTGCTGGAGGCGAAGATGATGAAGCTGAGGTTGGTCCTCTTTTGCACCCATCATGAGAAGGCAGGATTAGGTCTGGAAAAGACCATCAGGCTGGAAAGGTGGAAGGCAGCAGGAAAAGAGGAAGACCCAAATACGAGATGGACAGACTCCCTCAAAGAAACCACAATGCTTGAGTTTGCAAGAGCAGAGCAGGGCAATTGAGGAAATACATTTTGGAGTCAGCTCATTCATGGGATCGCCGTGTGAGTCGGAGGAGACTTTATGGCATGGAACAAGAATAAGAATCGGGCGGCGTGGCTTGGTGTCCTCTACGCACCATTGGCTGTGCTCGCTTCCTGCTTTGTGGCACTTGATCAGTGGGATTTAAGCCAAGCGTGTTGTGCCACTATTAAAAACGCAAGAGGCTTTGGGATAGTGGAGATAAAGTGGGGGGCGTGCAAGCCATCCAGTTTTTAAAAACGGAGTGCCTGCCGATGCTAAACAGGGCGGTTGTGCATTTAAAAGTCAAGTCCTTCCTGGAGGCTTTGAGAAACAGCAAATTCACCTTTTTTGCTTCTAGCTTGGGAAAAAGAGGGCCAAGGGGGAGGGTTAAGGGCCACAGTAAAGCAGCCCCAGTGGGCCATGTGGGGGTCCACCCCCTTTTAAACATCAAAATGGGTGATAGCAGGTCCCTAAGATGTCGGGCAAGATGGGCCACACGCGTGAGATCCGTCCGGGCTCTTGTAGGGAAGGCAAAGTCTCGAGAACGCTGAAACAGGAGAAGCCCAGTTGAACCTCCAGAGGCAGGAGTAGTCTACCAGCGCCCAGCTGTGCAATTTTGGGGCCCAACACTCTTAAGGCCAGCCCAGTTATTGTGGCTCTTGAGAATAGAAAATGCCGTGATTGCTGCTTCCCCCCCCCCTTCCTGGAAGCAAGGGAAATCAACAATAAGTCATTAAATTAATCATGTACTGTATAGATTTGCGTTTTTAATTCCATAAATCATTCCCTGTGGCTGAAGACAGCTCCTTATTATCCGGCAGTGACCTTCTTTGTGTAGGAAAAGCAACACCGTCTGGAGCGGCATAGAGTCAGCGAAACCAGGACTGGCCGTCCAGACCTTGTTGGACTACCACTCCCATCATCCTAGGCAGCACAATTGGGGGTGATGGTTGTTGTAGTCCAGCAAATGGCCCACTACAGGAGAACCAACGGCTGGTGTCAGGATGCAAGAGGATGCATACGGTGGAGAGGAGACTGAGAAAAATAAATCTTCCTTCCCCAAAGTCTAGAAAATAGGGAAGCCAGAAGTCCAATCTCAAACCTGGCTGCTCGAGTGTGTTGGGACTACAATTCCCATCAGCCCCTGCTCACCCAAAAGAGGCCAGGAGGGCTGAGGTCATGGGACCTGCACCCCACAGGAAAGCTGACCTAACCCATCAGAAGACCCGTGCTCAGAACTGGGAACCTTGCTTTGGACTACAACTCCCACTGCTGGTTGTGGGGGGGTTCTGGGAGTTGTAGTCCCAAGAACATCTGGAGACTCCCCGGACACCACTGTGGCTACCAGGCCATGGCCTGTCCAATCCAGGAAGAGCCTGCTCTTCAAAGCCCTTCAGGAGAAGAGGGCAGTCAAACCTCCAGCCGAGGAGCAGTTTACCTGTAAATAGTAAACTGGCATGGATGGGAGAGAGAGAGCAGCAGCCAGAACGGAGGGGGGGGATCCTTCCTGGGACACACGGGCCGCCCTTCTGTGGAGGAGCCGGAGCTTGGATACCTTTGGTGCGGCAAAGCCTCCAGGCGCAGGAGCAGTCTACCTGTCCTGATGAACGTCCAGGGAGCAGCCACCGCTGGATGCAGCCAGGTGGGCTGTCCTGCCTGCCGATGGGGTGTGCTGGAGGTGGAAAGGCTGGCATGCAGCCCTGGGGCGGAGGCGAGCCTCAGGCGGCCGCGGGAGCAGGGTCAACACCGGGGCCGGGCCGACTGCTCCCCGCCCAGGGCGCAGCACCGCCTTTCTTGATCTGCTGGCCGGGCAACCTCCCTCCCTGGCACTGGGCCGGAGGATGGCGAAGGTGCCAGTGGCCAAGGCGCGCTCCTGGCGGTACGCGCTGCTGCTGGGCGCCTATGGGCTCTACCTCTTGGGGGGCGCTGCTATCCTGGCCGCCCTGGAGGGGCCCGCCGAGCTCGACCTGTTGGACAGCCTGCGCCAGGCCCAGGGGCACCTGCTGGCCGGGCACCGGGCTTGCCTGTCGGAGGAGCGGCTGGCCAGGCTGCTGGAGCGCCTCCTGCACGCCGGCCAGGTGGGAGGGCCGGCCAGGTGGGAGCTCCCCTCGGCCCTCTTCTTCGCCGCCAGCCTCCTCACCACCACAGGTAGGCAGGCAGGCAGGCGGGAAACCAACCGGGAAAGAACGAACGCCTGGCCGGATGCCCTGATTAAGCCTCCGGGTGTGTGTGTGTGCAGAAGAAGGTGTCTCTCCCCAAGTCCTTGGGATCATGAATCAGGCGCTCTCTTGAAGAGTTTGGTCAAGTTCTGTCCTGGGACTACAGATCCCAGCAGCCACAGCCCATGGCAATGATGGGTGAAGGATTCGGGGAGGGTTGAAATCCAGAATATCTGTAGATCGTGTATTGGTGTCCCTCCTGCTTTGACTTGAATGAGGAGGGAATTTGAGGACACTGCCAGGCGGGGGTTTTGGGTATTGTAGTCCTCAAATGTGCCTTCCCTGCATTTTTGTCCTCTCCTCTTTTTTTTTTGCCCCGGACAGCAAACCACAAAAAGAGTCTTAGAAAGGCTGGAGGGGAACCCTGGAGGACATTTAGACCGACCCCTTTGTTCCGCGGGAAGAATACCGGGGCCAAGCATCCCCCCTCTCGGGGACCTGCAGGAAGGCCTGAGGTTGTCATGAGAGGGTTTCGCTGGGACTTGAGAGAGGCCGGATTTCGTGTCCCCCCAAAAGCCAATCCTCCTCAGTTCCTGCAAGCCTGGGGTTTCCTTGAGGGAGTCCGTTCATCTCACCTTTCGTCTTCCTCCTCTCCTGTGGCCTTTTGATTTTTCTCAGCCTGAGGTTTTTTTAATTTTTAATTTTTTTTAGGGAGGTCTTGCCTTCTCACGATGTCCAACTTTGGGCACCGTTTAAGGCTTGGCTTCGTCTAGCTGCCCACTCGTTCCTCTTTCTGGCTGTCCAGAAATCCCTGCAGAAATCTCTCCTTCCTCCAGCACCACCTTTCAAACAAATCACCTTTTTCTCCCCCCCCCCCGTCAGCTTTCTTCACTCTCCATCTTTCACACCCATCCAGGATGATTGGAAATACAAGATCTTGGGGTCCTTACAATCATCTTTTCTTCCTCTTTCAGGGCTGCCCTTCTGAGTCTCATCATCAGCTGTCTTTCAGTTTCTTTACTTTTTTTTTATTTTTAAAATAACTGGGCTGGCCAGCCCAACGAAATGAGGAGTCCAGTTCCTCATTTAATTTGACCCGTGTAGGAAATTTACAGGGGAGGGTAAATCCCTCTCGATGAAACCATCGTTGGCGTTTCCCTTTCTGCCAGGAGCAGCTCTTTTGTAAAGCTAACGGACCTTGATTCAACGTCCAGCTAGCTCCTCAATTTTCTATTCCATACAGGAGTGCATCAGGGTGGCCTCTCCCCCACGCCCTGTCCAGCTATTGTGATGCTGAAACTATTCCCAGCAGGTAGAAAGTTGCCTGAAAGGGCATGTCAGGCCATCCGTTCGAATCAAGACATCCTCGAACTTCGTACCCAGTGATCCCAACGCGCTGGGTTGCCCTTTCCAGCCCTTCGCACTCAACTCACTTTTTTGGGGGAAGTGCTCCAGTTTATCTGTAGACTTTTTACGAGGTGGCTGTTTCAAAATGACCCTCTTTCTTCTTGCGATCGTGTCTAGCCGTGCATAGCGAGGAACACGGTGTGGTTTTTGAGTCTTGAGTGCTAACAAACGGGGTCATCACGGTCCGGTGGTCACTTAGACGCCATTGTTATCCCGGACGGCCACAAGCTACGTTTCCAGTGTCAGGATGACCCAAAACAACACTCTGTGTTAGATTTCTACAACGCCTTCCTCCCTCGTTCCGTGCGTGTAAACACACATCCATGTCTACGTATGCTGATATTTGTTCTCTGCTGGCTGACACTCCCCTCTCTTTCACAGATATAGCCGGCTGAAGGTATACTCACCCTTCCATCTTTCAGACGTTAATAATTCAAGTACAGTGGTGCCTCGCTTTACGATTGCCCTGCATTACGACGAAACCGCTTAACGATGATCTTTTTGCGATTGCAATTGTGATCGCAAAATGATGGTCTGAATGGGGGAATTTTGCTTTGCGATTATCGGTTCCCTGCTTTGGGAACCGATTCTTCGCAAAACGATTATTTTTAAACAGCTGATCGGCGGTTTCAAAATGGCCGCCAGGTAACTAAAATGGCTCCCCACTGTGTTTAGGGATAGATGATAGATCCCTCGCTATACAGGCAGTGAAAATGGCCGCCTTATGGAGGATCTTTGCTGGACGGTGAGTTTTTACCCCATCGGAACGCTTTGAATGGGTTTCAGTGCGTTTCAATAGGGTTTTTATTTTCGTTTTATGATGTTTTCGCTTAACGGCGATTTTCCTGGAACGGATTATCGTCGTTAAGCGAGTCACCACTGTACCCAGCTCAAGGCAGGGGGAGGGAGAAATAAATAATTAAAAATTTTTAAACGATCCAGAGAGTGCTTTATGTGCCATGACATGGAATATAAGCAGCACACTTTGCTTCACTTCTGCTTTAAAAGTATGTGAAATGTTCAAGGTGTGGTTTACTATTGCCACACACACAAACCCGACTAAGTCTCCGTGGCCGAGCGGGGATTCGAACCCAGGTATCCTGAGTTTTTGTCTGACAGTTTATCGGATACTCCACACTGACTCATGTTCTAACCTCTTTTCTGTTTACCATGAGTCAGCCAGAATAGCACCACCTCTGCATAGTTTGGCTTCATGTCCCCTTTTGGTGAAGACAAGCTGTCTTTTGAAGGGCTACAGAGGAAAACCCCAGTTCTGACGTCCTCCTCCATTTTATAGGCTACTTTGTCCATGCCTGATTTAAAGAGGTGGAACCCTTAGAAGAGAGGCTGGGGACCCTGTCATCCGCCGTGATCAGTTTCATTATCCCCTGGTCAAGGAGTCCGGAGCCAAAAATCCACAAGGCTGGGCACTCACTAGCCAGTGCACCAGCCTGGGGAAGGTCGCCGCCACCACACCCATAGAAGACACCCAAGAATCTCAGCAGCTGGTGGAGGTTAAGACCTGGAGTTTAGTATCACTGATCCTCTCGGTGGAAATCAAGACAATAATGTGTAAGGATTTTTTTGTAATTTAAAAGGATAAACGCTCCAAACAGTTACAAGAAAAGTTTACTCAAAATACAGGAGCAAATTGTGGTTATGGGTTTATAATGTTCAAGGATGACACCCCGGAAATTAAGAAAGCTAATCTCCCAATCTCATATTCACACCTAAATGAAGAGCGAGAGAGAAATAAATCCTGGGTGGGTCCTCTACAAAAGGTTAGACTACATAGCTTTGTAAATAGCGCTCAGACACCATCTCTCCTTCCAGAAAGACTGTGGTGCAAACATGTTTTCTTAAGTCTTTTCTCTGCAAGTCAACAGGGCATTTTCACACCCGGTCCCCACAATTCCTCAATAACCCTTAATCCCCTTTGATCAGTCTACAAACAAAGCCTGCCTTACCCTGGAGGAAGTAAGCAGACTGATTCTATTTCCTTGTGGAGGCTGCTTCGATACATAAAAGATAAGCATATAGTCCTTTATCAGTGCCCTATCCTAGAAAAGGACGGGTGACATCTGGTGAGTATACTTCTTAGAAGTATCCAGGAACAGGAGATAAAAATGGGGACCTTAATTGATCTGTTTACAAGCTGACCTCTTTCCTTATAAGTCAGCTTTTCATAATGGTCTTGGAAACATAGAAAAATTCAGACGCCAAATTTCATACAGTATTTCACATTCCTCAGGATTTCGACTTCTTCACAAGCAGCACCTGCATATCCGACGCAGCAGCAGACACATGGGTTACGTAGTTGCATCTCCTGAAACGCAACTGTAATTCTCATTTCATACATTCTGTTTGAAATCTGTTTAAATTAGAATGGATGCTTTTGGTTTTGCATATGTATATTGAATGCAAATCAATCTCCCTGTGGATGTGGCGGCAGCTCCCTTCCCCTGGCTGACCCATTGGCTGGTGAGTGCCCAGCCTTGTGGATTTTGGGTTCCGGACTCCCTTAGAGCATTGGGAGAACTCGGGAACAAAAACAGAGGGCTCAAGGAAAACCTGGCCATTTTGAACAATACGAAGTAACATGGTGTCAGGATCCGGGGGGGCGGTAGGGCGTCCCCTGCACCACCGCCCTGGCAGTTGCAGGATTGGGCCCAGCTTGGTCCCAGGAAGATTCCAGTGTTTGCAGGATCAAGAGCTGCTGGGGCTCTCAGGAGATCCACCTGGGAGTCCGGAGGGAAGGCCTACTTAAGGAATGTTAAGTCTTTGGCTGTGCTGTTCCTGTGCTCCAGATCCATCATTCCATAGCTGTGTGTGTGTGGGGAGATCAATTCCATGTCCCTCCACGGATACCGAAACAAGCGTATTATAGTTAACCCTATTTTAATAGCAGATGCTATACCTAGCACGGTCTCTGTCTCCATCTAGTGGCCAGTTTTGGTAACCTCACCTTTAGAAATACCTGCTTCTAAGATCTCTAATGTTTAAAATATTTTCAGACAGTGGATAAGTGAATCAGCGGATACTGATCCCGTGGATAAGGTGGTCCTGTTGTATGTAGAAGCTACCCCTTGATCCCGATCGTGGTCCGTCAGCTTGTAGCTCCCTCTTCCAGTTTCTTTTCATTATTGGGCTCGAGGGCGACGCCGCAGCGCGCTCCTGTGTTACTCAGCTGGTTAAGTCCCCGCCCGCCTTCCCTCCAGTGAGCTTCAGTTGGAGCGCAGGGTTTGCCCCATCCTCGCCACCCCCCTGAGAGGTAGGACAGGCTAAGGACCAGCTCTAGGAGGTCACCTGGAGGAGGAAGCAAACAGCCCATAATAGCAGCACCCTGTCGTTCAACCGGGCAGACCAGGTTGGCGAGCGGGAGCCATCCATCCCTCGGTCGGGTGCCTCGGAAGACGCAGAAGCCGAGACTTCACCTGCTCTCCGTTCCCCTCTTGCCCGCAGGTTACGGGCACACCGTGCCCCTCTCCGAGTGGGGCAAGATCTTCTGCCTCTTCTACGCCGCCGTGGGCATCCCCGTGACCCTCCTGTTCCTGGCCGACCTGCTTCGGCTCCTGGTGCCCCTCTTGAGCCACCGGCCTGTGCGGTACCTCCATGCCCGCTGGGGCCTCCCGCTTGGCCCTGTGGCTCTGGGCCACGCCGTCGCGCTGGGGCTGGCGACGCTCGGCCTCTTCATCCTCCTCCCGGCCATCGGCTTCTGGGCGGCGGAGGATCGGTGGAGCTTCCTGGAGTCGGTGTATTTCTGCTTCATCTCGCTCAGCACCATCGGCTTCGGCAACCACGTGCCGCCGCAAGGGAACTCTGGACCGCCTGCACATGTGCTGTATGAACTCAGCATCACCTGTAAGTCACCAGGAGGGGGGAAGATGGGGGGTTGATTTTGTTTTGGGGAGAGGCAGGCGTCCCCTCTTTCCCCCTATTCCTCTAGCTGTACAGGGGGCTCACAGAGCAGAATAGCTTCCATATCCCCTTTTAAGTCCACCCCTTTTTCTCAGCAATGGACGCTTATGGAAACCTATGGATTCCACTCCGGTAGCCACATAGAACATGCTCAGAGAACTCCGGGAGTCAAATCTCTGCTTGCGGTGCCAGAAGATGGGAGTTCGAATCCACCCGCCTCAGGGCCTCCTTAATTAGAGGCTGGACTCCATGATCTCGAGGGTCCCTTCTGGCTCTGGAGTTCTAAGATCTTAAGATTTAGATAACCATGAGGCTGAATATATTGGCCCTGGCCCGGGGGTTAGGACAAGGACCCCCAAATTTAAAGTCTTCAAAGGTTCCACAAGCCTTAATTTTTGTTTTTCCTTTTGCCAAGAGGAACCAACAGGGCTTATTTCTTTGAAAATCGGTTCTGCGCAAATTCTCCTGCAAGAGACGCCTGGCGATCTTGGCGTCTTGGACAGGGTGGACAGGAGATAAAGGCGGGTGAGACACCAGGGAGGTGGAGGAGGAGGAGAAGGGGAACCTCGGAGAAAGCCAGCAGCACCGTGGCTGATTTTAAGACGTGGACTCCTTTTTCTCTCCCCTCTCAGGCTACCTCCTCGTGGGCTTGCTAGCCATGGCGGCCACCCTGGAAACGGTGCATCAGTTGCGGGAAGTCCGTGCCGTCATCCAATTTTTCGCTCCCGCCCGCGACCCGGTGGCTGAAGACCGCCAGGACATCCTGCCCAGAGACCAATTGGCTTTAGCCACCGTGTCGAGGCCCGATTCTCAGGAAGAGCCAGTGGGAGGCAGCGCCACTTGATGCCTCGAAGAGCGGCGAAGGAGCGCCTTGGGTTTCCGACGGGGGCTGTCTCCATCCGTCTCTCCCCCCCCCCCCCAAGCTTGGGGCAGGAGAGCAGGACGAAACGGCCTGACGGGTCTGGCTGAAGCAAAAGAGGGGGGTGCATTAAAAGGTTTCCATCATCCTTCTTCAGAACATGTCTCTGGAAGTCGGTCCTTCGATGCCGTAAACCCGAAACTCTTCCATTTTACTTCTCATTTTCCAGAGGCATTGACTTTCAAGAGGACAGTCCTTGGCAGGGAGAGGAAGAGTTTGCAGAATTTAAAAAAAGCCTTATTATTTAGTCGTTTAGTTGCATCCGACTCTTTGTGACCCCCCCATGGACCAGAGCACGCCAGGCCCTCCTGTCTTCCACGGCCTCCCGGAGTTGGGTCAAATTCATGTTGGTCGCTTCGGTGACCCTATCCAACCATCTCATCCTCCATCGTCCCCTTTTCCTCTTGCCTTCACTCTTTCCCAACCTCAGGGTCTTTTCCAGGGAGTCTTCTCTTCTCATGAGATGGCCAAAGGATTGGAGCCTCAGCTTCAGGATCTGTCCTTCCAGTGAGAAAAGCCGGCAGTGTGCCAAAGGCCGAGCAAAACCTTCGGCAAATATTCACGGGCAGAGAGGCCGAGGGCGTCCCCGGCCGGGCGTTCCCCGGTGTGCCAGGCAGGACGTGGTTCTTGTGCGTCTCCATGTTTCCAGCCCTTAAAGGAGGGGAGGGTGTGCGGGTGAGGCCTGGGCGAGAGGGAGGGAACACACACACACACACACACACACACACACACACATGCCTGAACGCCACGGTGAGACACCCTTGAATCCCGGGCTGCCCAGGCTTTCTGCACATGCTCAGAGGCAATGCGGGTCATTCCTGCTGTTTCAAAAGAAATAAGGCCATTTTTTTTAAAAAAATGCAACTTGCCACAGTTCTGGCACCTAATGCCCTAGACTGTACCCTTCTGATCTCCTCTTCCCCCCCCCCCGTGCATTCCAGGGAACCGAATGCAAATTGTGCTATTTTGGGAGGTCCCCCTGTATATTTTAAACTTAAAAAAACTGATTGCCCCCCCAAGGGGCAGGAGAGGGCTCCCTCCGTTTTGAAAAGCGCCCCCTTTAAAGATAAATATTTTGAGGTTGAGCAAGCGGGGCGCTCGGTGGGGCGTCTCCAACCCCCTGGAACTTTTCACCCTTCAGTGATCCAGGGATTGTTTCTCTACCTTCTTGGCAGGATTTTGCTCTGGGGTTACACGGCGCTTCCCTGCCTCACCCAGAAAGGAGCAGCAGAAAGCGAACGAATCCGGCCCATTCTGGGACATGTGTCGGGCCGTCATTTAAAGGAAAGCTTGCCGGAAGAGAAAAGTCTCTTGGCCTGCTTGCAGAAGGCCAGCCAAAAGCAGGGCGCCCAGCCTGGCCTCCAGTGGCAGGGAGTTCCAGAGGCTCCGGGAGCAGCCATCGAGAAGGCCCTGTGCTGTGTCTCCCAACCAAATGGCTCTTCTCCACCTCCACCATGCTATAGGAAACATAGTGTTGCTGCATAAACGTTAGATGTTAGATGCGCTGCTCACATCCAAGTAGCCAAAAAGGTTTTTGTGAGGATTTAAAGCCACTGCCCCCCTCCCCTGGTCAAACAAGTTTGTTTCAACCCATATCTTTGTTGCACGCTTTTAAAAAGCTGTTTTCCAAAGCAGTCTACAATCAAAAAACAGGACGCCCCCACCAAGATGCTTTTCAAAAGCTTTAATAGAACATTAAAA